>NC_056059.1:17346547-17655952 GCF_016772045.2 Ovis aries | reverse complement strand
ACGTGATCGTGGCCTATTACATCACAACTCGGCTCTTCTGGTGGTACCATTCCATGGCCAATGAAAAGGTGAGAGCAGTGAAATTATCCTTGGATAATTTCTTTAAAGGCAAGGGGCCTCTTTTCACACAGCGGGGGGGTTCATGTAGCTTAATGGGAATAACTGCTGTTGCCACCTAAATGTGTGGTTGAGGTCAATTGACTTATAGGGATGACTGCCTCTTAAAGAATGTCACAAATATAAATGACATTTAAGGGTGAAATGCTGTGTAATTGTAGAGCACAGTGTTTTACTCATCAGGTAACGTATAGGAGAATTAAAACTGAATAAAAATTTAGAAGCCTTCTCTGTAGAAGCTTTGTTGTGCAGCTAGGTGAGACACTCAGAGAACTTCTTTTGAGGAAGACACCAACTCTTTTAAAGTCAAGCAAAAATGAGTGACTAATGAATAACTGGACTTTGTACATCTTTTAGTGATACTATGCTCTCTGACTTCCCTTCTTATCCTTCCTTCCTTATTTCTGCTGCCTCTTGTTTCCATATGATTCTTTTTTTTCTTCTCCCATTCATTCTGAAAGAGGTGGCTCAGATGTCATCTCTTCTGAGAAGGCTTGCCTATCTCCTGCTCTCTGCCTCTAGTCTCAAGACAGAATGATTCCTTCACCGTGTCTTCCTAGCCTCAGTGTATGTCCTTAGTGTCAATAGAGTTAGTCTGCGTGCCATGACTTACTTATCTGGGGATGTGAGAAAAAAAGTGAAAGTGTTAGTCACTCAGTCGTGTCTGACTCTGCGATTCTATGGACTGTAGCCTGCCAGGCTCCTCTGTCCATGGGATTCTCCAGGCAAGAATACTGGAGTGGGTTGCCATTCCCTTCTCCAGGGAATCTTCCCAGCCCAGGGATTGAGCCTGGGTCTTCTGCTTTGCAGGCAGATTCTTTACTGTTTGAGCCTCCAGCGAAGCCCACTTATCTTGGGATAGTCTGATTATTGTCCAATACCATATTTTCCATATTGTCTGATGCTTACAGTGTTGCGAGAATTTGTGAGCAATGAAATATGCTATTCCCTGCGGATCTAACTCCAGTTCTCAGTGTTGTGCCCAGTAATAAATGCCCTTTCTATGGATTACTTCATTTGTCCTTGTGGCTCTGTTTCCTACTTACATCTTCCTTCTTCCGGTCCCATCTAGGTAACTACTAACGCCACTGAACTGAAATCTCCATCTTTCCCCTTAAAGACTGTCAACCTTATGAGCTCTCCTTTCACTCTTCCACCTTCCTTGAGCCATAGATCTGACCGCTCACATATCCTGAAGATTTTTCCTCCTGGAGATCTCTCACATCCATTCCTGAGTCTCCATTCTTCCTGGAATCACAGGCAGATTTGCCTGAGCCACAAAGAGGGGAGGGGTTCAAGGGTGGAGCCAGAGTCTTGTCGGAGTTGATGCATGCGTGCTGAGTCCCTTCAGTTTTGTCCACCTTTTTGCGACCACATGCACTGTAGCCTGCCAGGCTCCTCTGTCCATGGGGATTCTCCAGGCAAGAATACTGGAGTGGCTTGCCATGCCCTTCTCCAGGGGATCTTCCCAACCCAGGGATTGAACCTGTGTTTCTTACGTCTCCTTCATTGGCAGGTGGGTTCTTTATCACTAGCGCCACCTGGAAAGCCCTATCAGAGTTGGAGAAAGGAGCAACGGCGACTGTTGTCTTGTGATTCAGATTCTGCTGGTTTCCCTGTTCAGTTATAGCAAATGACAGTTTAATTCAGAAGCAATGTAGGGTGCAAATCGTGAAAAATATGTCTCGTTTTCCTGTTCTTTACCTTTTACAGAACTTGAAGGTGTCTTCACAGACTAATTTCTTGTCTCGAGCATGGTGGTTCCCCATCTTTTATTTTTTTGAGAAAAACGTACAAGGCTCGATCCCTTGCTGCTTCTCCTGGCCTCTATCCTGGCCTCCTGGCTGCTTCAAATCATCTTGCAAGAAATACTCACGGGTTCAGAAGATTGGTGAAGATAATGAGAAATCTACCTGAGGAGCAGAGCAGAGGCATTGGCTCTTATACCAAAAGAGTTATCGCTGTAACCAAAGGTATAGTTTTGATTTTTATTTTAGGAAAACTGATCACTAAAGGAAGAAGCGGACCAAGTTTTGTGCAAGTGATTAGAAAGATGAACGAAGTATTACCCTTGGACTGTTTTTTTTTTTTTTTTAATTCATCCTGAGAAAGTTAAATTCTCCTTCGGCTCTTCATTCATTGGTGACAAGCCCTCCAACTGGGATTTTACTAATGAGCTTGTTAAAGAGGTGCCAAAGAACAGGCTACTCCTTTCTTATTCTTTCTCCAGGAAAGCTCTCTACTTCAGAATTTTTTCAGGATTTTTTTTTTTTCCTCCAAGGTCAAAAGAATTTGTTAAAATTTTAAATAAATAAAGATATCTGGATACAGACAGCTACTGTGTAAATAAAATCTCCGAATGCTGAGAGTGGTTTTTAGCATTAGGCTTCTTAGCCGTGGGTTGTGAGTGAACTTTGGGTGAACCTTGTTTCTGTCCTGCCTTAGGGGAGGTCAGGGTCAGGTCTGGGAATACGTGCTGCTGCTACCAGCCAATGTACTCCGTGTCACTTTCACTTGATTTTTTTTTTAACTGATAATTTTATAACTTAAAAAGTGAACTAAGTCAATAGAGAAGTATTTGAGACACCCCGCAGATTTCACATGTGTGTAAATATTTCGTTCTGAGATCCCTATGACAGGTATACAGGAGACATGGGGCTGTGTATGCGAATGAGGGGGGCTTCTGTTCTCCACATATAAGTTCGCATCTGTACCCCCCAGGGCAGTCAACAGTGTAGCACAGGCTGAACATACATAGGTGTGTGAACTGACACTCCTGCCCTGTGGGGAACAAGCCTGTGTTTTTCTCCCAGGTCACACACACCCTGGCTGAGATCTGTCATGGAGCTGTGAATTGGAACTCAGAAATCCAACTGGGCACATGTCATTGAAAACCATTTCTTCCTAGTTCCATTGTGCTTTATGGAAAAACCAAGATAGAGTCCAAAAGTTTATCTCATCCTTGCCTTTTAGCAAGAGACTCGTTTCTTATGTACTGGTCCTAAGGACACATACCACAGTCGAGTAATTTTACTTTGACCCTGAAATTATACCATGGTGCTGCACTGTAATCTGCGGTTCGAATAGGTGCGTTCGATGGTGACGGCTCCTCAGTAAAGGGGGGTAGCTGCTTCTGAGGTTCTTTCAGGTGATGTTAAAAAAAAAAAAAAAGATGGATTAAAAAACAAAAATCCGGCCAGATTTAGTGCATTGTTTAATGCTGTTGAATCTTTTGGAAAATTCTTGGCTTGATTTCTTTAAACTTCTAGTAATCATAGAAAAAAAATTTAAGGTTACAAAATCATCAACAGTAGTCAGGGGAAAAGTCGGTCTGGGTAGCAGGAGGCAGTTACCTTTATATTGATGGTGAAGATTTCTCCCCACTCAGAATGAAAAACATCCCTAAGTTTGTCATTGTCAATGAGTCAGCCTTGACTCGGTACACAGAATTGAACTTGAACTTGTCTAAGAGAAGCACAAAACAATTCTGTTCAGAAGGGTCATCCTCCTCTGGTGCTAAAATTCTGTGTATGTTTTCAGTATGATTCTTTCGGTAAAAGAGAAACACTAAAGGTTGAATCAGGAAGTAGAAAGACTAACTTACTTATTTAAAACACGAATTGAAACCCTATACATCCTTGGCAGATTTTGAAATGCAAGAAGTCTTTCCAGTATTTATTATTAAGTCAATAAGAACCATATGTACAGCTTACGTGGTGTATTTAGCTATACTTCTACGTAATTTTCACTTATTTTCATTTGTTAAATATTGACGCTGGCGATAAGACAATGTATTCCACTTGAAAATACTGATTTTAAATTTTTCTTATCTAATTGTGAGGAAAAGTATCTGACACAGAAGCTTGAGTTTTGTTCTCCTAACACTGATATATTCCTTGAGCCTTGAATTTAAATAAAACAACCTAATATACCTTAGAGCCTCATTCAGCTAGATCTGGTATAACCCATTCTTTTTCAAATTAAGTAAGGAAAGGTGTTTAAGCTTTAAAAATCATGGTGTGTTGATTATTGGACAACCTTGAAAACAGTATAAGCTTTGCATTTTAATCAAGTAATCCAGTTTTCGTTTTTTTTTAAATACCATCACCTTTTGAAGAACTTTAAAAACATCTATGACCCCATGTATGGACACCACTGTTCCCATGTATATGCCACTGCTCTGTAATAAATGCTGTGGAAGCATGTGGTATGAAAATAAGGGGAGAGGGGACTATTAGAGTTTCTAGATGGGAAAATAAGAGAAATAGCAAAACCCATTTACATTTAGGAAACCAAACTTGAGGTTCAACCCCATATGCCACTTGGGGATATAAATCTTAAATAATTATTAGTCTTACTGTGGTGATAATTTCACAATATGTACAAATAAATCATTACATTGTAAACCTAAAATTAATATAATGTTTTATGTCAATTATACCTCGACCGAAAAAAAGAACATAATTATGAGCTTGCCTTTTGAAACAACATACGATCTTATCTATTATCCTTGTTTTTGTATGCCAGTGCTCCAGTTTGAAGCTTTTTCTGGGATTAAGTCCTTGGTGCAATATTTCTATAATATATAATTTCTATGAATGATGCCACATTTAAAAAAAATCTTTCAAGTGAAAATGAGTTCCTTTCAGATTCTTTTTTTTTTTTTCCTAAGTTCCTACATTAGCTCTGAAAACAGTCTTCTTACCCACTCAGTTCCACCCAAGGTAATTTGGAATTTGGTATTTAATTTCCTGGCATCTTGGGAAACAAGTTTTGCTATGGAAGGAAGGTGGGGAGGTGGTTGTGACTGAGCTGGTTGATGAATGACAGTGCATAAGGTTCTCTGCTGTACAGCAGTGCCCTCTTGTGGAAATATGTTATAGATCTTGGAACACGAACTAGGCACAAGTGTATTTCCAAGGTTTTAAAGGCATTTTAAAATTATTATTTTTACCAGTAATCTGAAAGCATCATGAAAAGTAATTATTTTTTTCAAAAGGAATTATTTTAAAGGCATTTAAAACCTTTTCCAAAGGGAAAATGTGCTTAGATCGCAGGGGTTATAATTCTAATCTTTTATCCATCTGATCAAAGAAAATTTGCAGACCATTTTTACCTCTCACTATCACAATCATTAATGTCTCCCTTTATAACTTCCTATACTTTGTTTATCTTGAAACACCAAATTGGCCATCTTTCTCGTGTGTGTGTGTGTTTGTTTTTTTTACATGCTAGAATTCATGCAGTTACTTTTTTGAGAGTTAACATCTTGTTCCTTGAATATTTTGAATATTTCTATTAAAATTCTTTTATATTGTTGACTTTATTTTGTGCTGTAAAGCTGATTTCAAATGTAAGCCAGTCTTAACACACTCACTCCTGTAGTGTAAGGAAGTGTGAGAAGGAATTCTTAATAAATGAGTTTACATGTTTAAATCGGACATATTATAATTAATATGCCATATGTTGAAGGCTTTTCTATTTGTATGTATAAAGAGTCCTTTTTCAATGTCATTGTGTTGCAATAATTTAACTCCTCTGACTTACTTGCTAAAAATATTTCTTCTATTAAGAAGTGCTCTTGACTTCAATACCTAAACCCTGAAAATCATGTCAAAAGGTACCCAAAGATAAGTTTTTATACAGATACACACCTTGTAAGTTCTGATTTATTTTATTACTCATTAATCTAACTATGTTGTGTTCTGAATGAATCATGAATAAGAATAGCTGTTTATCGTGGATTTATTTAAAACTGTCCTTTAAAAGAAAAAGAAGCAGCTATTAGCTAATCTAATTGCCAAGTTGGAATTCATTATTTAGTTTACCTCCTATGCAATGATTAATGCTGCAAAATGTATGGTTATGTTATACTATATTCACAAGAGAGAGATTATTACAAGGTTTGAGAGGTAGCCAATTGCATCGTTCGGAAATTTACTGTACTGTTTCAATGTGTTAAGTGCCTTGTTGTAAAGTAAAATTCTAAGTCTAGAATTCATTATTTTCCTGACATATATTTTTCATTATGATATATACTGTATATTGCTGTAATAGTTTTATTAAATGCTTATGTTTTAATTAAATATGTAAATTTCAGAAACTCTTTTCTCTTACCCACTGGTACCTTAATCATTGGTCTGTCATACAGATTTGAATTCAGGTTCCTTTTTTCAAGAGGGGAAATTCTCTTAGTTTAGAAATATGTTTTCCATGCTTGTGCTTTTGTGTTTGTAAAAACATTTCAGGAGGAATTTGGGCGCGTTGACTATAGTTTGTACTTCAAAATGCCATTTTACATTTACATTTTAAGTGCCTAATTGTTAGTTAAAACTAATTTATGTTTCTATTCTAAAAAAAGAATGTGTCTACTTGGTTTCTAATCTCTTTGGCTTTGCTTAAAAAAAAAAAAAGCAAGAGCCTATACTTTGTATTTACCCAATAAACCACCATGACATCAACAGTCTTTTCAAAATTAGTATTATGGTTTTCTTCAATTAAAATAAGATTATTGCTTTCTTTAAATGTTTGTAAAAAATTATTTAGTTTTAAGTAGCTATTAAAACCACAGGAGGGTTATTTTCTTCAAGCACTATTTTTTAAATAAGCAGATAACAGCATACTAATTAAACTGGGGTGTGTTATTTTCCTCCCCTTGGATTTAAGGTGAGAAATAATTCACAACAGTATAAGGTCATTCATGGAAAGGTATAAAATCAGATCCCTGCTCCATTATTCAGATTCTCATTGTTCACAGAGTAAAAAATAACAAAATGATAAATCACTAATTCTTCAAGGAAAGCAGAGTCCTTTCTGTTGCTCAGTTCTGAAAGAAATTATCATCCTCTTCTTTCACAAAGTGAGCCCCAAGGTGATGTCCTTAGCCACCCTTCAGTAGTCACTGAAACAGTGGTTTGCTATCAGTTGTTTTTAGGCCCCCTGATAAAAGATGAAGTCATGACCCTCAGAGGACCTCAGTGGGATGAGGGCACAAAGGTAAGATAATATGGTTCAAAGAGGAAATTGTTGGATAATTCAGGTTTCTTTGAATTATCTGGAAATGATAGAGTGAGTCTAAATCACAGTAATCTCTCTGTCACCTCCACCCCAGTTGTGGATGAAAACCTTGTTCCATCCTTCTGTTTGAGATATTGGCTTGCTGGTTTTGCTGGCCAGAGCCTCAAAGATTGCCTTTTTTATCGAGAATGCATGATACAAGGAACTAGTGTGATGTTTGACAAACCTTGACACCTAACTTTTCCCTTTCCTTAAAAAAAAAGTTTTTTGTTCAGTTTTTGGCTGCACTGGATCTTCGTCGCTGCACGTGGCTTTCTGCGGCTGCAGAGAGCAGAGGCTACTCTCTAGTTGTGGCACCCAAGCCTCTGATTGCGGTGTGGCTTCTCCTCTTGCTGAGCACGAGCTCTAGGGTGAGGGCTCAGTTGTGGCCCATGGGCCCAGTTGCCCCATGGCATGTGGGATCTTCCTGGACCAGGGATCGAACCCATGTCCCCTGCATGGGCAGGAGGATTCTCAACCACTGGACCACCAGAGAAGTCCTTACATTTCATTTTCTTCTAATAAAATATATAAGACTGTCAGAAGCATACTAGATTACTCACCAAATAATGAGTAACAATGCATGTTAGAATAGTGGATTATGCACTACTGTGTGCCTAAAGCATATTTAATTTATATGTGGCAGATGTAGAATGAGGTGTCTGTCTTTACAGTTTTTATGCTTGGCATACATTCTTGAATCTTTACAAAACCCCACAAGGTAGACAAGGAAAGAGTTGGTGACCTCGTTTTGCGAGATGAAAGAGCTAAGAAGTGTTACAGCTGGAACCTGAATCTTGTTTTCTCTGGTTTTCTGCCTCCCTGTGATAATTACTATGGCTACCATCACTGTTCAGAGGTTTCGTTTTTGTAGTTGTTGTTGCTTGTTTTTAGAGAAGTTTATTCTCTTGTCAGCCAATTCGTTTGTTGAGAGGGAAACTGATCCTTGGAACAAGTTCTTTGTCCAATGCTGCTGATTTTTCTTGTAGTTGGGATTTACTACATTTCAGAGGGGGAGAAGAGTCAACTCTTCTAGTGCAAAATGGCCTTGAAAACAAATGAATCTCTGGGTTTGAGCTTACAATAAAACAAAGTTATTACAAGTATCCCTTGTAGGATGCTAAAGCTAAGTCACTTCAGTTGTGTCCACCTCTGCAATCCCATGGACTATAGCCTACCAGGCTCCTCTGTCCATGGGATTCTCCAGGCCAGAATATTGGAGTGTGTTGCCATTTCCTCCAGTAGTACATAATTACTGTCATGCACCTTAGCCTTACACAGGTTGGGGGCGTGGTGGTTGGGGAGTGCATAAGGTTTTATCTCTAAATGTGACTCTCGGGGATTAGTCTCGAGGGGAAATCAAAAGGAGGAAGAGATACATTGACCTACTTTCAAAGGACAGCAAAGGAAATGGAACAGAGTCTTGGGACACATAGTAGTCTGGGTTGATTCTGGGCTCCCCAAGGGACCAAAGTGAAGCCATAGGATTGTCTGGCCCTAGTGTGAACTGGTTCTGTGTACTAAAAATCTGTCCAACACATGTGCTTGCATCCGACCAAGTGTCTGGGCACACTTTGCCTCAGTTCTTGTTTCCAAGAAGTTATCTCTTTCTCTACCTAAATTCCTTTAAGCTAGCATGGATCAGGCACTGCAAGTTGGTGTCTTCTTGTTTAACACCAGGCGAATCTCATTATGCTCCTTTTACACTTGAAGGAACTCTGACTCAGAGAGACAAACAGGGCACACAACTGCTGATGGGCACGCAGCTGCTGATGGGCACACAGCTGTCCAAAGCCCGTAATTTTCCCATTGCACCAATGGGATGGAAGAATCACCCCACGTGGGAGGAATGAAGGAGAAGAATGGCCTCTTGCAGAAATCTTTTGACAACCAAGTTTTGTGTTGTTGAGAGCAAAGTTAAGGAGTGCGTGACCTTGAGCTCTGTAAGATGCCGTGACCCACATTCTGCAGATGTCCTGTGTCCACGTTACCTCTAGTCCTTTCATCTGTGTGTTCTCTTCCTCTTTATAACCCCATGCCCTGTAACCGATGTGCAGTGATAGCATCTTCCCTCTCCTTTCATCATACACCTGCCTCTGGCAGACGGCAGGAGCCCTGGGTCTGCAAGGAGACTCGCCCCCAGAGCACACACCCCAGGGTCCCCAGGCACACAGGGCTGCAATTGCAGGGAGGAAGGGATACTTTTTGAACATACTTTGTATTACATCTGGTCAATTTCCTAGTCCATGGTTTGAAGGGAATGTTTACATTTGACACCAGGGGAAAGACATTTCCCTGATGTCCTAGCGTTTAAGCTGTTTTAACAAAATACCGTAAACTGGGTAGCTTAAACAACAAACACGTCTCCTGGTTCTGGAGGTTGGGAAGTCGGAGTCCAGGGTGCCAGCACAGTCAGTTTCTGGTGAGGCCTGTCTTTCCTGTTTCCTCTCATGTGGGTCATGGCACGTAGAGAGAGCTCTGATCTCTTTCTCTTCTTTTAAGGACCCTCCTTTCATTACCCAGTCTGACCTTCTCTAAACCCAATAACCTTCCAAAGACCACACCTTTGAATGTAGTCCTCTAGAGGTTTTATTTCAACATGATGGATTTTTTTATTGTTTTGATGGGGAGGGGGACACAAACATGTAGTCCATAACACCTGGGTTTCAAATTTGTATAAAATCAAAGACATTTGATTTTACACAAAAACATTTTTTAAAAGCAAAGTGCACTTTTTATAAGCTCTGAAGCTCTTTGGGCCCCGTCTCTTCCGATCTGTGAGCCTGTTGATGAATGCAAGGCACTTTCCCGCTGCTTCAGTGAGCAGCCCCTCTGTCCTAGTCAGGCTCCTCTTATCCTGGTCTGCTGTGCTGTGGCGCCCAGTCCAACCTCGTGAGGTGCTTCCCCAGACAGACTGTCACCTGTGGAAGGCAGGGGACACGGTGGCCCTGTGCTCTCTGGGTTTGAACCTCGCTTCTTCCAGGACTGGCTTAGGTGAAGGCCTGAAACAAGTTGCCTGGCCTCTGTGCCTCGGTTTCTTTATCTGTGGGTTGGAACAGTCCCTGTCTCACAGAACTGTTGAAAGAAATGAAAGAGGTCGTTATAAGGCACACATTCAGTGTTAGCCAAATGCAGTTAAATCTCTTAGGTACAGGAGTTCTAGCTCTGAAATTATTCCTCTATATCCAGATCTTGCTTGTCCTAAAAGTTCAGGAGAAGTCTTATCTCCTGAAAGCTTTGCCTTACTTCTCTGAATCTGAATTCCTCCCTAAAAGATACATACAAAAAAAACTGTCGAAATGTGAGATACACTCACTGGTTTAAGATCTTAAAAGACAAGCCCTGTTAATATACCAAATTAAAGTTCCTTCAGAGAAAGAATTGTCTTAGTATTCATCCCAGTGTCTAATTAAGTTCTTACCACAGCAAGTATTTGTTGAATGATATTTTTCTACCTAACATCATGTTGCAGATTGGAGGTAAGGTGTAGTAAAGCAGTTGATACTGCCTGATTATATACATCTATTATATATTAGACGTATATAATAATGTCGAATTAGCAAATAAACTTCATGGAATTTTAAAAATTTTTTGGAAGTAGTTTTAGAATTTTTAAATTGCAAGAATTTAATAATTTTCTACTTAATACAAGATACATATGTTTGTCATGCTGTACAAACTTTTTGGATTTCAGTTGAGAACAATGTCCAGTGTTGGAGCTTATGTTTCTAAAGTCCCCACACCACCTACCTTCCCCACATTTACCACACTAGATAAAAACAAGCCCCCCCCCCGTATTTATTCCAGTATAATTTTAATAGAAATCGGAAATAAGCTAGGTATTTCTTAACAGAGAATTGGACTAACATTGTGACGTACCTGTAGTGTTGGTTTCGTCTCTGCCCCTTTACAGAACAGTCAAAATGATTCTATTAAAACATCAGGGTTAAATAAGAAGAGCAGATTAGTAAACCAAAAACATAGTGTGATGCCACTTATGGGGCAGCAGGGGGAATCTATGTAAGCATATACGTAATCTGAGAGGAAAACATCACACTTTCAACAGAGATTCTCTCTCGGGAGTAGAAGGACAAAGTGCCTGATTGTATGTGTGTGTATGTACTTTGTTCTGTTGGTGCTTTGGTCTTAGTACCAGTTCTAGTTCTTGGTATTTATCTAACTGAAATAATCATAGGTATACATACCACATTATTGTTCATAATAGCAAAAAAATCGAAAATAGCTTGTGTTGACAATAGGCTACGGGTCAGATCAATTTTGAAATATTCCTAAACAATGAACAAGATTTTTTAAAGTCCAGAAGTCAGCAGATAATGGCCTTCAGAATAAGTCCATCTGGTTGCCTGTTTTCTCAATCAGGTTTTACTGAAATATGGCCATGACCATCTATTTATTGCCTATGGCTACTTTCCGGCTCCCACAGCACAACTGCACAGTTGTGACAGAGACCAAATTGCCAACAAAACCAAAAATATTTTCTGTTTGGTCCTTAACAGGAAAATCCTTGGGCTAGAAGAGAGCAATTAAAAAATAATTTGTGGGAGAACAACATGAAAAATGTTAATGACACATATACATATGTATAAAGATTAAAAATATCATAGATACATGAATTAAAAGACTGGAAGGATACATACAGAAATATAATAAATTAACCCTAGGTGGAAAAAGTAAAAAGATTATTATTTTTTCCTTTGCAGTTTCTTGCATTTTCAAATTTTCTACAAAACTATGTATTGCCATTTTAAAAATCAGAGTAAAGCTATCAACTTTCAAATATCTGATTTGCTGTGAGTATGTTCTTGCCTAAAGGAAAGAGTAGGTAACCTTTCAAGTCAAAGTTGCTCAGTCGTGTCCGACTCTCTGCGACCCCATGGGCTGTATAGTCCGTGGAATTCTCCAGGCCAGAATACTGGAGTGGGTAGCCATTCCCTTCTCCAGGGCATTTTCCCAACCCAGGGATAGAACCTAGGTTTCCCACATTGCAGGTGGATTCTTTACCCACTTGTGTCCCTCCTAAAACATGATTCTACATGAGACTTAGAGATGAGGCTTCATTATTAGCCAAAGCATGCTGACTGCCATCAGGAAGCAAAAGCCTTATGCTTTGCTGAGGCAAAGGGCTTACACTTGACTTTGGGAATGTACTTTTATTTTTTTCAGATTTTATTAACTAAACGTATTCTTAATCAAGGGCCAAGTTCAAGGTCCTGACAATCTACTTAAGAGGGCAAATCTTAGGGACCGGAGGCATTTTAGAGCCTTGAATTAAGCTCCCTCATTTTACAGTGAAGAAGTCAGAAAGGTTAACAACTTGTCCACGCAGCCCATTTAGATCTAGGCAGACTCCATGCTGAGTTCTGCAAAATAAATGGAAGTAAACGAGGGAGAAGAAAGGAACAGGGATTCCAGCTTGCTTTGGCTTACATAAAAATCAAAGTCCCCAGTATGTAACCATATGGCCAGGCTAATTAAAGCAAGGTTATGTTTATTTTGGTGATTGCAGCCATGAAATTAAAAGACGCTTACTCCTTGGAAGGAAAGTTATGACCAACCTAGATAGCATATTCAAAAGCAGAGACATTACTTTGCCAACAAAGGTCCGTCTAGTCAAGGCTATGGTTTTTCCAGTGGTCATGTATGGATGTGAGAGTTGGACTGTGAAGAAAGCTGAGCACCAAAGAATTGATGCTTTTGAACTGTGGTGTTGGAGAAGACTCTTGCTAGTCCCTTGGACTGCAAGGAGATCCAACCAGTCCATTCTGAAGGAGATCAACCCTGGGATTTCTTTGGAAGGAATGATGCTGAAGCTGAAACTCCATTACTTTGGCCTCCTCATGCGAAGAGTTGACTCATTGGAAAAGACTCTGATGCTGGGAGGGATTGGAGGCAGGAGGAGAAGGGAATGACCGAGGATGAGATGGCTGGATGGCATCACTGACTCGATGCACATGAGTTTGGGTGAACTCTGGGAGTTGGTGATGGACAGGGAGGCCTGGCGTGCTGCCATTCATGGGGTCACAAAGAGTTGACAAATGTGTATACCCATGGTAACCAACACTTCAATCAAGACATAAACCATTTCCACGTCACCCCCTGGAAAAATGTTTCATGTCCCTTTCTCAGTCAGTCCTGCCCTCTGCCCTGATTTATACCACCATGAGTTAGGTGTGCCTTTCTAGAACTTGTTATAAATGAGTTCTTTCAGTATGTAGACTTTTATGCCTGGCTCTTTCACTCAGAATAGTGGTTTTTTAGAATCATCATGCTGTGGGGTGTATCATAACTTTTACCTTTTTACTGATGAGTGCTGCTGCTGCTGCTGCTAAGTTGCTTCAGTCGTGTCTGACTCTGTGCGACCCCGCAGACGGCAGCCCACCACGCTCCCCTATCCCTGGGATTCTCCAGGCAAGAACACTGGAGTGGGTTGTCATTTCCTTCTCCAGTGTATAAAAGTGAAAAGTGAAAGCAAAGTCGCTCAGTCGTGTCTGACTGCTAGCGACCCCATGGACTGCAGCCCACCAGGCTCCTCTGTCCATGGGATTTACCAGGCAAGAGTACTGGAGTGGGGTGCCATTTATGAGTAGTAGTCTATTTTGGGCTTCCCTGGTGGCTCAGATGGTAATGCATCCACCTGCAAGGCAGGAGACCCAGGTTTGATCTCTGGGCCAGGAAGATTCCTTAGAGAAGCAAATGGCTACCCACTCCAGTATTCTTGCCTGGAGAATCCCATGGACAGAGGAGCCTGGAGGCTACAGTCCATGGGGTTGCAAAGAGTCAGACACAACTGAGCAACTTAATCCCCATCCTCTTCTGTTGAAGGACATCTGGACCAGTTTGGGCATTAAACAAAAATATATGTTCTGATCCTACTTTAAAAAGTTTTGAGAATTGGATTTTGTTACTATTGAGATTCTGCCTTCTACCAGTACTTTTCAGGGTCCTCCCTCCCCTCATCTCCTCTCCAGGAAAATCATAATACATTCAACTAGAGAAGAATGATATGGGTAATACTGAAGATGGGCCAGTTTATTTATTTATTCATCATACAAGTCTGAAAGGCTGAATATAGAAAACAAGTTAATATACTGGCCAGTCTCACAATCTAATTTTGGAAAAGGCAGGTAAAGTTGCAAGAGGTGAAAAAGGAAGGCAATACCACCAACCTGTAGAGTCAGGACCCAGAGATAATTATTACCATTACAGCTTGTACTCATTGAGCCTAAACTAAATGCTAGACATTGTGCTCATTACTTCATGTAATCCTTACACTTGATGTAGGCACATTGGTTAACCCAGTTTCCTGTAGGGCAAATGGATGCTCAGAGAACATGCACAGAAATACCCATATACTATATGTGGAAGTATGTATGAAGGAGTATATATGAAGCAAATCATAGGAACTTAAAGGAAATGAAGGAATTAATTTTTAAATGGCTAGTAGAGTTGTGCAACTAAATAATACAATTAGTATTTCAACTTGTCCTTTCGTTAGCATTTTGCAAACTCTTCTTAAGCCATAAGCTCTCTCTGTTCATGCTCACTGACTCTGGATGAGTATCCTGTGTAGCATTTACCTCCCAGGGAATTACAAGCCAGCTGGACAATTGTAGTTTTACAAATAGAGTAATTTAACACCTCTCTTTTAAAGATTTAACACCACTCTTGATAACAAAATAATAGTACTTAGATATTTTGGATATACTGTTACCAACAATTCTGGCTGAAATCCAGCAAGAAGGATTCCAGTGGGAAGGTGAGTGGTTTAAATGATCTTTGGGGATTCCATTTAAAAATGTTTCCCTTAATACTCCTCTCCTCTTCCTTTCCCTCTCTCCCCACCCCAAAGATCTTTTGGTATTCCTTTCTTCTACTGCTGCTGATTATTATATTATTCCTCTATTTAAAGTAGGATGGATGAAGCAGAAAGTATTCCTTTTTCTGACAAGAAAGGCCTGAATATCATTTGGGAAAATTCATCCTTAAGAAGCACTGGATGAGCTATATGTTTCATGTTTAAATAATTTATCCATAGTATGTATTATGAACAAGGTCTCCCTTTCTGAATTTGTTTGCAAGGGCTGCCATAACACAGTACTACAGACTTACTTCCTCAGTTTCTGGAGGCTAGAAATCTAAGAATCAAGGTGTTGGTAGGGTTGATCTCTTCTGAGTCCTTCCTCCCTGTCTTGTAGACGGCCATCTTCCTCCTGTGTTTTCACATGGTCTCCCCTCTGTGTCTGTTGCTGTCCTAATCTCTTCTTCTTAAACAGACAGCAGTCATACTGGGTTAGGGTCCACTTATATAACCTCATTTTACTCTACCTCTTTAAAGGCCCTGTCTCCAAATACAGTCACATTCTGAGGTAGGCTTAGGACTTCAATACATGAATTTCAGGTGAACACAATTCAGCCCATAATACTTCCTATCTGCATCACAGAAGTAAGAGACTTACTTGGGAAAACAAGGCAATTATATCTTGTGTAATGTCAGAGAAAAAGGAGGAGCCATAATTATGGAAAATTAAAGACAGACTTGGAAAGCATTACTCAATTCTTAATATGCCAACCTCAGCATCTCTGGTTTGTTATCATACTTAGAACGATACTGTCACCCCTCCTCGCCCAATTTGCTTTTTATATTGTTAGCTAATTAAACCCGCCAAGCAAATTTCTGGATTAGGTCTCGCGCTGAAACGCACGCTGAGCTTTCACTTTCCGCACAAAAGAGATATTCCCACCGTCTAGTGAACTCCGGGAGTTGGTGATGGGCAGGGAGGCCTGGCGTGCTGCGGTTCATGCGGTCGCAAAGAGTCGGACACGACTGAGCGACTGAACTGAACTGAACTGAACTGAACCGCAAGCTCTACGCGCTTTACTCCATCATCCGCCCCCCCCTCCCCCAGCCTCTCACGACTATTACCCACCCCTCCTTTCCAAAGCGTTGGTCACCTACATCTACAAATTCTACACATTGCATTTCCATCACCCTGCTGTTTCTAGGTGGAGCAAAGGGTCATTTCTTCCTCCGAATCCCGCCTTAGATAAAGCAGCAATCCTGTCCTTTTGCTCCAGGAGACGGGACGAGGACCTCTCTCCCAGCTCAGGGTTAAAGTGCTAATGTTTAGGCTGAGTCATATGAACGGCCTATTGACCTGGCACGGTTTAAGCACGCAACTGACAATGGACACAGGAAGTCTGATAACCAATCAGAGCGTAAATATGCGCGAGCATCTTTTTCTCAGGGGTAGGTCACTGCCAAGTCCGACCCAGCGGAGGGGCGCGACCCGGCTTAAGCCACCAACTTTCAGGACGCGAGCCCAGCCGGGTCCGCAGACCTCAACAAGCGCGGTTGCGAGCGCGTCCCCGTTTCCGCTCGGGCGACGCTGATTGGAGGGACAGGCGGAGACGGTGGGCGCAGCCAATCCGGAGTGGCATCCGCGTCTTCTCCCCGCCCCTAGGCGGCAAGGGGAGTTGGCCCTGGGGCCCGGCACCAGTGTCTGGGAGACCTCTCGTGGGGTCTGCGGCAAGAGCCCGGGAGTGCGGGCACCGGCACACAGGCCATGGCCTCCCCCGGGCTTCCCCCGCCCCCCACCGAGGACGCGCCCTGGCCTCTGCGCCTCCTGCACGCGCCCCCGGGGCTGCTGCGGCTGGACCCCACGGGCGGCGCGCTGCTGCTGCTCGTCCTCGCCGCGCTGCTGGGCTGGAGCTGGCTGTCGCGGCTCCCGGAGAGGGGCATCCCCCCGGGGCCCGCGCCCTGGCCCGTGGTGGGCAACTTCGGCTTCGTGCTGCTGCCGCCTTTTCTCCGAAGGAAGAGCTGGCCGTATCGCCGGGCGAGAAACGGAGGAATGAATGCCTCGGGCCAGGGCGTGCAGTTGCTCCTGAGCGACCTGGGCCGTGTGTACGGCAACATCTTTAGCTTCTTCATCGGCCACTACCTGGTGGTGGTCCTCAACGACTTCCACAGCGTGCGGGAGGCGCTGGTGCAGCAGGCCGAGGTCTTCAGCGACCGCCCGCGGGTGCCGCTCACCTCCATCATGACCAAGGGGAAGGGTGAGCTGGGCCGCGCCTCGGGGGTCACGGGCCGTGTGAACGTGCGGCTGGGGCTGCAGGTGCGCAGAGGCTGTGGGTTCTGTGCCCCTGCGGCCGCGCACCCGGCCCGCCTCACACCTGCAGCCGGAGGTGGAGGGAGGCGCGCCTCCCACTCCTGGATCCCGTCGGTCCAGCTGGGATAGGCTCCATCTGCCCCAGGAGTATTCACTCCTTCCCAGAACAGGGCCTCACTCTTCAGGCTGTGTTCCTGACGAGAAACTTTGGCCTGGTTAAAAAGAGAGAGGGATATTTACACCGTTGACCTTCTGAGTGCAAGACTTTAATGTGATTATTTTCCGATAAGATAGGAGCCAATTGACAAGCCTAATACATCAGGTTCAGAGCCTCTGTGATTCCTGCTTATGGAAGTCTAAGTTGGGCAGTTGTAAGGGTTAGTAAACATCTTATCTGCTGCAGTCGGATATCACAGTTGCCCTTTGTTTATCAGTGTTCCCTCTGTTGTGTTGGCCGGCACGGGTCCCAGACTATTTTTCCATCTGTGCCAATCCTGTCCTTAACTCAGGTGTTAATTTCAGTGTCTTTCCTGCAGGGAGTTTTGTTTTTTCCCTCACTTCTGCTTGGGTAAGTTAGGCTCCCTTGTTGGAACCTGTTTAATTGCAAAAGTACTTTTCCTTCGCTGCAGTAATCAGTACCGAGGCTTCAGAATTTTATAACCTTGGGCTCAAAAGTTGTGTCTTCACCACTAGACTGACATCTAGGAGGACAGAGTAACTCCTGGTCCTTCCTGGCACGCAGTGGTGTGGCAGTGTTGTGTGTGTGCGCTCAGTCGCGTCTGACTCTGCGACCCCATGGACTGTATAGTCCACCAGGCTCCTCTGTCCATGGGATTTTTCAGATAAGAATACTGGAGTGGGTTGCCATTCCCTTCTCCAGAGAATCTCCTGGCCCAGGGGTTGAACACCTTGTCTCTTGCATCTCCTGCATTGGCAGGCAGATACTTCACCATTGTGCCCCCTGGAAGTAGGAGTCAGTAACCATTAAGTAAATGAACTACTGCTTTCCCTTCTTGGAATGTGGCATAAAGAGATTCAGGCTTTTTACACCCGGATTAAGCCAGATTTTTTGCATCAGGATTTTAAATGAATGGTAAAGATGATCTTAATATTTTAATGTTTAAAATATTAATTTTGGTATTACTGAAAATCACGCGCGTCGTGGTCCATACCTCACCTTCTCCACGCCTTCACACAGGCTGCTGCTTCTCCCTGGAATTCTCTTCTGATCTCATGGCCACCTGGAGAACTTCTGCCTGCTTTTCTTCTCTCTCTCCTTTTTTTTTTTTAGTGTGGTGAAGTGCAGATAGCATAAAATTTACCATCTTAATCATTTTTAAGCATACAGTTCAGCGGCATTAAGTCAATAACGTTGTGAAACCATCACTGCTATCTCCAGAACTCTCTTCATCTTTCAAAACTGGAACTTTATACCCATTGAACAAACACTAAACACCCACTGAACATTAAAGCCTCTAACCTCTGGCAACCACCATTCTAGTTTCCATCCTAGGTAATTTATTTCAGTGGAATCATGCAGTATTTATCCTTTTGTGACTGATATATTTCACCTCATACAATACAATGTTTTAAGGTTCATCCATCTAGTGGCATGTGTGAGAATTTTCTTCCTTTTTAAGAGTGACTGCTGTTCAATTTAACGTTTGCAGTGCACTTTGTTTATCCATTCTCCCTTGGTGGACTATTGGGTACTTCTGTCTTTAGACTGTTGCGAAAAATGCTGCTGTGTATCTACAAATAACCGCTCAGAGTGCTGCTATCAGTTCTTTTGGGTGTAAATCCAGAAGTGCTTGATCATAGGTAACTCTATGTTTAATTTTTGACTAACTGCCATACCATTTTCCATAGCAGCTGCACCATTTTCCGTTCCTACCGGCGATGACCCACATTCCTGCCGGCAGTGACCCACACTCCAGGTTTTCCACATCCTCGCCAATACTTGTGCGCTGTTTTCTCATACCTGCTTCAATGTCTCCTCTCTGAGGACATGTTCTATGACATATTTCTCTACCCTCCCAGGCAGAGGTGCGCTACTCTTTTCTCTGTGATACCACTGTTTTCATTTAAACTCTCATCCCATTCCCTTCCAGTCAGTCAGTAAGTCTTGTCAGTTCCTACTGCAGATACATCCACATGCTGTATGCATCCACTTTTCCCCATCTCCAGCTTATCCAAGCTACAATCAGTTCTCATCTCTTACTGCAGAAACCTCTTAACCAGCCTGCTTGCTTCTGCTCCGATCATTCATATATACAGCAATTAAAGGGATCTCTTAAAAAAAAAACACAAATCAGAACCAATCATGTCACTCTGCCACTGAAACCAATTGCTTCTGACCCTGTTCTTGACCTGTATGCCCTAAAGGATCTGGCGTCTGTCTGCCTTTTGGAGTTTATCTTTTTCTATTCTCTCTTTGCTTGTACATTACAAGTAGTGTCTGCTCTGGACACACTAAGCTGATTCCTGGCAAGTTGGTGACTGCCTCTGGCTACTGGGTTTTGTTATCCTTGGGCCTGGAATAACTTTCTACTTGGCTAACTCTTTATCATCTCTTAGGTCAAATGTCACCTTTCACTTCTAGTTTAGACACTGTCCAGTATCATAACTTAATCTCATTCATATTTCACTAAACTCATTCATTAAACATTTTGAAAGCATTTAGCCTATTACCAACCCCACCTTCCTCCAGAATGTGACCTCTGTGAGGGTAAAGACTTAGGTCATCTCAACCACTGTACCCCCACTAATTGGCACAGAATAGGTAGTCAAGAAATGAATGAATGCATGCACCCAAGCACCTATTGTTGTACTTACCACATTGTATTGTCACTTTTATTGCGAGCCTGTCTTTTCCTCCTGATTTTTTAAAGGTAAGAATTGGATTTTCTTCTTTGAGGTCCTTCTTGGTGGCTGTATAGTTTGGTCAATAATCCATAATAAGGCAGTTCTTTTTTAACTGGAAGATAATTGCTTTAGAATACTGTGCTGGTTTCTGCCATACATCAGCCTGAATCAGTTGCAGGTATACATGTGTCCTCTCCCCCTTAGAGCTCCCTCCCATCTGCCCCTTCATCCCACCCCTCTAGACTGTCACAGAGCCCTGCGCTGAGTTCCGTGTGTCAGCAGCAAATCCCCACCAGCTCTGTTTGGCAGATGGTGGCGTGTGTGTTTCCGCGTGCTCTCGCCATGCGTCCCCCCTCCCCCACTGTGCCCACAAGCCGGTCCTCTGTGTCTATGACTCTGCTGCTGTTCTGCAGGTAGGCTCGTCAGCACTATCTTTCCAGATGCCATACACATGCATTAATATACAATGTTTGTCTTTCTCCTTCTGACTTCCTCCATACAATAGGCTCTGCCTCCTGGAGGAATTAATACTTTAAGTGAAGCACCAAAGTATCCCGGGCTCTTAAGACTTTCCTAAATAAGGAGGGATCTAATAACAAGCTGTGATCCAACTAATACTTAAAAACTGCTTTATTAGATATAATAAGGCAGTTATTATTATATGTAATATAATAAGGCAGTTATTATACATAAATATATTATAAAGCATTTATTTACATAAGGTAGTTATATATAATAAGGTGGTTATTATTACATATATAAGGTAGTTGTTATATATAACAAGGCAGTTTTTAAGTATTAGTTGGATCACAGCTTGTTATTAGATCCCTCCTTATGGGGAAAGTCTTGGGTGCCCAGGATAATTTGCTGCTTCAGTGTCTGACCTAAAAGTATTAGTTCCCCCAAGACACAGCTAGGACTTCTGAGGCGATGCTGCTCTGGTGTTCTGGTGGATGTATGTTGGGCAAATGTGCTGGAAGAAATTTCTGTTGCTCGTGAAGGTGATTGACAGGAGAAGGTAAAGCAAGAACCATATGTAACAAGGGAAATGCTTATGGATTTTACTTGGAATAAACAATAGGCCATCTGCACAGGAAAAGGTAGATAGTCAAGGAATCTTTAAATGGAATTGTTGCAAAGGTGAAGAATAAAACAGGAGAAGGTAAATTTATCTCAAGATGCCCATCAAGGGACAAAGGAGCAGATGAGTTCTGGGTTGACTTCATAGATCTGGAAGTGGATGGCATGGTCAGCTTGGAGGAGATTGGCCACAGGAGTGAAAGGCTGGGAGACTCAGCAAGATTTGAGGAGTGCCCAGACATTCCTCACTCCCTCCTCACTCCCTTCAGTGTCGTTTCCAATGGCAACATTATAAAATGTGACATTGTCCAGAAGGAGGATGTGTAGGCTATAAGAGAAGGTGCTATTAGGAACTGGAGACCAATAGGCTTATTAAATGTTTCTTACAAGAAATTGCTTTTAAAGAATTTTGCTACTAAAGTTGGTGAGACTAGCAGAGAAGGAATGTTTCATGAACAGTCATGTGCTGGAAATTGTTCACTTAACACATTGTCAACGAGTTCTAGCATGTAGGAAAGTTATGTATTTGAGTTTTTCAAATGATTGTGCTTAGACAAGTTGATGTTGTTTTTAAGCATAAAAACTATAGTCAGCTAGGTAGGCCATAAAGATGTTCTACATTAGCTATGCCCATCAAACCTGTTGAGCCATCTGATTCTGTTCCTGAGCAGGAATAGTTAATAAAGCTACAAAGTCAGGTTAAGAGGTACAAACTACTAGGTATGAAATAAATAAGCTACAAGGGTATATTGTACATCACAGGAATATAGCCAATATTTATAATAATGTTAAATGGAGTATAATTTAAAAATACAGAATCATCTTGTATGCCTGAAACTAATTTTGTATACCTGAAATTAATATAATATTGTAAATCAACTCTACTTCAAATAAAAAAACTTTTTTAAGTCAGAGCCAAGTCTACCCAAGAAGTACTGTACTTACCAGAATGGCATAGTTTGAAAACCTCAAGGCAGAACTAATGAACACGTGAGACCTTCTCCAGCATTTTTCAGGTTATAACTAGAGAATAGAGGGTTTTGGAAGGGCTTTTCTCTCTAGTGGTGAAAATGGGAGAATGGGCATCTCAGGGTAGCTCCTGATTCTTGGAGAAGCTGGTTCACAGTAAGAAAGAAGAAAGGCAGGCAGAAAGAAGTGAAAGTGGGTGCGGAGAGGAGTTCTGTGGCATTGAGTCCTCTCTGATGCGGTGACACCCAGCTCTTTCTGCTTTTTGATTCCATCCACAGCCTACTTGGCCTTTTTGCCAAACTAGATTGAGGGCATGTTTTGTCATTTCCAAACCGGAGTCCTGATTTTGCTGTGCGATCGTTTTTATTTTTCAGTGTTTTTCTATCCCTCTTGAGATGAAGTCTTTGTAGACAACCATTGTATACATAAGAATAGTGTGAAGTTGCTCAGTCGTGTCTGACTCTTTGCGATCCTGTGGACTGTAGGCCACCAGGCTCCTCTGTCCATGGGATTTCCCAGGCAAGAATGCTGGAGTGGCTGCCATTTCCTTCTCCAGGGGATATTCCTGACCCAGGGATCAAACCCGGATCTCCCTCATTGCAGGCAGATGCTTTAACCTCTGAGCCACCGATGTCAAAAAAAAAAAAAAAGAATGGAGGTGTCAACAATTGGAAGATGTGCCTGAACCTCTTCCAAAGACTCTAAGACTTCCCGACCAGGGTATTTACAAGGTTTGAAACCCTGATGTCATTAATTCTGTCCATGCCTCTCATCCCTGGCATTCTCAGACACTGTCTCCTTGGACACCTCTTAGATCTTGCACTTCATATCTGTCAAAGTGAAAGTGTTAGTCACTCAGTTGTGTCCGACTTTTGCAACCCCACGGACGGTAGCCTGCCAGGCTCCTCTATCCCTGGAATTCTCCAGGTAAGAATACTGGAGTGGATTGCCATTTCCTGCTCCAGGGGGTCTTCCTGACCCAGGGATCAAACCCAGGTCTCCTGCATTTGAGGCAGATTCTTTACCATTTGAGCTACTGGGCAAGTCCTCATACCTGTCAAGTTGTTGTCAATACCCAACGCCCAAGTACCAGCCTCTCTTGAGAGAGTTCCCTCCTGTTCCCCGCCTTATCTAAACCTGAATTTTTCCCTAAAGATAATCCAGCCCCTTTTTAACTTCCCCCAAGTTCTTCATTTTTCTAAAATGTGCCTTCATATACATCCTTATTTACAAATGAAGTATCACTCAGATGTCACTGCTTTTACTCAGCTGACAGGATGCTCTTTCCTCTGTCTACATTGAAACCTCAATAACCTCCAACATACAACATTTAATACAATGTATCCCAACAATGGAACATTCAGTATAGTCCAACATACAGCATTCAATCCTGTACAGTCCAACAATGCAACATTCAATACCATACATACCAATTATGCAACTTTAGTGCAACCCACCATACAACATTCAATATGCTATGCAACCTCAGTAGAGTCCAGCGTAAAACAGTGTATTAGAGTTGTTGATTTATCCAGTTCCTCAAAAAACAAAGCATCTTGAGAACAGTGACTATGTCTTTTAAATCCATATGCCCTTAGTAGCTGACACATAGGGGACTTTAAATAAATATTGGAAAAACTAATAGAGGGCATTTTGCTAGATAAAATGTTTCTAAAATCCAAATGTATGGGTTTAAAGATGAGTTGAAAGGTGAGAGTTTGAAAGATGATAAGTAGGTGATACAGACTGAGGACCTAACAAAAGAATAAAATCTCTTGAGAAATAGGACAGACCAGAGATGTCATATGTGACATCTTAAACTAGATGGTAGTTAACATTAGGATAAAATCCTGAAGTTAGAATGAGAGGCCATAGCTTTCCAAGGAAAGAGAAGGGAGCCCAGTATCGCAGCCTCTGAATGCTGACGGCAGCGAAAGGTTTAGGCATGGTTAAAGACAGGAAGTGTGACTAAGCTGTGGTTCCCTAGAAAATAGTTTATGGGGCTTTAGTAAACAAGAGAGTCTAGTTTCAGAAGTAGTTCATAAATTTTTATTCCTTCTTTGTCTTGAAAATCACACACTACACCAGAGGGACTTTGCACAGAAGCACCTACCCCATCCATGATGAAATGTACCTATAACCCTGTACCACAACACCTGAAGACAAAGAATGGAGACAGGATTGGCAGATGACTTCAAAGTGTGGTGGGTGACCGCCCTTAAGTTTCCACAGGGGGAGGTACTAATGGAGTGTGGTACAGTTCTTCCTAAGGAATCCGAAGTACCAGTGATCACAGGAGATAGGGACGCGCCAGAGAGCTGGAAACAGCACTTGCTAGAAGTGCGCATAAACTACAGTTAGACCAGTTCCTTATCACCACCACCCTCCCGGCAGAAAATAGAAAATAGATGCTCTTGAAGAACTTTGGATTTTAGTGACCTCTTGGTCAGCCAGTGATTTGAAGTAGGGAGGGGAGTGAGGGCAGAGGGATATGACCTTGTGCCATGCAAGATGAAAATCTGCCACAATGAGGAGCCTGTGCACTGCAACTGCAGAGTAGCCCCCACTTGCCGCAACTAGAGACAGCCGGAGCGCAGCAACGAAGACCCAGCACAGCCCCCAAACCAAAGAAACCAAGAATAAGGAAGGCATTACATGGTGATAAAAGGAACCCTGTTTTTAACCAGGAAGATAAAATATTTCTAAATTTGAATGTAGCTGACAGTGTTGTCTGGCATATACAACATAGGTACAGAGATATATAAAATTTTTGTGTATTTTAATTATATATTTTAATTCTTAAAATATTATATATATACATATATACACATAACAAAAACATAATTGCAAAAAGAAATTGACAAGTACCATTAGAGCAAAAGATTTTAACGTAAGTATTTGAATAGTTGAGAGATCAGGCGGATAAAAATTTGGTAAGGATAAAGAAGATTTGAGTCTAACAGTTATCTGGCTTTCTTTGCTGGAAAGGACTTTACAGTGGCAGGCTTAGTGTATTTATCACCCATAGTGGATCAGTTTTTAGTGCTCTGGTCCTTCATGTGAAAAAAAGATTTAATAAGGTCATGTAACAATAAGCAAAAATCACTGTCTTTTCCGTTTCTTCTTTAGTTTCAAAATGACAATTTTACAATGCTAAATTTCAATTGTATTGGATACATGTATATGTATGGCTGAGTCCCTTTGGCTGTTCACCTAAAATTATCACAACATTGTTAATTGGCTATACTCCAATATAAAATTAAAAGTTTTTTTTTTAATTTCAAAAAAAGAGGACCTTATACCCAATAATTGCGTATATAAAAATTCTTCCCTACTTTATTTGGAGGTTAATTAAAATTGATCACATTCTAGACTAAAAAGCTAGCCTCATCGATGTAAAAAATCAGCATAAGCCAGTTAACCTAGGTGGCAAAAGAGAATCATAACAGAAGAAGAACTTTATACTTCAAATGCATTGAAGAGACATGCAAACAATACTTGTGGACTGCAGCTAAGGTGGATCTCAAAGGCAACTGTAGAACCTTGAAAAGCGAAAGTGTTAGTCTCTCAATAGTGTCGGACTCCTTGCAACACCGTGGACTGTAGCCCAAGGCTCCTCTGTCCATGGGATTCTCCAGGCAAGAATACTGGAGTGGGTAGCCATTCCCCTCTCCAGGGGATCTTCCCAACCCAGGGGTGTCTCCTGCATTGGCATGCAGATTCTTTACAGTGAGCCACCTGGGAAACCCTTTTAGAGCCTTCACTATCCTTTATTAGGATAAAGGTCTGAAAATTAGTGGGCTTCCCTGGTGGCTCAGTGTTAAAAGAATCCTGCATGCAGGAAATGAGGGTTTGATCACTGGGTTGGGAAGATCCCCTAGTCCATGGGGTCCCAAAGAGTTGGACACAACTTAGCAACTAAACAACAGCAACAATATACAGTAAAACAGACTAGAAAACCTGTAAATGGAGCTGCCTGTATACAGCAAATGTGTGACAGAGGAAGTGGTGTAGATCAGCAGGGGAAAGGAGAAGCTGTTCCATTAATGCTGCTTGAATAACAGATTATCAAAATAGGGGGTAAAGTGGATTCCTTCTTCACAACAAGTAGGAATACCTAACATAAGTGTAAACTCCAGGTAGGCTATAGAGACCTAAATGTCAGAAAGCAAAATGTTTTAATTTTACACGAAAATAGTTGTATTTATGAACCTGTGGTAGGAAAAGATTTTTAAAATAAGATACACAGAATAAACCACCAAGAAAAGATTGGTAAATGGAACTACCTTCATATTTAAAACTTGTTTATCAAGTAGTAGCATGAAAACATGAAAAAAGCAGTTCACGTGATGGAAGACAATATCTGCTTTGCATGTAGAATATATAAGAAGAAAATTGCACAGTTTATAAGTACAAATCACAGAATAGGAAACTTGGGCAATAGCCATATGAGAAGCTGTTCCAACTCACTGTAACAATCAGGGACATGCAAATAAAAATCAGATGAGATACATTTCAGCCCTATGATTGGCAAAAATAAAATGTTGATAACTGCCAAGCGATGGCAGCTATTTGATGAGATCGTTAATATACTTCTGGTAGGCACACTTTTGGGGTCTTCTCCACTTTGGAGAGGAGTTTGGCCATACCTAGTCACACTGAAGGTGTGCAATTTTATGACACATCAATGTACTGTTAGCAATCTTTTCAAAATTCTGATGGAGGGGGAAAGGTACAGTTAATACATTTGCTGAAAATCTTTAGAAATTTGTCTCTGATGAATTCCTTTCCCAGGAAACTACTAGAGGATAGGCTTCAACAAAATACAGTAGTGAAAGAAGAAAAAGACATAGATTCCAGGGAAATGGGTTCAACACAGGAGGGTCCAAAAAGTTTCTACTCTGCGCTACAACACTTCATTTGTGTTCAGTTCTTTCTGACCCCATGGACTGTAGCCCAGCAGGCCCCTCTGTCCATGAGATTCTCCAGCCAAGAATATTGGAGTGGGTTGCCATGCCCTCCTGCAGGGGATCTTCCCGACCCAGGGATCAAACCCATGTCTCATTGGTTCTTTACCACTAGCACCACCTGGGAAGCACCCCCCACCCCAAAATTTTGTAGATGATGACAAATGGAAGTCATAAAACACCTAAACAAAAGGCCTAGAAAGAATATCATATTTGAGCAGATGTGTGGAAGATTCCAGGCAGGAAAATGAACCTGATAAATCATTCAGAACGTTTGACCATGTGGCTGCTTTTTTATTGAGAATCGTTTTACATAGACAGGCTTAACCACTGCGAGAGGTCTTTATTTCATTCTCAGCTGTATTCACAGCATCCCAGTGTCTGGTACATAGTAGGCATTCAGAAATATTTGTTAAGTGAATGAAGCATGTCCTTGAAGGCAGCAAGAATGAAGTAGATGAAAAATGGGAAGGAAGGAGGAGAACTGGCTGAAACAATAAAGCACACCATGGAAAAGAGGAGGATGAAATAAGTGAGAGGAAGCAAGGAATATTTGAGAAGAGTTTGATACAACATCTGAGAGGATGGTGAAAGATGTATGACGGAAGTGAGAATCAAATAAGATGTGGTTGTGAATGTCCTAGAGTTCAGATGCTTGTAAATTCGGGCTGTTTGCAACAACAGGCATTTTAGATTACTTGCCAGTTCTTTGATCCAAGCTTTGATGAGCAGTGTTCTAATTCAGTTGGGTCACTGATTTATTCAGCTAATATTTAACAGGCTCCTCCTCTGTATGTAGCACTGTGTCAGAAGTTTGGATTTTAATGATGAGCAAACTCGGAGAAGACAATGGCAGCCCACTCCAGTACTCTTGCCTGGAAAATCCCATGGACGGAGGAGCCTGGTGGGCTGCCGTCCATGGGGTCGCTGAGGGTCGGACACGACTGAGCGACTTCACTTTCACTTTTCACTTTGATGCATTGGAGAAGGAAATGGCAACCCACTCCAGTGTTCTTGCCTGGAGAATCCCGGGGACGGGGTAGCCTGGTAGGCTGCCGTCTATGGGGTCACGCAGAGTCGGACACGACTGAAGTGACTTAGCAGCAGCAGCAAACTCAGATATTGTCCCTGCCCTCCTGTGCACTGTGTTACTGTGCTTCTTCTTCTGTTCATAATGTTTAGAATATGGGTGTACCTAGCTTGAGACATTTTCTAAGTCTGGGTTCACTTTAAGAAAATAAGATTTTGAAATTTATGTAACTCTAGAAATCGAGTCTTGTTTTCTCTTATTTCACCCGGAGTTGTTATAATAAGCTTTTTAGCAAAGGTTTCTAATGAAATTAGGTATGATTTTTGTTATTAGAAACATACACTATCTGGACAGCTAAAGTTTGCCAGGCGTTCTTCTTGGCTGGTGGTCCTTATCTATACATATACAAGCTTTGCACAAGTGGCTTGAGAAATACAAGTCCACTTCATGGTTGGTCCTCGTCAGTATTAAATCAAGCTTTGCTGTCTCACCTTCTTTCCTTGGTTTCCTTTTGCAGGGATTGTATTTGCACGTTATGGTCCAGTCTGGAAACAACAGAGGAAGTTCTCTCATTCAACTCTTCGTCATTTTGGCTTGGGAAAGCTTAGCTTGGAGCCCAAGATTATCGAGGAGTTCAAATATGTGAAAGAGGAAATGCAAAAGCACGGAGAAACCCCTTTCGACCCTTTCCCCGTCGTCAACAACGCCGTCTCTAACATCATTTGCTCTTTGTGCTTTGGTCGGCGCTTTGATTACACCAATAGTGAATTTAAGAAAATGCTTAATTTTATGTCACGAGCATTAGAAATTTGTCTGAACACCCAGCTCCTCCTGGTCAACATATGCTCCTGGCTCTATTACCTTCCTTTTGGACCATTTAAGGAATTAAGACAGATTGAAAAGGATTTAACCATTTTCCTTAAAAAAATCATCAAAGACCATCGAGAGTCTTTGGATGTAGAGAACCCTCAGGACTTCATCGACATGTATCTTCTCCATGTGGAGGAGGAGAAGAAAAATAATAGCAGTAGTGGTTTTGATGAAGATTACTTATTTTATATCATTGGCGATCTCTTCATTGCTGGCACAGATACCACAACGAACTCTTTGCTTTGGTGCCTCCTGTATATGTCACTGCACCCCAACATTCAAGGTAATAAACAGATGTTTCCTTTATTCATGGCAAAACCAGGATATTTAAATCAGGATCAACAACCTTGGTGATCCTGTGGCTCCTATCAATAAGCAACGTCTTCAGGCTGGAAAACAAAATGGAAATGCTTGCATCTCATAGGGAATTGGTAAGGTGTTAACAGTGAAACTCCAAGATTCTAGACAGTGGCACTAAGGTCACAGCTTGCATGCATCTGTGTTAAATCTCTACAGGTCTGATTCTGTGTGAAATCTAGGGTGAAGAAAGAACTTTAGAGAAGACTCTTTTAGAGTTGAAGAGTATCATAATCATCTGAACCCATCCATCTTTCTTGAAAATGAGACCAGAGGCCCTGAGTTCTGTGATTTTCACAAGGTCACAGAGCTAGTTCCACCACATCAATACCAGTAGGTAGTGAATGTCAGTGGAAGGACAGGGGGAAGAAGTGTATTCATTTTCCATTCCTCCTACAACAAATAACCACACACTTAGTGACTTAACACAAATTTGTTGTCTTAGAGTTCTGTACATTAGAAGTCTGACACTGTCTCAGTGAGCTAAAATCAAGACATTGGCAGGGCTGCGTGCCTTGCTGGATACTCTGGAGGAGAATCCATCTCCTTGCCATTTCCAGCTTCCTTGGCTGGTGGCCCCCTTGCTCCCATTTTGAAGTCAGCAATCTTGTATCTCTCCGGCCGTTTTTTCGTAGTCACATCTCCCTCTGACTCTAAACTCAACTGGGAAAAGTTCTCCAATTTTAAAACCCATGTAATTAGTCTGGGCACGCCGAGAAAATCCAGCATAATCTCCCCAGCTCAAGGTCCTTCATTTAATCAAAGTCCCTTTACCATATAAGATAGCATATTCACAGGTTCTAAGGGATTATGGACATCTTGGGGGACCATTGTCTGACTACTGTAGATGGGATTTTGCCTACCTGCGTTCATTAACTATTGATGAGTAGCAAATTATCCCAAAATTTAGCATCTTAAAAGAACAACCATTCATTATGTCATATAATTTCTGAGGATCAGGAATTTGGAGCAGCTTAATCTGGATGTTCTGCATAGGATTTCTTATGAAATTATAATCAAGATGTTGGCCGGGGCAACAAATACCTGTAGACTTGACTAGGACCCTCTAGCAAGATGGTTCACCCACATGACTGCTGGCGGGCCTTGTCCTTCAGACCTTGACTTGGCTGCCAGGTTCTCCCAGAGTGAATGACCCGAGAGCGGGTGGTCCAGACAGAAGCCATGGTGGTCAACTAGCCAAGCTCAGAAGGGTCATACCGTCACTTCTGCCTATTCTGTCGGTCCCAGAGACCAGTTTGGTATAAAGTGGGAGGGGACGGCACAAAGATGTGACCACCAAGAGGTGAGGTCACTGGGGGTCGTGTTGAGCTGTCACACGTCATCACAGGTAAAAGCTTAGAGAGCCAGTTCAAAGTTGATACGAGAGAGTGATTCAGACTGGTCCTGAATCCAGTGCACCTTCCCCTTGGCCCCTCTGTCTGCTCTGCCATGCTCCGTTAAGAGTCCCAGGCTGGTACAGAGTCCCTGGGACCAGCTGCCTCTACTGGGATATCTGACCGGTGCTCCACTTCACGGAGGCTGTCAGCTTCTACTGCTGACTTCCCAGCTGTGCGGGTGTGGTGATGGGAAGTGAGCATGGGAGGGCAGTCTCTCCTGGCTTATCCTTTGGATTCTGCTTTCCTTTTTTTTTTTTTTGGTATAGAAAAGGTTCATGAAGAAATTGCAAGGGTCGTTGGTGCTGACCGCGCCCCCTCCCTCACTGACAAGGTGCGGATGCCCTACACAGAAGCCACCATCATGGAGGTGCAGAGGCTGAGCACCGTGGTGCCGCTCTCCATCCCTCACATGACCTCAGAGAGAACAGGCAAGTCCAGAGCCTTCCTCCTTGGAATGCTCTTGAGGGGAACCCAGCCCCTTCACCCGGAGGACCTGAGGTGAGGGTGCAGCGGGGGGTCGGCATGGTCATGGATAGTCAAATGTCCAGGGGATGCTTCAGCCTCACTGTCCCTGTTTGCTGTGCTGGCTGGTGTTCCAGCACTGCCTGTCTGGTAAATGGCTCTCTAGCCTTCAAAGCATGCTCATGTACACTGGTCAGGCAAATTCTGCTAGCCCTTTAAGGTGGCTGTATTGGCAGATACAATAATTAACAAAGGTCCCGCTCAGTCCTCCTGTTCTTGGAGGTCTGAAGAGCTAGCCTAAATTTGGAATTAAGGAGTTCAACTGGGAATTACCCTGCATCGTTTTTAACAATTCTGCAACTGAAGCACAAATGGCGAAGAATTAGAAGAGCCCACCTGCTTCTGAGGGCACATGTTTCAGCCTCTCACCTACAGTGACGTACAGGCACTCAGACTGTAAATGTCCTTCATAGCCAGGAGTTGTCCTCTGGAGACAGCCTGTGATGAAATGGGCTTACATCTACTTACAAGACAATTGTAGGAGGCAATCACTTATAAACGACATTGGATCACTCAACAGTTTGGTGGAAATTAGATACGAAGTATGTGCGGCATCTTTGGGGCATTGTTTAAAGTACATATGGTCTTGTCAGCTGGTAAGAGCCGGTGCTGACATCCTGTTATATCCCTTCGGTTTACCTTCTTCATTGCATTGTTGTGTGGACGTAAAAGACTCTGTGAGCTGTAAATTATATATAAGAATTACTGTAGTCTGAAGTGAACTGAAAGTTGCTCAGTCATGTCCAACTCCTTCGACCCTGTGGACTGTAGCCTGCCAGGCTCCTCTGTCCATGGAATTCTTCAGACAAGAATGGAGTGGGTAACTGTTCCCTTCTCCAGGGGATATTCCCAACCCAGGGATCAAACACAGGTGTCCTGCGTTGCAGGGCAGATTCTTTACCATCTGAGTTTAGTTGTTATGTCCGACTCTTTGTGAACCCATGGAGCGTGGCTGCCAGGCTCCTCTGTCCATGGGATTCTCCACTCAAGAATACAGAAGTGGGTTGCCATGCCCTCTTTCAGGGGATTTTCCCGACCCAGGGATCGAACCTGTGTCTCGTGCATTGGCAGGTGGCTTCTTTACCACTGAGCCACCGGGGAGGAATTTATAATTTTGGGGGACAGTTTACTTGACATGCCACATGATTTCTATTTTAATGTTTCTGTTAATTATAATTTTTAATGGTTTGATTGAATTTATTAACTCAATATGCATCAGAGCAGCTCCTGTGCTCTGTCTTAGGCTGGGTCCAGGGATCATGTGGCGGAGAAGGCAATGGCACCCCACTCCAGTACTCTTGCTTGGAAAATCCCATGGGCGGAGGAGCCTGGTAGGCTGCAGTCCATGGGGTCCGCAAAGAGTCAGACACGACTGAGAGACTTCACTTTCACTTTTCACTTTCATGCATTGGGGAAGGAAATGGCACCCCACTCCAGTGTTCTTGCCTGGAGAATCCCAGGGATGGCGGAGCCTGGTGGGCTGCTGTCTATGGGGTGGCACAGAGTCAGACACGACTGAAGCAACTTAGTAGCAGCAGCAGCAGCAGCAGGGATCATGTGGAGACGATAACAGTTAATAAGGTCTTTTCCCTGCCCTCAAAGGACCTGAAAGTTTACTCTCAGCAGGTTAAGAACCTAGATACATAACTAGCTCTTTTTTTTTTTTTTTTCAAACAGTGATGTTTACTGAGAGCTATTAGTAAAAGCATGTTGAATGATTCTGTGGTTTTGTTCTGTTTTAGTGCTCCAAGGGTATACCATTCCTAAAGGCACAATAATATTACCCAACCTATGGTCAGTACACAGAGACCCAGCCATCTGGGAGAAACCAAATGATTTCTACCCTGATCGATTTCTGGATGATCAAGGACAACTTATTAAAAAGGAAACGTTTATTCCTTTCGGGATAGGTCAGTTAAACTTTTATTTTCTTAATGGTATAATTAAGAAAGAAGTAGAACCAGAAGAATCTTTTATTATTTCATGATATTGTTTTAAAAATGTGTCTTTCTTGACAAGCCAATATATGAGAGAAATAATTTAGATAATGCATTTCCACTGTGTTCATTTCATATTTAAAAAAATGAAAGCAGTTGATTTTAAATCATTAAATGTGACTAGAAATCTTCCTTTTTGAGTTGTCCAGGTGATTGCTTAAGTCCCAGAGACCAATTAGAGTTAAGAGCAGCTTTCAACCTGCCTGAACGATGGGTGAGAGGGTGGGATCTCTGATCTCAGCAGTTACTCTTTTAGGTTCCTAGATGAGGGCAGGGAGGCTTCTTTCTATAGAAAAGGAATGCTCCAGAGATTCTCAAGTGATGTCTCTGCTCTTCAATCTTCCAGGTAAGAGCAGGGAAAGAGAAAAGTAGGTATGGAGGAGACGAGGTAGCCCTCCTTGTTGGGTCCGTCTCCAGTTTCTATCTAGGATGAGCATAGATTTTTGGGAGTAGGAGTTAGCTAAAATGTGAACTTGGTAAAAATTCTGATAGACTGTGGGAAACCCTGGGGTATATGTGGCAATTTTATTTCAAACCTCTCTGTGTCTGCCTTTAAAACACTCAATTTAGAGTTTTTGTATAAATGTATCCCTTTTGAGGTAGGAAAAGGGGTGGTCTTGTAATCCCTTTTTTCTGGTCTTATTTTTAGGGAAGCGAGTGTGTATGGGAGAGCAGCTGGCAAAGATGGAGCTGTTCCTGATGTTCGTGAGCCTAATGCAGAGTTTCACGTTTGTTTTGCCTAAGGACTCCAAACCAATCCTGACTGGGAAATATGGCCTAACTTTAGCCCCACATCCATTTAATATAATCATTTCAAAGAGATAAAGAACATCTCCATGAAAAGATGGTGCAGAAAATGTAAATACACATCCTTGTAAACAGATGCTTCCTTCTATAATTGACAGTGGATCTGGAAACTCTGAAAATCTAGGCTGGGCTCAGATCAGAGAGAGATTGGAAAGAGGGTTGAACATGTGGGACTTTTCCTTTTGAGGGAGCTGGTTCCTCTGCAGGAAACTTCAGCCATTTCTATAATGCATGTGACTTGGGGGATTGCGACCAAAGTAGTGGATGGGGAAGAAGGCGATACGGATTTTTATGCCCAGTGGGCTCCACCAGTGGGCATTTCATTTCATCTCTCAGTGCCTCAGTCTTTCCACATGGAAGGTAGTGGTCACAGAACCTGCCTTATATCTTGGCATGCGTGTGTGCGTGCTAAGCCACTTCGGTTGTCTCCGACTCTGTGATCCTATGGACTGCCCCCCCAGGCTCCTGTGTCCATGTGATTCCCCAGACGAGAATACTGGAATGGGTCGCCATTCCCTTCTCCAGGGGATCTTCCAGACCCACAGATCAAACCTGGGTCTCCTGCGGCTCCTGCATTGCAGGCAGACTCTTTACCACTGAGCTACTGCAGACACTCATCTCGGCGTGAACGGTGGTCAAATGCCTCATATCCTTTCTGACATCACTAAGATGCTGTTAAGTTCTGGAGAACGAATCCGGGAGAAGGAAGACCTACCTGTTTAAGACCCATGGCAACCTGAAAGTGGCATTCAGACGTTAATAGTTCATCAGAGAAGGATGTGGGCTTGAGAGATAATGAACTAGAACTTACCTTGGAACAGAGCTTATGTCCGTTTTAGGGGACTTGGTATCATTACCCTTTTACGATTTTAGTTTTTGCTCTTTGTAGACATAGGATGAAGAGAACCCTTGTTCAGTATGTTGAGGAATGGATATGGTCTGAGTGTATATGTCTGCCTTCTATTTCAACTACATGAAGAGTAAGCCTGGATGAAGAAGTGGCTTCATGGCAGGATTCCTTTCTGCTGTCTTTACCCACAAGGATGTAGCTCTAGCTTGTAACTTGAGCCCTGAAGAGTGAGCTCAGGAATTTTGATACTGGGATTTATAAGGGAAGGATTCGAGCTGTACTGAACGTTCCTTTCCTGTTCTTCCTTCCTGCCAGTAGGCCTAACATATCTCATCCTTGAAGACTCGCAAAGACAGGAAGGCATTCTTTTGCTTATTAAGATAACTAAATTGTTTCTTAATAAATAAGCTCCTTCTGAAAGAACAGTTCTCGAAAAAGGCAACACCCTCTTTCAGGAGGTGTTTGGAAATATGGGGGTGTGTTTTCAGTTATCACAATCATGGGGGTTTGCTGCCACAAAGCCAGGATGATCAGTGTCTGAGCAGTCCTAGACAATGGAGAGCAGACCTGTCCACAGAGAACGTGCTCCAGAAGTGGCCATGCCTTTGCTTTATTCTCCCAGCATTCTCCGTATATAGAAGGAATCGTGATACAACGTGAGCAGCTGTCCTTTTTGAGCCTTCCTCATCCTGGCACCATACTTTATGCTTCGGTCGGATACTTATGTAATTCTTACAGACTGTCCAGTCACAGGATGATATTTTGTAGCTGATGAAGCTCAAGCTTAGAAAAGCTAAGGACTTCCTGTAGTTATTAATAAGAAGTACCGCTGTTTGTTTCACACCTACCAGTTTATAACAGGAGAGTTCTTCCTGTGCCACTTCTTGGTACTTCCTCCACTAGGTCCCATAGCAGCCTATCTCTCTGCATTTTCAACATGGATAAACGAAATACAGGCCAATCTTTAGGTGCCTTGAGCATTTTTTGTTAATTAAAATAGAAAACCTAATGAATGAAACGCCTAGGCACTGTGAATGAGTGGAGAGTTTGTCGTGTAGATCTTGGATGGATGGTGTGGATTACCCTGCGTAGTGAGCAGGGCAGTTTGCTCCTCGTTTGGAATTGCATATGCTTTGGAATTGCACTATTAACTTTGCATTAGCAAATTTATTACTCCTCGATTTATAAATACATTTTCAGTATTCCCTAAACAGTTTGCAGCTAATTTGAGAAAAAAAAATTATTCTGTGAGAGTATGTTGAAATGTTTATTAAACTTTAAAACATAATGCCTTAAACTGTAGCACTTTAAAAACATCTGTTAATGGCAAATCACTGCAAAGACTGTTAGTGCTTTCCTCCCATGTGTTGATGTTTTACGATTTTGTACTTTATGATTTACTTGAAGTGTAAAAAAAAAAAAACTTTGTTTTATAAGTCTGCCTGATACCTACTTTTAGTCCTCATCATGAACATAATTTTTGATGTTTTTATTAAACTTTTAATTTTAACTAAGTGTCACTTCTGGGTTTTGGGGGTTTTTGAGTTGCTAAGCAAAATTCTCTTTACCAGATGTCAAGTTAGGAAGTGGAAGAGGGAACAGACCTCCAGAAAGAGAGAGATGGCCACATATAAGCATGATCTCCAGGCAGGAGGATAATTCTTTTAAAATATGCTTTTACACAGTTACTCTCAGGGCTGTCTTAAAGCCCACGTTTATTATTTCCCACATCAAAATCCAGCATGAGTTGAAGGATGGATGAATCTGTACAAGCCCATGGTGGCAAAGTATCAAGGGCTTGTCTCAGTTCCACTTAGCTCAGGAAGACGAGTTTTTAAAATACCCCACCCTATGGATTTTTCCTCTAGATGAGCCCACTGCCAGCCTTTTTCCATGGCCCAGTCTTTCTCCTACAGGTTACAGCTCAGAGGTCACCTCCTCAGGCACAGCTTCCACTAAAGTCTAATCTAAAGTGGCCTTTCCCGAGAAATCTTTGCTATAGACTGAATGTTTGTGTCCCTTGCCAAGAATTCATTAGTTGAAATCTGATCCCCCGTGTGATGGTATTTGGAAGTAGAATCTTTGGGAGGTGATTATGTCACGAGAGTGGAGCTCTCATGAATGATTAGGGTCCTTATAAGAGCCCGAGAACTGCCTGGTCCCTTCTGTCACATGAGAACGCGATGCAGAGACAGCCGTCCATGAACCAGGAAGCAGGCTCTTACCAGACAGCAAATCTGCAGAGGCCTTGAGTCTGGACTTCTTGCCTCCAGAAGGGCTTCCCTCGTGGCTCAGTGGTAAGGAATCTGCCTGTCAATGTAGGAGATGCAGGCTTGATCCCTGGGTCAGAAGATCCCCTAGAGACGGAAACGGCAACCCACTCCAGCATTCTTGCCTGGGAAATCCCATGGACCAAGGACCCTGGTGGGCCACAGTGTCACCAGAGTCAGACACGACTTAGCGACTAAACAACAGCCTCCAGAACCATACGAAATAAAATTTGTAAGAATCTCAAGTCTATGGTGTTTTTGTTATAAAACCATAAATGGATAAAATACTTCCTAACTTATCACCCAGTTTATTTCCTCCAGAGACCTCCTCGTTATTTACAGTTACCCTGTTTATTAAAATCCTCAGTTTCCATCATCTCTTCCACCTCTGGCCAGAGGACCATTGATGCAAAAGTTTTCAATTTTGATGAAGTCCAGTCAGTCTATTTTTTCTTTTGTTGCCTGGGTCTTCAGTGTCATATCCAAGAAATCACTGCCAAATCCAATGTCATGAAGCTTTTCCCCTGTTTTCTTCTAAGAGTTTTATAGTTTTAGCTTTTATGTGTAGGTCTTTGATCCATTTTGAATTGATTTTTGTATTTGGTATAAGGTAAGTGTCTAACTTTCATGCATGTGGATAACAATTTTCCCAACGCTATTTGTTGAAAAGGCTGTCTTCCCCAATTAATGATCTTGATACTTTTGTCCAAAATTGTTTGACCTTATACACAAGGATTTATTTCTTGGTGGATACTACCTTTTTTTCTTTTTCTTTTTTTCATTGTCTTTTTATTTTGGCTGCATAGTGCAGCATGCGGGATCCTAATTTCCTGACTAGGGATGAAATCTGCAACTACTGCATTGGAAGTGTGGGGGCTTAGCCACTGGACCACCGGGAAGTCCCTGGATACTACTTTTAAAGTAATGAATCACTAGACAGTTTTGTACTAAAGCCAGAATATTCAGAAGAATCAATGAAACAAAATAGCATATCCTCTTGTGTATAAAAGTAGCAGCATGCGGTTGTTCAGTCACTCAGTCGTGTCCAACTCTTTGCAACTCCATGGACTGCAGCATACCAGACTTACCTGTCCTTCACCATCTCCTGGAGTTTGCTCAGATTCATGCCCATTGCATCGATGATGCCATCCAACCATCTCATCCTTTGTTGCCCCCTTCTCTTCCTGCCCTCAATTCTTCCTAGTATCAGGGTCTTTTCCAATGAGCCAGCTCTTTGCATCAGGTGGCCAAAGTATTGGAGGTTCAGCGTCAGTCCTTTCAATGAATATCAGGGTTAATTTTCTTTAGGATTCACTGGTTTGATCTCTTTGCTATCCAAGGGACTCTTCAAGAGTCTCCTCTGGTGTCACAGTATGAAAGAACAAAATATTTTAAAAACCAGTGCTGGGCAATTGGTTGTTGCTGTGTGCCTGCTCAGTCATGTCCACTCTTTGTGACCCCGTGGACTGTAGCTTGCCAGGCTCCTCTGTCCATGGAATTTTCCAGGCAAGAGTGCCGGGCTGGGTTGCTGTTTCCTTCTCCAGCGGGTCAAACATGCATCTCTGCGTTTCCTGCATTGTCAGGTGGATTCATTACCACTGGCGCAACCTGGGAAGGGCAATTGGTTAATTGCTTAGAAAATTAACTCTTCCCTCTTTTCCAAACACCCAGATTCATCCCAAGAGGCCTAATAAGTAAAAATAATATATTTGTATGTGTTCCTGAAATATCTGATACGGGAATGGGAAGCGACTTTTCCAAGCATAAAAAAGTTACGGACATTTTGAAACTCATACAGAAGTTAAGGTCAAATCTTGCTTCATCTATACTATCCCACTTCCGACCAGCCTCATTCTGTACTGATTTATTATGAAGCAAGTCTCAGATGCATCACACGAGCATATGCATCATGTAAAACATGTCTTGCAAGGATGGCTCATCCCGAGTTGTAGTTTTATTTCAAAGAAATATTGACAAGGGGTATAGGTGCCACAGCAGTAAAGAATCCACTTGCCAATGCAGGAGACACAGGTCCAATCCCTGGGTCAGGAAGATCCCCTGGAGAAGGAAATAGCAACTTATTCCAGTATTCTTGCCTGGAAAATTCCACAGATAGAGGAGCCTAGCAGGCTACAGTCCCTGGGGTTACAAAGAGTCAGACATGACTGAGCACAGCACAGCACAAATATACTGACAAATAGCCCAAGAAAATATTTTAGAATGTCAGACCAGAAGACTATGGTGAAGTTATTTTTCTCAAACATGTTTAAAGTTAAATTACTAATGCAACAATGAAAAGAATACTACTAAATGACCTATATCTTATAGTTCCTTCTTATTCAGATTTACTACTCAGTTTTCTTTAGGTTGTGCCTCATTTAAAAGAAAATTTTCCATGACAAATATACCAATTTGGCATTTCTAATACATGACACTAAAGATGGAAGTTCCACCACTGAAAACTCTCTTCTCCCATTATACCCCACTTGGCAGCATTTGTTCTCATTGTGCTTTTTTCCAATCTGAGTTTGTTTAGCAATCCTCTTCCTACCTGAAATGCAAAGACTTGTAGAGGGTTGTTGATTATTATAGTTTTTGAAAGATATCTTCCAAGGATATTTGGTCCTTTCCTTGTATACAAACTCATGTTTATGGGAAAGCCGGTGCTTCAACATAAAAATAAAAACAAATTAACCAAAACTTCAATAAAGCTGTTATTGTAAAGGGAGAGAGAGAGAAACAGTCTAGAGTCATGCCATACGTGACTCTAGACTGGATTAAGTACTAGAAGAAAAAAAAACTATAAAGGACATTACTGGATCAATTAACTAAACTGGATTACACGTGCCCAAATAGATAGAAATGTTGTATCAATATTAAATTTACTAAAGTTGATTACTATCATTATGTAAGAGAATCCCCCTATCCCTAGGAAACATGCATTGAAATATCATAAAGGACAGTGATGTATGTAACTTACATTTAAACAGTTCAGAAATTATTCATCCTATATATATAAAATATCTATTATAGATAAACATATAGACAATTGATAAAGCAGTTTGGTAAAATACTAGCAATAGGTAAATATGAGTAAGAGGTATATGGGTTTCTTTGCACTGTTCTTGCAACTTTTCTATAAGTTCAATTATTTCTAAACAAAAAAACAAAAGAACATGAGTGTGATTATGATTCTCATAAAAACATCTACTCTGATCTGGCCGCTGCCTACCTTTCCAATCTCATCTTCATTCACCCGAAAGTTCCCTGGGCTTTTGTTATCCCTCCTGCGTTAATTGTATTTCCAGACCACTCTCTATTCTTCGCTCCTTTACAGGCTATGTATCCATTTTTCTGTCTGAAACATCTTTATAACACATTCTCTGCTTGAAAACCTTCTAATCATCCTCAGTACTCTGCTGTAACATATCCATCATGATGAAGTAGGTTAGGACACTGGTTATGAGCAACAACTTTGCACTCGGGTAGCCTGGGGTTCAACACCTGGCTCTATGCTCTCTCCCTATCACACATCAGGCAAGTTATTTTCTGCTCTAGGCTTCAGTCATCCCATATGTGAAACATATACATTATGAAATATACATTATGAGTATAATTATATATAATTATGTATTATTATATTAATGTATTATTATATATAATTATATGAATATAATGAATGAATATAAATATACATTATGAAACAGTAACATTAGACTGATGGGAGTGGATGAGAAGATACACATCACATGCTTGACACAGAGCCTGGCAAATTAAGCACTCGTTAAATGCTTGTTTTACCCTTGCTTCCTCCCCTTCAATAAAATAATAAATAAATAAATACCTGGCTCTGAAACTCTCAGAAGTATAGTTAGTCAAAATATATTTTACCCTTCAACTCATTTATAAATATTAGTATATTTATATCAGATAGTTTCCAATTTATAAGCTAAAAAATCAACTTGGTTCTTTGTGGCTAGGATTTAAAAACTCAAAAAAGATGTCCTCTTCATTATAGGGGACTGGAATGCAAAAGTAGGAAGTCAAGAAACACCTGGAGTAACAGGCAAATTTGGACTTGGAATACGGAATGAAGCAGGCAAAGACTAATAGAATTTTGCCAAGAAAATGCACTGGTCATAGCAAACACCCTCTTCCAACAACACAAGAGAAGACTCTACACATGGACATCACCAGATGGTCAACACCAAAATCAGATTGATTATATTCTTTGCAGCAAAAATGGAGAAGCTCTATACAGTCAACAAAAACAAGACCAGGAGCTGACTGTGGCTCAGATCATGAACACCTTATTACCAAATTCAGACTCAAATTGAAGAAAGTAGGGAAAACCGCTAGACCATTCAGGTATGACCTAAATCAAATCCCTTATGATTATACAGTGGAAGTGAGAAATAGATTTAAGGGCCTAGATCTGATAGATAGAGTGCCTGATGAACTATGGAATGAGGTTCATGACATTGTACAGGAGACAGGGATCAAGACCATCCCCATGGAAAAGAAATGCAAAAAAGCAAAATGGCTGTCTGGAGAAGCCTTACAAATAGCTGTGAAAAGAAGAGAAGCGAAAAGCCAAGGAGAAAAGGAAAGATATATAGCAAGAAGAGATAAGAAAGCCTTCTTCAGCGATCAATGCAAAGAAATCGAGGAAAACAACAGAATGGGAAAGACCAGAGATCTCTTCAAGAAAATTAAAGATACCAAGGGAACATTTCATGCAAAGATGAGCTCGATAAAGGACAGAAATGGTATGGACCTAACAGAAGCAGAAGATATTAAGAAGAGGTGGCAAGAATACACAGAACTGTACAAAAAGGATCTTCACGACCCAGATAATCACGATGGTGTGATCACTCATCTAGAGCCAGACATCCTGGAATGTGAAGTCAAGTGGGCCTTAGAAAGCATCACTATGAACAAAGCTAGTGGAGGTGATGGAATTCCAGTAGAGCTATTTCAAATCCTGAAAGATGATGCTGTGAAAGTGCTGCACTCAATATGCCAGCCAATTTGGAAAACTCAGCAGTGGCCACAGGACTGGAAAAGGTCAGTTTTCATTCCAATCCCAAAGAAAGGCAATGCCAAAGAATGCTCAAACTACCGCACAATTGCACTCATCTCACACGCTAGTAAAGTAATGCTCAAAATTCTCCAAGCCAGGCTTCAGCAATACGTGAACCGTGAACTTCCGGTTGTTCAAGCTGGTTTTAGAAAAGGCAGAGGAACCAGAGATCAAATTGCCAACATCCGCTGGATCATGGAAAAAGCAAGAGAGTTCCAGAAAAACATCTATTTCTGCTTTATTGACTATGCCAAAGCCTTTGACTGTGTGGATCACAAGAAACTGTGGAAAATCCTGAAAGAGATCGGAATACCAGACCACCTAACCTGCCTCTTGAGAAATCTGTATGCAGGCCAGGAAGCAATAGTTAGAACTGGACATGGAACAACAGACTGGTTCCAAATAGGAAAAGGAGTACATCAAGGCTGAATATTGTCACCCTGCTTACTTATTTAACTTATATGCAGAGTACATCATGAGAAATGCTGGACTGGAAGAAACAAGCTGGAATCAAGATTGCTGGGAGAAATATCAATAACCTCAGATATGTAGATGATACCACCCTTATGGCAGAAAGTGAAGAGGAACTAAAAAGCCTCTTGATGAAAGTAAAAGAGGATAGTGAAAAAGTTGGCTTAAAGCTCAACATTCAGAAAACGAAGATCATGGCATCTGGTCCCATCACTTCATGGGAAATAGATGGGCAAACAGTGGAAACAGTGTCAGACTTTATTTTGGGGGGCTCCAAAACCACTGCAGATGGTGACTGCAGCCATGAAATTAAAAGACGCTTACTCCTTGGAAGGAAAGTTATGACCAACCTAGATAGCATATTCAAAAGCAGAGACATTACTTTGCCGACTAAGGTCTGTCTAGTCAAGGCTATGGTTTTTCCAGTAGTCATGTATGGATGTGAGAGTTGGACTGTGAAGAAGGCTGAGCGCCGAAGAATTGATGCTTTTGAACTGTGGTGTTGGAGAAGACTCTTGAGAGTCCCTTGGACTGCAATGAGATCCAACCAGTCCATTCTGAAGGAGATCAGCCCTGGGATTTCTTTGGAAGGAATGATGCTAAAGCTGAAACTCCAGTACTTTGCCCACCTCATGCGAAGAGTTGACTCATTGGAGAAGACTCTGATGCTGGGAGGGATTGGGGGCAGGAAGAGAAGGGGACGACCAAGGATGAGATGGCTGGATGGCATCACTGACTCAATGGATGCGACTCTGAGTGAACTCCGGGAGTTGGTGATGGACAGGGAGGCCTGGCGTGCTGCGATTCATGGGGTCGCAAAGAGTCGGACACGACTGAGCGACTGAACGGAACTGAACTGAAGAAGGAAATGAGTGAGTTTAGAGTACTGGGGCCAGGACTTGAGAAGTTAGGTCATTATCCTGTGGGTAAAGTCTTTAAAAGGATGGGAGTGCAGTGATCCAGTTTATAACTTGAGAAATCAGTCTGAGAAGAATGTGAAACATTAACTGGGAGGAAGAGACACTAGTTTCATCAAGGCATGTTATGAATGGGCTCAGCCTATACTTGGGAGACAGTTTGAATAAACGCAGAGGGGGACAAAAGGGAGGAATCCTGGATGGAATCAATAAGGTAGAATTGATGACATGTGACCAACCAACATGGTGGTGAGGGGGAAGGAAAATGCTCTTCGTCGATGACTAAGGCCATCATGAACTGAGATGATGAGTGCAAGAGGAGGCAAAAAGCATCATGGGAGGAGAAAAATAATAGGTTCAAATTTGGTAAGTTACAGTGAAGTAGCTGAGGGGTTTCCAAGCAGAGGTGATCAGTAGACAATTATTAATGGATGTTTCCATTTAGAAGCACGAGTCCACATGCTAGAAATCAGGATGGCATAAAACACATGGCTGTATAGAGTGTTCAGGTGTAAATACTGGAATCACTGTGCAAAACTTACAGTACTGGAGCTAATTAGCAGGAAGGTCTAAAAATATTAATCTGCTTAACCTTAATGATTACATTAATACAACAGTTAAAGCTCCAAATCTAGACATACATATGTGTTACTGGAGCCCACTTCCCCATTTTTTTCCCCTCTAGCAGCAGCAGCACTTTCTAAGGAGTATGAAATTATGAAAGGAGAGACGTTAGAATGGATTCAAATCCGAGCCTAGCCAGTGATTAAGCTGAGTGACATTTAACAAATGCCTTAATCACTCAGAACCTCAGTTTCTTCACCTTTGGAGTTGGATAGCAGTGGTAACCTTAGAGTTGCTATGAAGGAAGGCAAAAAACACAGCGGCCAAGAACATGAGTCCTTAAAACAGACTGTCTTAGGGTTGAATTCTACTGTGCCATTCATTAAGCTGTGTGACTTCAGTTAACTTTCTGAACCTCTCTGGGCCTCAGTTTCCTTACCTGTAAAAAGGGATACCCTTTCCTTTGCTGTTTCTGAATTAATCGGTGACCAGGGCCATGCTTCCCAGTATTCCACTCTTCCTGCAGAGAGAAATGAAGCACCACCCCAAGAACAGGGTGAACGTACAAGTCAAGGACCAGAGAAATTGTTACCAGGTGCCCAGAAGCCCAAGGCTGCACTTAGGAAAAGAATTGCAGTTCTGGCAAAAAGAATGATTCTATTGTAACTGTCATCTGATCAGGACTGGGCAGGAATAGAGGTCAGTGTGGCCTTCCTGGTTCAGAAGAGCATAAATGAGAGTCAGACTCTGAGTGTGATACAGCTGGAAAGATGCCTGAAGCCCAGGTTGTCTGCAGATGGTCATACTCCACACCAGGGACTGAGCAGGACTCCTGATGCTCACTCCAGTGCTCCTTTCTTCACATAATACAGACGGCCTCAGATTTGCTAAAAAATACTGTAGTGGTTGTTCTTTCTTTTCTGAGGAAAGGAAATCAGAAATCTGCTGCTAAGTCGCTTCAGTCGTGTCCAACTCTGTGTGACCCCATAGAAGGCAGCCCACCCGGCTCCTCTGTCTCTAGGATTCTCCAGGCAACAACACTGGAGTGGGTTGCCATTTCAGAGATCTGAAAACGTATCAATTACTCAGGCATTATGTTTTACATTACACACAATAAAGCACTTCCCAGGTGGCACTAGTGGTAAACAAACTGCCTACTAATGAGATCTATGAATTCCATCCATATTGGGAAGATCCCCTGGAGGAGGGCATGGCAACCCACTCCAGTATTCTTGCCTGGAGAATTCCACAGACAGAGGAGACTGGTGGGCTACAGTCCATAGGATCATAAAGAGTTGGACACAACTGAAGTGACTTGGCATTCAAACTCATTAGAAAAATATATGTGGTGATGACAATATGTTTGGCTTAGCATTAGACACAACTTTGAAATAAGAACGAAAATCCACTGAAAGAATCATCTGTGCCTCCTCCTATTCTACCATCCTAGCTTCACCCCTAAACATATCTAATTCTTCATCCTTTTCTCGCGGGCAATATTTTTTACATTCCTACCCGTACATGTGCTGCTTGCTGTGCCTGGAATGCTTTCTTTCTTCATAAATTAATTCACCTGTTCAAGTTACTAGGTTTTCTGTGTAATCTACTCATTTCAATTCTAGTCTTGTTGGTTTTTGCAAGAGGAGTCTGGCAGGCTAGTCAGTAGTGTCCCAAAGATTACGACACGACTGAGCAACTAACATATGCACACACACACACACACACACACACACACACACACTATGGCATTTAATAGACTTTATTTGGATGTGACAGTGTCTTCAGCCAATAATGATCTCCTTAGAAATGTCCCAAGCCTAACCGAATGCTCAACACAAGCACTTCTCCCATATTTTTACAGAATTAGAAATGAGAGGAAAGCAAAGGAATGGTGAAGAAGGGATTCACTATGTAAGTTACTTCCAATAGGAAGAGGCCGACTTTGGATGGTGGTTGGCGAATCGTTATAAAATATTTAAAAATAAATTTAAAAAATTCTGTGTTACTAAGGCACAGTAACTAAAAATTACTCACACGAGAAAATAGGCCTATTGTTATCAGTTACACTACAAAGGTTGCTCTTTGACTAAACTGTCCTCACGTTCGTTCCCTGCATTGATAAAGATGTAAAGTTGAAACGGGCAATTAAAGGTTAAATCTCTTTTGCTTAGTAGGCCTGATTTTTACATTAAAACTCATTTGTCAGTAGACACTGCTTTGGGTGTGAGCACTTTATTTCCTTCCGTTTTTAGCAGGAACAATACGCACCGGGTTAGAATATTCCCTAGACTTGGTTATTTGCTGACGTGAAAGGAAGGTGCTCATTTTTGGTTCCCCCATCACCACTGCCAAATAGCACGTATTTACTCGGCGCCGAGTTATACACGAGGACTAACAGCGAGGAGTCAACAAGGCACCACCACCGACCTCCCCTTACAAGGGGCCCGTAGCTTCTCTGAGTAAACACTTGCCTGGGCCGGTACCCGAGCGCTAACCGCCCCTCCGCGCCTGGCCTGGCGGCGGTGACTGAGTTCACGTCCTCGGCTTCTCCAGAGACCGGCGGCTGCCCGAACCAGCCCAATGGGGCCTGGACGCCGCGCTTGGACGTTCGAACGCCGTCCCTGGGGCCTCGGCCAATGGGGAAAGCGGGCCACGAGGCTACGCCCCGCCGTCGATGACGTCACGGCGACGCCCAGGGCGCGCGGGCTCTTGGGCGCCTGGGCCACCGCCCCCTGACGTTCGGTCGCTGCTGTTTCTTGGGCTCCGTGCAGGTTGCTTCTCCGCCAGGTCTTGTGCCTGTCGCTGCGTTCGCCGTCTGCACCATGGCTTTCGTAACCAGGCAGTTCGTGCGCTCCATGTCCTCCTCCTCCACCGCCGCGGCCTCGGCGAAGAAAATCCTCGTCAAGCACGTGACGGTCATCGGCGGTGGGCTGATGGGCGCCGGCATTGCCCAGGTGGGCCGTCCGCGGGCACCTCTGCCCGCTTGTTTCTCGGCCGGTCCTGACAGGAAGGCGCTTGCGGGCCGTGACACGGAGTGGAGGGTCCGGCCCGAGGCCAGCGCCCACGGGAGACTTGGGGAGTCTTCATCCCGATCCTCCCCCGTGTAGTTTGAAATTTCTGGGCCTGTGGGTCTTCACTCCTCCAAAGGTCTAGTGTGTTTGGGCCGAGCCTCAGTTTCGGGGTTTGCTTCCCGAGACCCGGACTGCGATCAGTTTTAGTTTTATCAGTTATTCTGCAGTCGTTAGTCAGGGCAGTTTTCTGCTCCTAAATGGTCTTCTTTCTCCCCTCCGAGTGTTTCCTTTGCTTGCTGAAAAGAATAGTAGTCAGCACTTTTGTAGCAGTTTGTAAAGTTACCTAATCGGAGCTTGTGAGGCCCTGAGACTTCACTAACAGCTGCACGAGATGTCTTTGACCCAGTGCCCTCTGGCTCTGGGGAGACTGGGGGAGGGGGCGAGTGAGGGCTCTGAAGAAGCCTCTAATCTCACTGCATCTGCAGGACTCTGCCCGGTTCCAGCTAAGCTGTGATTCAGGGTCAGGTGTGCAGTTATTACCTAGGTCCTGGGTTGGGAAGCTCCCCTGGAGGAGGAAATTGCAGCCCACTCCAGGATTCTTGCCTGGAGAATCCCATGGACAGAGGACCCTGGCGGGCTGCAGTCCATGGGGTCACAAAGAGTCGGACACGACTGAGCAGGCGCGCGCCTATTTTTACTTATTGATATTTAACGGTTATTTTCCAGATCGGATCAGGTAGCCGTGATTTTCATAGCTTAGCTGATAATATTCTCAGCATTTCAGCCCTTTCCTACTTGTATTGTGGGCGGGGAGGCATTTAGCTAATTTTTCTTGAAGGAGTACTCAAGTGGCTATGATCATAATAGAGTTTAATTTTTTCTTTAGTGTCTCTTTCTAGCCACAGCATCTGTTTTCTGTGCTTCCTTTTCAGAAAAATCTTTTATTATTATTACTATATACCTTAAACTTTCCTACACTGCAGGTTTTTTGCAACATATTAATTTGATAGCAGTTTCTCCTGAAATCTATATTTCATTATTGTTTTACCCTGAGACGCTCCTATTTCTTCTCAGATCACCCTCAGGCATTTATTGTGTACATGCCTGGTGCTGGGTTCTGGAATCTTTATTATATGTGAGGTGGGAGGAGTAAGTCTCTTTAACCTTGAAAGTTCCACACTTTGTATGCTACATGATACTCAAAAGAAAGTTTAGGTTGAGTGCATTTGTATATCCCTGCTCCACCCAAATCTCCCTGTTCCGTGAAAGAGAGATTTATCGTGGGCAGGTATAAAATACTGTTTGCTTAAAAACCTGTAAACAGCATCTTAGTGGCAAAATATTAGAGCCTTGCTGCTGCTGCTGCTGCTAAGTCGTGTCAGTCGTGTCCGACTCTGTGTGACCCCATAGACGGCAGCCCACCACTCTCCGCCGTCCCTGGGATTCTCCAGGCAAGAACACTGGAGTAGGTTGTCATTTCCTTCTCCAATGCATGAAAGTGAAAAGTGAAAGGGAAGTCACTCAGTCGTGTCTGACTCTTCAAGACCCCATGGACTGCAGCCTACCAGGCTCTTCCATCCATGGGATTTTCCAGGCAAGAGTACTGGAGTGGGGTGCTATCACTTTCTCGGATTAGAGTCTTAAGCTCCCAGTAACAATATAGGAAATGGGTTAGAAACTATAGTTGATGGTCCCTTCAAGACATCAGTGGAAGAGGATTAGAAGCTAAGTTGAAAGTTTTTGTGCACATTTCAGCTTTTGTACACATTCAAGTTGCTCAGTTCTTGGAATATTGTATCCATTGGCCAAAAAAGAGTGTTATGTTGTACAAAAATGCACACAGGTAGAACCTAAGATTATAAGTATGATGTTGGAGCTTTCATCTGAGAAAGGAGGAGCTTGACACTGATGCAGTTCAGACTTGTGGATCACATCCTTGCATAGTTGGACCAAGGTGTGCCTTTTGAAACCTAAGGTGTTAAAAAAAAATGCTGTTTACCCCTCAGAATGGAAATATAATGGAACTGTCATTCAAGAAGTTGATAAAGGCCAAAGATTTAAGTAATTCTGTCCTTACATAACAAGGTTTAAAAGAGCCTCAGCCACTGTGGGTGGCAGTTTTAGTCCTGTAGAGGGGAATCATCCTTTCCTGAAGAATATCTCTGTGCCACTTTCTGCCAGTTGGTTGGCTTTGATCTGTTTTTGCACTTGACCCTAGATCATGCTGTTTGAGGCAGTGTTGCCTCATTCTTTATGCTCCTTGACCTACAGCTCTTGGTACTGGGTAAATCTCTTTTGCTTATTTAGTGCCGTAGACTTATTAGTTGCTACATCTCGACTGTAGATTGTATTCAGTTCACTATGGGGAGCTGGGATGGCCTGTGCTGGCCTGCCTCACGCTGGCTGTACTGATATGGGAAACATGCTTCTGTGCCTTATTTTACTAACCTCTGAGGTAGGACCAGCCTCCTAGGAGAGTGGAGGGATCAAGTGGATTAGCACACATCAAGCACTTAGCATGGTGGCATTTAGTAGGAACTCGAATGTTAGCTGTCTTGGGGGTTATTACCTTTATGGTGTTGCCCTTGTTCTTTTGTCATTGTCCTCTCACACCATTCCCATCTCTGATCTTGCTGCTGTGGTAGGACTGTGACGTTAAGATGGAGAGTGTTGGTTGTGATTCTGTCCCTTCTTGCTTGATCTTCAAGGTGAATGCCAGTTGGCAATGCAGTTTGTTCAGGGACCTCTGAAAAAAGGGAAGGCATTTTTTATCCTCTTCAGGAAAGCTTTAAAAGCATAAGCACAAAGTAACACCTAAATTACGCCGTTAATTTGCATTTAGCTTCATTCTCCAGAACTCTTTCTGAAGTAGTTTAAATTGTAATCAAGGTGTAGTTCTATTTACATTTTTAATACTTTAAAATTTTGTCATTTTTGGCATGTGTTCCAGTTCATGTTGAGTAGGATGAAAAAAAAAAACCCTAGATTTTTGTGGGAGCCTGACATGTTTCTCAAGCAATTAAGCAATTTAAGACAAGTGAGTTCTGTGTTTAATAATATGTAGTTGATCAGAGCACAGACCATATGTATATTTGTTTTGTCCAAGAGTTCTTTGCCTGTCACTTTTTTTTTGCTTGTTTTAAATTTTAAAAAAGCACACACAACTGACTCATGGTTAATATTTAAGTAAGGTTAACTGGTTTTATGTGTTCACACATTATTCTTACTTGGGTCTGATTGCCAGTTATCTTCAGCTGGATATTTAGGCCAGCAGAGAAACTTCTACCAGTAATTGACCCTTGAGTAGGGGATGGGTTGTTTTTTGCTTTGTAAAGAAGGGAAAAAAGGAAGAAAGTTATGAGCTGTGCATTTCTTTAATTTGTAGAATGAGTTTAAGCTTTGCTTCCTGAATTGCCTTTTTTTCTTATAAGGAGCTCAGAGAGTTTATGGCTTTCATTTAGTTACTGGTGGGCAGCCAGTGGGATTTCTGGGAATGACGTGTCAGGAGTGGACTTCTTGGCTTTCTGATTTACCTTCCTTTTAGTATGCCATACTTTGAGGAAGTGAGAATTGGCATCTTGAAGCGGGTTGGAGCTGGGTTTGCACCCGAAGACTTTTTTTTTTGCTCCCTCTTAAAGAACAAAAAGTGCATATTTTTTCTGGGGAGAACTCCTTAGGATGGGGTTGGGGGAGCCGTATTCTAAACTACAGATAGATGTTTCCCCGACGTTGTATTACTGAGGACTCAAGTGGGTTGGAAGTCTCCTCTCTCGGCTCTGCATTGGTTCACCCATCTCTTTTTCCTGCACCCCCAACTCTGAATTTTCTGATGCTGAAGAGAAGAAGGATCAGAATTGCTTTGTGTTATTTAGCTTTACTTTTCCCCTGTTGCCTCAGTGAGTTTGCCTCTGTTGAAATTTGCTTGAAAGCAGTGCAGGGGCCTAGAAGAAGTTTTAAGATCTCAGGAGCCTGGCACCATCATTAAGTGGTAAGCTCTCCTTTGGGACTCAGACTTCTTAATGGAGGGAGTAGTTTTATTCCCAGGTGTTGACTTTGTCCTCAGGTGCATGGGCTGTGTTTGTCGTGAAGTTCTTCCCTCACTTCCTGTGTTGTCGCAGGGTTCTTAATTGGGCTGTTCTCTTATCTCCATGATGTACCGGGGACAGTAAAATCAGCTTCTGTCGGCATGTTAGTCTTTGGACTTGGGGTGTGGCTGGGGATACTCTAGCAGAGGTAGGGCTGACAGGCAGAAAAATGAATGCCGTGGACTGTATTTGGACATGTGGAGCAGAAATGGTACCTCAGTCAGGTTTTGGGTTTTCTCTGCCGTGTCCTGGATGCACCTCACAATTATCTGCCCCCTTCTTGAGTTTCTAACTTCATTTCCTCTCCCGAGTTCTGCCTTAGGCACAGACCTCACTGCCTAGCTCTCCTGGAACCACAGGCAGGTAATGCTGCTGGTCGCTGTGCTGAATCTTCCTCCAGGTTACGCTGAATGTGGGATGGCTTCTGCTGAGTGTGATTGAAAGTGAGCAGGCTGAAAGGTGCCTGCTGGAGTTGGGTTCCGGCCCTTCTCCTCCTGGCCGTGGGAATCTCGAGCGAGTCTTAATCTCTCTCCGCTTCTTCCCTTATCAACAAATAGTGTTACTTGTCTTAGTGTTCTGAGGGAGGAAATGAGCTAAGTGCTTAGAACTGTACTAGTGTGTTCAGTGGAAGCTGTTTAATAATTGTTAGCTGCTTTTATTTGGTGTAGATCCATCAGCTCTAATCTCATGAGGATTCTCTTATTTTAGATTCTTTTAGCAATGCTTAAAGATCTGATAGTCAGTTTGGGAAAGTTCAAACAATTCTAAAGATTTTAAGCTAATTGTGTGGGTTGTTGAGAGATAACCTTAGTGCTTTCTCTACTCGTATTTGGTTATTACAGTAAGTTCATACTCGCAGAGCATTTAAATCTGAGCTTGGCACTTAACACACACATGCACATCTGTAGTGTTTTTTTTGTGCACTTTTTTTCTGTTCTAAGTACTTTAATGTCTCTATCATTTCTTGTGACCATTATAGTAATCATCCCAGCAGAGCTGTCACCTGGGCTCAAGGGTCAGCGGCAGAGCTGAGGCTGGAACTCAGGTCTTTCACTGACGGTTCTGCTGGCTGGAGATTCCTGTGGCTGAGATGACCACGGTTCTACATGTACCTTTTGGCCTCTGCTGTCTTTGGGGAGAAGTGTGGCCTCCATGGGCAAGGGGATCTGTGGGTGTCTGGAGTCAACATTTAGCATCTTGTCCTTTCTTCAGCTCCAGATTAGCTGATCACCTCCATCCTCTGCTACCATCTTCCTGCCCATAATAGACTCAGACTTCCCTGGCATGACTTCTTTGTTCTCTCCAGCTTTCCCAGAGAGCTTCCTTCCTCTGTGATTGCCACTATTGACCTTATGGCCGCCTCTGAATACGGGGTTGCTGTCAGAATGTCCACCGTTCTGCAGAAGGCTCTGAGGAGTGCTCCTGCCCCTGTTCTTTCCTTTCTAATTCCTAGAACAAGGATTGATACCTGAATTGTTGAGGAAGGATCTTAATTGGTTAATTGCCACAGAATCTAATAGAGGAAAAAACCCTCCTAATAACTATTGCCATATTAATCTTCCTAGAGAATAGTTAGGATTTGCACTCTCTTCTCTACTCAGAAAGTATGCATTCTGGCAATGTCCTTCAGAGATTCTTAATATAATTGAGAGCTAGTTGATGCCATGGATGTGTCCATCTATCCCATCTCCTTTCCAGAATTTGTGGGAGATGGGAGTGGAGAGTCCAGGAAGAGAAGTTATTCTTTCTCTCCATCACCAAACCCAGATGCTTATTGAATTTTTAAAAACTTGTGTATTTAACAGACTCACTTAAAAACAGAGGCACATTCCTTTGGCTTTTTAGAAATAGTTTTTTAAGTATAAAAATATAAGTTAAAGAGGCCGACCAATGAACTTAACAGTTTTAAATATAAACCAGCTGTGGTGGTGGTGGAACGCTTCAACAGAATGCCTTTTTCTGATTGTTGAAGTAAGTGAACACAACTGGTATTGATGGCAGAGTTTAAGGCATTGCATAACCAGAGATAATCATGAACCCAGACTTGCCAGCTCTGGGAGAGGCAACTGATTTATGACTTTTTTCTCCCTGGATCATGTCCTGAGAACCCAAGGGCAGGTCTTTATGCAGAGGTGCAGCAGCTTCAGGGGAGCAGTGACTCAGTGTACTTATTCTGGGTGGACACTTCTCTGGATATCAAGAAGTCAGAATTTGGTTGTGGCAAAGGGTACATGAAACTCGGCGGTTTTCAGAGAGAAAGTAATGTTGAAATGTAGCCCTCCTGTAGTGTAAAGGCACATGGAACCCCTCACTGGACCAGTTGCTGCAGTTCTCACAAATTGATAACTCAAGTAATAATTCAGAGAAGGGGCTTCAAATCTCGTGGTATGTTTGCAAAAATATAGAAATCCAGCACACTTCTGCTTGGCATGTTTCCTTGGCCCTGTGACTGGAGTACTTCGGCATTTTGACAAGTGTGCTATTTACTGGGCCTATTTTTATAGCTCTGAAGCATCCTTGTCCAAAAATATTTCTCTCTGGCTAAGCCTGCTTTCCACCAAAGCTAGAGAAGTCATGGAGTTGAGGACATAGCCTTCAAATACATTTTTCTTTTTTCCCCTTGCAGACTTCTTGTCCTCAAGCTCTTGTAGTCATTATCGTATAAAACTAGAGTCCTCAGTGGGTCTTCAGTGGGTTGATTCAGATTATTGGCACTCAAGTTAAAGTGCCAGGGAAAGTCCTCCTTATCTATTGAAAATATATCTATGGGAGATGAAAAAAGATTGCTTATTTTTGTGATCTACTCTTCCACTGCCATCTCCTCGGAAAGTTGGGAATAATTCATTGATTAATTTGAGAAAAATGAGTGTGATTGGTTTCCTTGCATCCAAGACATGTGAAATTCTTTTCTAAGTAAGAACCTTCAGTAATGTAATTTTAAAAACAAGGTGTGAATCATCAATATCACTCTTATCAACAGTATTGATAAGCTGATACGAACCACCTCCAGACTTCTTAATGTTCCAAAGCAACACTGTAAAGCAGTAGGTTTCATGCCTTGACCAGGATCATTGTGATGCTAGAACTTTAGCAGAACTACTCAGGCTAATTCTAGACCTGCTGGAATCAACCCTCACAGCACTGTTGCTATCCACAGTCATGGTCCTGACTTTTGACACACATATGTGCTTGTTTCTCTTGGGTGAAATTGCTGGATTACAAAATATGAATATATTCAACTTCCACAGATAATGCTGAACAGTTTTCCAAAGTGGTTATATCAGTTTAGAGTTCTGCCGTCAGGGTTTGAAGGTCCTCCTTGCTCTATAGGATTATGTTCTTGTTCCTTTAGTCATTCTAGTGGGTTTAGTGATATTTCATTGTGTTTTTATTAGAATTTCCTGTTTACTAATGAGGTGAACCCCTTTTCATATATTTATTGGCCTTATGTATTCTTATATAATGTCTTATTAGATTTCATTCCTATTTTACTATTGTGTTGTACATTTTCCCCCAATTGATTTGTAGGAAATGTTTATGAATTCTTATATGTATTTCAGAGATCTTCAATTTCCTGCATTGATTTTAATTTTCTTTGTGGTTACCATAAGGCTAACATATAGTAACTTGTATGTGTAACAGTCTGTATTTGATTTAATAACAACTTAAGTTTGATCCTATTCTGATGCTCAGCATTAATAACCCTCCTTGGTTTATGTGTTTGATGTCACATTTCACACTTTTTTAATCTTGTGTATCCCTTAACTATTCTATTCCAGTAGAACTGTTCAAAACCCTAGAGAATGATGCCATCAAGGTGTTGCATTCAATATGTCAGCAAATCTGTGAGACCTAGCAGTGGCCACAAGACTGGACCTTTTCTTATCCCAATTCCCAAGAAGGGTAGTACTGAAGAATGTGCTAACCACTGGACAGTTGCACTCATTTCTCATGCTAGTAAGGTCATGCTTAAAATCTTGCATGCTAGGCTTCAGCATTATGTGAACCAAGAACTTCCACATGTCCATGCTGGGTTTAGAAAAGGAAGAGGAACCAGAGGTCAAATTGCCAACATTTGCTAGATCATAGAGAAAGCTAGGGAATTCCAGAAAACATCTACCTCTGTTTCGTCAACTGTGCTAAAGCCTTTCACTGTGTGGATCATAATAAACTGTAGAAAGCTCTTAAAGAGATGCAAATACCAGCCCATCTTATCTGTCTCCTGAGAAATCTGTACACAGGTCAAGAAGCAACAGTTAGAAGGCTGTATTGATTCAAGATTGAGAAAGGAGTATGACAGGGCTGTCTGCTGTCAACCTGTTTGTTTAACCTATATGCTGAGCACATCATGAGACATGCTGAACTGGATGAGTTACAAACTGGAATCATGATAGACTTGAGAAACATCAACAACCTCAGATATGCAGATGATCCCACGCTAATGGCTGAAAGCGAAGAGGAACTCAAGAGCCTGTTGATGAGGGTGAAGGAGGAGAGTGAAAGAGCCAGCTTAAAGCTAAATATTAAAAAAGCTAAGATCATGACATCCAACCTCATTGCCTCATGGCAAATAGAAGGGGAAAAGGTGGAGGTAGTGACAAATTTCCTCTTCTTGTGCTCTAAAATCACTGTGGATGGTGACCGCAGCCATGAAATCAGAAAACGACCGCTTCTTGGCAGGAAAGTGATGACAAACCTAGACAGTGTGTTGAAAAGCAGACACATTACTCTGCCGACAAAGGTCCGTAGAGTCAAGGCTATGGTCTTCCCAGTGGTCACATAGGGTTGTGAGAACTGGACCGTAAAGAAGGCAGAATACTAAAGAACTGATGCCTTTGAACTGTGGTGCTGGAGAAAACTCCTAAGAGTCCCTTGGACTGCAAGGAGATCAAGGCAGTCAACCTTAAGGGAAGTCAACCCTGAATACTTGTTGGAAGGACTAATGCTGAAGCTGAAGCTCCAGTATTTTGGTCATCTGATGTGAACAGCTGGCTCATTGGAAAAGTCCCTGGTGCTGGGAAAAATTGAGGGCAGAAGGAGCAGAGGGCATCAGAGGATGAGATGACTGGATGGCATCACCGATGCAATGGACATGAACTCGGGCAAACTCTGGGAGATGGCAAGGGACAGAGAGGCCTGGCGTGCTGCAGTCCATGGGGTCGCACAAAGTTGGATACGATTGGGCGACTGAACAACAACAACAACCCCTTAACTAATTATAGTAATCATGTGTTTTTTTTTTAATTGCTCTTTTGTCTTTTAACATTCATACTAGCTTTATAAATGATTAATCTACTACCTTTGTTTTATATATGTTTACCTTCATAGTGAGATTTATTCTTTCATATGTGTTCTTGTTACTAATTAGTGCCCTTTCTTTTCAGCTTAAAGTCCCATTAATGTTTCTTGTAATACAGATTTAGTAGTGATGAACTCGGAGAAGGCAATGGCACCCCACTCCAGTACTCTTGCCTGGAAAATCCCATGGACGGGGGAGCCTGGTAGGCTGCAGTCCATGGGGTCGCTAAGAGTCAGACATGACTGACTGACTTCACTTTCACTTTTCACTTTCATGCATTGGAGAAGGAAATGGCAACCCACTCCAGTGTTCTTGCCTGGAGAATCCCAGGGATGGGGGAGCCTGGTGGGCTGCCATCTCTGGGGTCACACAGAGTCGGACATGACTGAAGTGACTTAGTAGCAGCAGCAGTGATGAACTCCTTCACTCTGAGCTTTGCCAGGGAGAATGTTCTTGGTTGGAAGTTTCTATTTTTGTTTTTGTTTCCAGTACTTTGAATACATTGTGCCCCTCCCTTCTTGCCTACAGTGTTTCTGCTGTTGGTCTTATTGGGGATTCCCTTATGTGTAGCAAGTTGGTTTTCTCCTGATGCTTTTACTATTTTACAATGTTAATCTTTGTCTTTAACTTTTGACATTTTAGTTCTAGAGTGTCTTGGTGTGGGTCTCATTTAGTCAGAATCCAGGAGGAGGAGCTTCCCTGGTAGCTCAGCTGGAAAGGAATCCACTTGCAATGTAGGAGACCTTGGTTTGATTCCTGTGTCGGGAAGATTCCCTGGAGAAGGGATAGGCTATCCACTCCAGGATTCTTGGGCTTCCCTGGTGGCTCAGACAGTAAAGAATCTGCCCTCAATGTGGGAGACCTGGGTTCGATTCCTGGGTTGGGAAGATCTCCTGGAGGAGGAAATGACAGCCGACTCCAGTATTCCTGCCTAGAGAATCCCCATGGACACAGGTGCCTGGCAGGCTGCAGTCCATGGGGTCACAAAGGTCAGACTCAGCTGAGGGACTAAGCACTAAGCGCAGGAGTAGGGGAGACGGCAGTTAAATGGCCGATCGTGACACTGTGGTGGGTGCAGTGGTAGGGGAATGTAGGGCTATTACCGGAATGTGGGGGACTCCTTGCTTGGGACTCAGAGGATCTTGGGGGTGGCAGTGCTTAGTATCTGGAAGTGATACTTGGGCTTAGTTAATGAGGGAAGTTGGGGAGAAGGCTTGGGCAGTACAGAGGCCTGGAGGTGAGCGGTGCAGCTGTAGGTACCTACACACCTTGCGGCAGTCTCTGGCAACAGTGAGCAGTGTGTCTGGAGAGGAGATGGGTCCCTTTCCTGGAGGGCCTTGTGTGCCGCGTGTAGGAGCTTTTATTTTGTGACCACCAGGAGCCATTGAAAAGCTTAGTTAGTATTCTAGACAAAAGTACCTTTTACAGAATTATGTTTTGGATACATATGTGATCTTAGGTGAATAATATTTTTGTTTTAGTTGCTGCTGCTTTTCTCAGTAAAATGAAGGTGTGTTGGATTAAAGGTTTTTGTGTGTTGTATGTGGTAAAAACAAAAAAATACATAAAGTAAAACTTACTTTAAAAATGTACACTTCACTAAACAGACCTTTCTCCAAAGAAGACATACAGATGGCTAACAAACATGTGAAAAGATGCTCAACATCACTCATTATCAGAGAAATGCAAATCAAAACCACAATGAGGTACCATCTCATGCCAGTCAGAATGGCTGCTATCCAAAGAATCTACAAGCAATCAATGCTGGAAAGGGTGTGGATACACTGTTGGTGGGAATGCAAACTAGTACAGCCACTATGGAGAACAGTGTGGAGATTCCTTAAAAAACTGGAAATTGAACTGCCATATAACCCACAATCCCACTGCTGGGCATACACACTGAGGAAACCAGAATTGAAAGAGACACGTGTACCCCAATGTTCATCACAGCACTGTTTATAATAGCTAGGACATGGAAACAACCTAGATGTCCATCAGCAGATGAATGGATAAGAAAGCTGTGGTACATATACACAATGGAGTATTACTCAGCCATTAAAAAGAATACATTTGAATCCGTTGTAATGAGGTGGATGAAACTGGAGCCGATTATACAGAGTGAAGTAAGCCAGAAAGAAAAACACCAATACAGTATACTAACACACACACACACACACATATATATATATGGCATTTAGAAAGATGGTAATGATAACCCTGTATGCGAGACAGCAAAAGAGACACAGATGTATAGAACAGTCTATTGGACTCTGTGGGAGAAGGCGAGGATGGGATGATCTGAGAGAATACCATTTAAGCATGTATAGTATCATATGTGAAATGGATCGCCAGTCCAGGTTCAAGGCATGAGACAGGGTGCTCAGGGCTGGTGCACTGGGATGACCCAGAGGGATGGGTTGGGGAGGGAGGTGGGAGAGGGTTTCAGGATGGGGGACACATGTACACCCATGCCTGAGTCATGTCAGTGTATGGCAAAAAACACTACAATATTGTAAAGTAATTAACCTACAATTAAAATAAAACTACAAATAAATACTATACACACACATCAGCTTGGAAAAATTTGAAAAATCTGATAAAGTGTTGGGAAGGATATGGAGCAACAGGAAGTTCATATTTCCTGTTGTTGGTGGGAATGTGTCAATAGATTAGTGTAACTATTTGGGAAATGCTTTGGCATTTATCTAATAAAACTGAAAATATGCACATAAAAAATGTACAGTTCAGTGGCATTTAAGTACATGCCCGTTACATGATAATTTCCCATCTCTCCCTCCCCCAGCCCCTGGCAGCCATGCTTCTACTTTCAGTCTCTATGAATCAGACTGTTCTAGATTCTTCGTATGAGAGAAATCACTCAGTGTTTGTCCCTTTGTGACTGCTTTATTTCATCTAAAAACCTTAAAGGTTCACTGTGTTGTAGCTTGTGTCAGAACTTCTTTCCTCTCTGAGGAATAATGTTACATCGGGATATTTTTCGTGGAGTCGTATTCCATGGCATGTCTGTGGCACATTTTGTCTGCCCGTTCATCCATCAGTGGACACTTGGGCTGCTCCCACCTTTTGGCTGTTGGGGATGCTACCATGAACATGGTCTGCAGCTGTGTTAGAGTGTTGCTTCTAGGTCTGTGTTAGAGTTCTTTTGGATATATACCCAGAAGTGGAATTCCTGGATAATATGGTAATTATTTTTAGTGTTTTGAGAAACTCTAATAGCATATTCCACAGGGACTGCATCAGCAGTGTGCAGGAGTTCCAGTTTCTCCATATCTTCGCTAACACTTATTTTATGTTTTTTGTTTTTGTTTCTTTTTTTAAAATAATAGCCATCTCTGAATAGATCAGAGGTGTGTTGTTTTTTTTTTTTTAATTTTAGTTGGAGGCTAATTACTTTACAGATCAGAGGTTTTTAACACTACACTCTAATGGACTTTAGGGTTAGGAGCTCAGAGCGGTTCCTTGGTGGTTCCCAAACCCCTCTCCCCTGACCTGTGCTTTATGTATTACTCTTCTGTATACTTTCTTAGGAGGCATAATTTCAGGGCTGAAAAGCCTGAAAGCAGTTGCACTGATTTTCCTGCTCTAGTAATCGATGGTCTCGACTATCTGTAGCTAATAAAGCTGAACAGTAAGTAATTTTCCCTCTCTCTGACCTTGCAGTAGTTGAGAAACTAAGGTGCCTCTCACCCTCTCCCTGCTATGACAGAGAAGGAAGCTACATTGGAGGGAAACCTGTGTTGTGTGTCTGCCACCATCCCTGCCCTGGCTCACACATGTCCCTCACAGATGGACACACACAGGGTCTGCGTGTCTCTTTGCGCACAGCCCATTTGATAAATGGTACAGGACACATTGACATGCTGGAGGAAATTAAGCATAAATCCAGTTTTGAAAGTACAGAGGTGGTCATATTACACGGCAGTTGCCCTCTAGTTACCCTTTTGCCTGGCATCTCCACCACCAATGCCAGAAAATGGTTGATCTGCCCACCAAAATAATAGAGATATTATAACGAGTTTCTAATAGCAAAACCAGTCATGATTTCTTGAGAACTTATTCCTAAGATAGTTCACAAATTGAAGCTTTTAAAAACTAGATCTATTGTTCACGCATTCTTTTCATGAAGATTAAGTGTACCTTTGTGCTAGACATTGAGGTGGGTGAGAGGTAAGGTGTGGTTGTTGCTCTAGGATTGCTCACCGTCCACAGGAGGCGCAAGTGTGAGCAGCTAACTGTCATGAAGGCACAGATGGCCTGCTTGCCGTATCTGGGATGTCACCTGAGACAGATAAAAGTTTCAGTGGGTTAAATACTTTACCTTAAGATACGGCCTTTAGACACTTAAAATATGATGTTACAGATACATAAGATATCTTCTTAGGTAAGGAAAAAGGGACATTAAAAAGTATGAGTTTAAAAAAAGGCGTATGTATGTAACTGCACTACATATATGTATATGAAATTTGCGTTTACTGGAAATTTTGGTTGGACTGAAGTTCGGAGTATGACAGAAATACCCTGTGTTGGGCTTTGTGGTAACAGCTACTTCGGATTCTGAAGAAGTGGACGATGTGGCAGGTCTTTTGCAAAGGTCTCTAGCTGTCCTTCAGTATTTTGAGTTCATCATCCAAAGCTGGTGTTAGTTAACTTTTCCATGTCTGATTTATCTTTCACATCTGGAATTTCTCCTACATCGTCCTTGGTTTATGACCTTTGTTCTAAAATTCGTGAGATTTTTACAACTTGAAATCGCTTACAACCACTTGTTTCTTATTTCTCTCTTATATTCATGTCCTGGGGTTTGGGCTGCTGTTAACATAACTGAGTGATCATTGGTAGCTGTGACTCTCACCAGCTCCACACTGGTTTTTTTCCTATATTTAGGGTCCTGCAGGAAGGACCTGCTATATCTGTACATCAGTAGAGCACAAAGAAGCGACTGCCTGTGCTAGAGGTTGAGAGAGCATTCACGGAGGGAGAGAGGGCCTCTCTGTTCGATTACGGGCTGGCCTCAGTGAGGCGGAGGTGCTTTTTGAGGGAGGGAACCTCAGGGCGGGGTTGTGGAGCCGGGAAGCAGCTCAAGGAGTAGTGTGACGGGGCTGGGGGAAGGCCCAGGCTTTGGCCACCTTGCTCTTGGCACCTGGTATTGAGCAGTGAGTTACCGGACAAGACCACGTACAGGTGATGAGTGGCAGGGGACTTAAGGGCCAGATCATTGTCGCCACTAAGGGAGTCAGATCCAAGAGCAGAGACCACATGGCACCGTTGACTGGTGTCAAGCAGCCTAGTAACAGCAGTGAAAGTCTACCTCTAAGGTTTAAAACAAGAAAAAGGACATTGGTTTGGGGAGGGTAGCTTTTGAAATGGGCCTTAAATGATGGATAGAACTTCTTTGGATGTAATTAGGGCGGAGGTTAAGAAAAAAGTGTTGTCCAGCAACTCTTGTGACCCTCAGGATAGTGGTAACATTAATGGAGGTCAGGAGAACTGGTTTTAGGGTCACAAGGTATTGACTGCAGGCTTCCCAGGTGGCTCAGTGGTGACGAACCCTCCTGCCAATGTAGGAGACATAAGAGACACAGGTTCTATCCCTGGGTTGGGAAGATCCCCTGGAGGAGGGCCTGGTAGCCCACTTCAGTATGCTTGCCTGGAGAATCCCATGGATAGTGGAGCCTTGCGGGCTGCGGTCCATGGGGTCACAGAGTTGGACACGACTGAAGCGACCTAGCATAACGCACGTGGCATAGACTAGCTTAGGACAGAATGTGCTGGTGTCACGCCTAGCTGGAGTTATGAGAATGGTTAAGGTTCCAGAAAGAAAAGATGTAAAGACACAGGAGAAGAATACTGAAGGCAGAACCTTGAAAGATAACTTTGAGAAGATTGAGAGAATTAATATGGCTAAAAGGAACAGATAGAGATAAGAAATCGGAGAACTTCAAAAAGGAAGGCTTAGCTGGCAGTTTGTAGGGGTTGGAAAAGTAGATGAGGCCAAAGAACAGGCATTGGCTTTAACGCTTGCAAGACATTTGAGGTGTTCCTGCATTCAGCAGAGCTGGTGCTCCGCAGACAGCTGTGTCCCCCCGCGATTAAAGGGCTTCTGTAGTGAAACAAAGGTCAGCTTCAGGTGGCTAAGGAAGTTTGTGGGTGTTCCCCTGCCTTTTTAACGTTCTTTTTAAATGAAGAGGGTTCCTAACCTGTTAGGGACACAGAAAAGAAAACCTGAAAATGAAAACCAGAAAGGGGGCAAGTCGTGAGATCCGAAGATATAATTTCAAAGGCAAAGTAAAATATATTCCTTTAGAGGCAGTACCTGGATCTATTATTAAGCCTTGGACCCTTACAGAAGGAAGAAGGGGCCTGCCTAGAATAAAATCATTAAGCTGTTGTGATATCCTGGGCACTGTTCTGGGTGCCTAGCATATCACATGTTCTTTAACTCTTAATCCTCTCAACAATTCTACTGTGTTAACTGTTTTAATCCTCTCAACATGTATTAACTCTTTTGATCCTCTCAACAACTCTTCTGCTCCAATTTTACATTAGGAGACAGCCTTTGAGAGTTAAGGAATTTTTCTGTCTCCTAGTTGGTAGGCTCCAGAGTCTGACTCTAGCCCAGTTCAGAGCTGTTTCAGACTGCTTCCCTTGGACCCAGCCATGCCGTGCAGGGTCAACAGCCAGCATGTGAGCTCGGCATACAGGTAGGCCTAGCTTCAAAGCCCCTCACGTCCAGGCTTTGTTCGCTTACTGTTAACAGTGCCTCCCCCAAAGGCTATTATAAAGACCAAGTAGGATAATTTATGAGGAGTGAAAGCTCTCTGAGAGCAGGGGATTTGTTTTGTTCATCACCTTATCCTGGGGCCTGGAACAGGCCCTGCGTGGTGGTTGAGTCGGGAGGAGGCAGCAGTAGTGATGGGAATGAATGCAGAGCTGTGCCCAGCATGCTGCAGTAAGGCGGTTCCTCTCTACCCCAGGGGAGCTCAGGTGTTGGGGTGGTGGGGCAAGAGTGCTCACCTCAGAGAAGCCAAAGTTTTTGTGTGGCCCTTGGTCATTTGGTGTAAAACCTTCTGTAATCATCTGCATTTTTTTCACCCAAACTATTTGAAGACTTTCCCCTTCCAGATTGTTTGTGTATCCCAGTACAATTACTTGGCTTCCAAGAAAAACACAGCACTTCTTGTTATGTTTTTTCTGGCTTTAGCCTTCATACCAGCATGTAGCTGAAGCTATGAGTGAAGATCTAACTACTGGCCGTGCTTAAGGTTGCATCTGCTTGTTGAGCCAGTCTGGGAGGCAGTCACGCACCTTTCAGGTCTGACATGGATTGCATGGGGACAAGCGACAGGCTGCCTGCATCCTCACTCTGTCTTGATGATAGCCCATAACGGTAGGGAGGAATACCAACCCCACTTGGAGGAGATGAATAAAATCAGAGCACTGGACTCATCCCATGGAAATGTCAGGTATCTGATACATACCAGGCAGTGGCTACCTGTGGTTTGTTTGTTCATTTACTTTCCAGCAAATATGCATTGAGTGCCCACTGAAAGGTTGTTGTTGAGCCATGAAAGACGCTAGGATTCTTGGCCTCTGGAGAAGAAGAATTCTATCTGGGGCCAGTGACGAGGCTTGATTGCTCAGAGCTTCTGTGTAATAAAGTTTTATTAAAGTATAAAAGAGATAGAGAAAGCTTCTGACATAGACACCAGAAGGGGGCAGAAAAAGTGCCCCCCTGCCAGTCTTTAGCCGGATGTTATATAGCTACTAGCAGTCTGCTGGAGAAGGCAATGGCAACCCACTCCAGTACTCTTGCCTGGAAAATCCCATGGATGGGGGAGCCTGGTAGGCTGCAGTCCATGGGGTCGCTAGGAGTCGGACACGACTAAGACTAAAGCGACTTAGCAGCAGCAGCAGCAGCAGCAGCAGTCTGCTAATTGGAGAAAGGAAACGTCTCAAAACTCAGAGACTGGCACCAAGCCCCTCACCCACAACATGCATTTTGGCATAACACTGGCACAAGGTGAGTTGTCTGGGGCCATTAGGCAATGTAGATACACAGTTCATTAATGTAGCTTAAGACAAATATTTCCATAGGAAAAACGCTTTGGTTAGCTCAAGGCTTGAGAAAAGTTAAGTGCAGGTGGAACCATGTGTTGTCATGACAACACAGAATTTTAAAAGCAACCTCTTTTTAAATTTGTGTAGAGAAGGGGAAAAAAGCTAACACTTGTTTGTTTCCTCTTACCGCTTAAGAGAGGCAAAAAAATGTCTGACACTTGCAGCCTGTTTCCTCTGTTTGGAGACCCCTGGTCTTCCTGCCTGTTACCCTCTCACCACCATGGACCAGGCACTGGGTTTGTGAAGATGAATAGGACAGGAAGTTACCCTCAAGATGCTGCCAACCTTGTGCCTCTCGGGTATGTCTGCAAACAAATGATTCTAAGGGAAGTTCTTTAGGTTGGATTGGGTTGCTGTCTACAGGTGGGTAGAATGAAAATACTGCTTTCATTGAAATTACTTGAAGTTGTGCTGAAATGGTAGGTTATTGCTATGCAACCAAGAACTTCATCATAAAATGGATAATATTTCAAGAATTTAAGTGTATCTTTTCACCTATATTTTCTCCATTCAGTCTTCATTGTGTCCCCTTTGGGTGGGGTGTTGTTATTATTGTAGTTTGTTTGGCCAGGCCATGCAGCTTGTGAGATCTCTGTTCCCTGACCAGGGTTTGAACAAAGGCCATGGCCGTGAAATCTGCCCCAAATCCTAACTGCTGGACTGCCAGGAAATTCCCCACTAGCCATGTCTACTTTGAGTTTAAACTAGAATATCTTTTTCTGCCTGTGGAATAGCAATACCATAAGATTTCCTTTGTATTTTATTGAAACTTTATGAGTAAACCAAGATAAGGAAAGCTGAAGTAGAAAGTATTTAAAGGGATAACCATTTAGAGTATACAATTATTGCTTTCTCACTAGACCAGAAGTACTAGTCTAGGCATTTTGAAGGTCCCAAAATTGTAGAAAATGTTTGAGGCAGTTGAGTTAGGGAAAACAGTTAAGCTAAGTTCCTACAAGAGCAGCCTCTGTAAAGACCAATGAGGCGCTGTGGGGCTGAGGGACGTTTTGCAGAGTAAGGATGTGCTCAGTGACACGCTGGGAAGGTCTGTCTGCTACCTTTGTGAGACTGGGCCCCTCCTTGCACTCCTGTATATTCTGGTTGATTTGGGAAAGTAAACAGACATTTTGCACACACAGTAGCTTTGACATGGGTCATTTGACATGTGCAGTTTGGTCTTCTAGAAGGTTGCCTAGAGGGCTTTGATTTAATAGCTGATTTTGGTTGGTGTCTGCATACTGTACCATCTCCAGGGTGCCCATGCAGACGCGGGATGAAGAAAAGCAATGACTGAATTGCCCAGTGTCTCCTTATGGGCGGGAGTGAGGGTGGGGGAGCTGGGCTTGTTTATCAGAGGACACTGGATAAGTCCTCATTTAGGCTGAAAATACTTCTTGGCCACGTATTTTCCCAGTTGAATTTTAGTGTTCTTGTAAGTCTCTCTTGGTTCACTTGAATTTTTGAGGGTTGCTTCATGTCTTGGATTGGTTCTGTTTGCAGTTTTTTAAAAAGGTAATCTTAAGGGGATGGCGTTATAGCTTATCTGCAACATAACCAAAGATGCCGGGACTGTCACAGTCACACACGATTACAGTAACTCTGCACGGGGCTTTCTAGGGAGATGGCACGATGCCCCCTCCCTCACTGGCTCCCCTCCACCTCTTTAAGGCTAATGCCTTACTCTTTGGGAGAATGGCATCTTCCAGGTGTACTCCTCCTTCTGGGTACAGAAGGTGTACCCAGCCTTCTGAGACCTGATTCCTGACGGAGTTCTTCACCGTGCGGCTTTTATTTTCTTTGACATCTGACATACAGAGCTTTGTATTGTTGAGTGTTTTTTTTCCTCCCGTGTTTTCTCAGTGGGATTTTAAAGTTTCAAAACAAAAGGACACTGCTTTAACTTTCCCTTTTTATTTCTTTGGCCACTCGCTATAGCTTCTGAGATCTTAGTTCCTGAACCTGGGTTTGAACATGTGCCTCCTGCAGTGGAAGCACAGAGTCCTAGCCGCTGAACCACCGGCAAAGTACCTCTGCTGTCTTTCTTTGTTTCTGTTGCCTTCAGCTTTTTCTCTTGTTCCCAAAGTGCTTGAATTTTCCTCCCCAAGCCCCTGAGGGCAAAAAAAGGCTGAGTGATGTTGGAAGTGGAAGTGAGGGAGAGCGTACTGGGACTGGGCAGGGAGGAATCTGAGGAATCCCATTTGGCCTGTTCAAAGGATGAGCTAGGTCAGAGGTTAAGAGGAAGGTGAAAATCAGTTGTGTTATTCCAGAGGGACTGCCACACAGAGGAGCTGAGACAAAAATGGAAGGTCCCCGAGCCAGCACCTCTGCTTGCCCCCTTTTGGACAAAGTACCCCACCAGTAGTCATCATACCTCCCTTCAGCTGTTGCTCCTCAGGGCTGCCTCTCTCTGAGCAGTTCAGTTTCATCATTAGATGCATCTGAAATCTGAGATCTGTTTTCTTATTTTCTATGTTAGGGTTCCCCACCAAATTCGCCCCCCTGCTCCAGATTTCATGACTTTCTCATCTCACCTCTCTCAGTTGCTCAGTCCTGTCTGCCTGTTTGTGACCCCATGGACTGTAGCCTCCCAGGCTCCTCTGTCCATGGAATTCTCCAGAATACTAGAGTGGGTTGCCATTTTCTTCTCCAGGGAATCTTCCTAACACAGGGTCTCCCGCATTGCAGATAGATTCCTTAACATCTGAGCCACCAGGGAAGCCCAGGACCAGCATATAGTCATCATCATGGCTATAATTTTTTATAGCAAAAGGGCACGGAACAGAATCAGCAAAGGGGAAAGTCACATGGGGCACGGTCTGGAGGAAACCAGGGGCCAGCTTCTTGAGTCCTCTCCTGCTGATGCCGCACAGGACACACTTAATTCCTCCAGCAGCGAGTTACGACAGGTCCTGTGAAATGTCTACCAGGGGTGCTCATTAGAGATGCAGAGCCAAGAATCTTTATTGGGGCTGGTCACACAGGTACCCTCTGCCTGGCCAGTGCCAGACTGTCAGACACTGGGAAGGAAAGCTTAGGTGCGTGGGGCACGAGCCCTCTCCACATACCCGTTTCCAGACACCTGTTGTGTGACTGTGGGCCCATCTCTTGATCTTCTTGTAAGGCTGTTTTGAGAATTGTCGTCATCCATGTTAAGCACTTAAAGCAGTGCCTGAGAAGAAGTGTGTGTTTAATTACTGTTGGCTTATTATCATGTTTGTGTGGCATTTTGAGTAGAATAGTGCTAGTGTTCATGTAGAATATGAAACTCTCTTGGGTTTTATTTGTTTGTTTTGGCTGCGCTGAGCAGCTTGCAGGATCTTAGTTCCCCAACTAGGAACTGAACCCAGGCCCTAGCTGTGAGAGTGCCAAGTCCTAACCACTGGACCACAGAGAATTCCTATCTACTAATTTTTTTAAAATTTTATGTTTTCTTGCCTTTTTTTTAAATTTTTTTTTTCTAGGTTGCTGCAGCAACTGGCCACACAGTAGTGTTGGTGGATCAAACGGAGGACATCCTGGCAAAATCTAGAAAGGGAATTGAGGAAAGTCTTCGGAAAGTGGCCAAGAAGAAGTTTGCAGAAAACCCCAAGGTGATTTCTTGTCGTCATTATCTTCAAGACCGGTTCTCTGACCACTTCACATTTGTGAGGGGGTTCTGGCCTGTGCTTGCTTTTTAAATGTTTGAATTGAAACTTGAGGCCAATAAAACAGGCCTAACTTTAGGCCAGTATAGTAACATAATCACTGAATATTCCACGGGGACTGATAACAGAGCAGGAGAAGTAAATAGCCGTACTGTTGGTTCTTTTCGCCTTTTCGCTATTGTGAATGGTGCCGTAGTGACCGTGAGTGTGCTGTCTGTTCACGTCCCTCTTTTCACTTCTTTCACTATACCTAGCAGTGCAATCACTGGGTCATATAGCAATCCTAGGTTTAGTTTTGCCGGGGAGCCACCCAACTGTCTTCCTCAATGGCTGGACCATTTTACATGCCTACAAGTAATGTACAGAGGTTCCAGTTTCTCCACATCCTCGCCTACAATTATTAGTGTTATTTTTGTAACAGCCATCATAGGAGGTATGAAGTGGTATCTCATTGTGATTTGGGTTTGCATCTTCTTAAAATCTAGTCACCTTTTTAAAAATCAGAGGAGCAGGAGAGGAGATCATTTTATGTTCTCCCTAAAGAAATCTGAGCAGTATGTGTCACAGCAGGTTAAACTCTCCTCACTGGTCGCGATAGAGAGGAGCATGTTATGACAAGGGTCTGGTCAGGTGGGATTGAAGAAGGCCGAGGGGAAGCAAGGACAGAGTGATTGGACCCAAATAACCTGCATTCTCACTTGTTTACTGTGCACACTTCTGCCAGTTGTCCCCTTTGGGCCGAGGCTCTGGGCCCCACCTTGAGGGTAAAAAGGTGGCATCTGTTCTCAAGATGCTTCGCTCCTGACCGGTCACTCCTCAGGAGTCTGGTCTCCTGGAGTTTCCCACCTCTGCCAGGGACATGCTTGAAGGGTCAGCTTCCGCTTGCTGAGTTGACATAAACTGTATTCATCTAGCTCTGTATTCATAAACTGTATTCATCGCCACGGGCTACAAGTGGCTGCTGAGCACTTTAACTGTGGCTAGTCCAAACAGAGGTGCATTGTAAAACAGACATCAGATTTCAAAGACTGAGTAGAGAAAGAACACAAGACATCTCTATATTGACTACGTGTTGGAATGATAGTAGCTTAGATATCTTAGGCTTAAATAAAACTAAGTTTTACCTGTTTTCACGTGTTAAAATGCAGCCAAAAGAAATTTAAAATCAGCTATCATCTTGCATGACGTTTCTATTGATCAGCTCTGATAGTTTTTTTAAACTTTTTATCTTATATTGGAATATAGCCGATTAACAATGTTGTGATAATTTGTGGTGGCCAGCAAAGGGACTCCACCACACATATACATGTAGCTACTTTCCCCTAAACTCCCCTGCCACCCAGACTGCCACATACCATTTGAACAGCTCTGAGAATTGTTTATTCCTTGATGATTTTGGATGCCTTTGCTGGACTGCTTTGAATCCTCATGGGCAAATTATATCTTGAAGTAAAATGGCAGCTAATAAGGGGACCACCTGTCTTTGCCCTGATTGAGATCTGTTTGTGGAAACCTGCAGGTACAAATGAGGAAAAGACAGGACTGTACGCTCTCCTAGGGCAGAGGCTGTGTCTGGCATGTGCTCTTGAACCACCAGTTGCCTGCACATGATGGGTGATTTTTAGTTGATAAACAACTGCTGAGTCTGGCAGCTCTTCCCTGCCTCCTGCTGGAGGGGAATAGTCAGCACCACCTCTCAGACTCGTGGGTGGGGCTGAGCACCACTTTTACCCTTTTCTGGAAGACAGATCACAGGCTTCAAGCCTGTGCTGTCGTGGAACAGTACGCAGCTGTTTGTTGACATGGAGCAGATAGAACAGGCCAATACCAATGCTGTGAACAAGCAGTAACCTGAGCAGAGCTGGCTAAGGGTTATGCCTGACACACGACAGTATGCTGACCAGCACTTGGGATTGTTTACAGATTGATTCTTGCCCTAGGGTCCAGAAGCACATTGAGATGCCATCTACCCTAAGAAGAGACGTAGAGAGTTTATTTCTCAGGATTCCAGAGCACGTTCAGGTTGCCTGGGGTGTCCTGTCCTGTCCTCGCCCTCCTGCTCCCCGCTCTGCAGCGCATCAAGCATTTTCCAGCGAGCCCAGTGACCATTCTCTTCTCCTTCCCCCGCGGCATTAGGGTGCTGATGAGTTTGTGGCGAAGACCCTGAGCAGCATATCGACCAGCACAGATGCAGCGTCCGTGGTGCACAGCACAGACTTGGTGGTGGAGGCCATCGTAGAGAATCTGCAGGTGAAGAACGAGCTGTTCAAGAGGCTGGACAAGTTTGCCGCCGAGTACGTGATCTCTGGGAGACCTCGTTGGTGCTGGGGGCTCCCTTCCTGGCGCTTGGGCTTTCCTCCTGGGAAGGAGTCTCCTGACACTAAGACTTCTTTTTATTACTCTATAGTTGTTTCCGGAAGAGCCAACACTGTTTCCTTTATTCTCCATCCTCCACCCCCAGTTTGCTTCCTGAGGTGTGGGCTGCCCTGAATCTGGTCCTTGTCCCCAGAGGAGGGTAGAGTTTTTCCTACGTGAATTGGAGGGCCCATCCAGGGACAGGTCTTGGTCTCTTGCAGCGTCTGCGTCACGGCCCCTCCCAGGCCAGAGGGTGGAGGCACTCGGTCACGTCCCTAGACGTCTGCTAAGCAACCTCAGAGCAATTTGGTGTGTCCCCTCTTTTGGATGAAACCAACAGATAATGTAATTGAAGGGAATGCCTTCTGTTCCCATGGTTTTCCAGGGTCATCCTGCTTTGAGTCTTCTGTGAGTTAAGTCAAAACAGTTGGGGTCCTTTAAGGAGCACGGAGTTGTTACCCAGCTTCCTGGCAAAGGGTGGGCGAGGAGAGCTAGCCTCGTGCAGGTCGGACGCAGGGCCCCTGGCTCAGGACTGTCTGTGTGGCATCAGCGAGCCACGCACGTGTGCAGCGCTAGTTCTGCCTGCGGCTCCTGGCGATGTTGACCCCTGACGTGTTCATTCATGCTCATCTTGTGGTTTGCTTGGAAAGGCGTCACCCGTCTTGATTGGGACTCAAAGATTAAGATTATGTGACAACAGGAATTCTTAGGCAGCCACCAGCGAGCAGTGGCTAAAGAGAGACACTTGCATACTGGCCTGCTGGCCTGACAGCCCTTAGGGCAGTGTGGTCTGGTGACCCTGACAAAGAGGAAAGGCCTGTCTTTCTGTCCCCTATGCATCATTCAGCTGATCAGCATGCTCACGTACTTTACAGGCTTCCCTGGTGGCTCAGAGGGTAAAGCGTCCACCTGTAATGCAGAAGACCTGGGTTCAATCCCTGGGTTGGGAAGATCCCCTGGAGAAGGAAACGGCAACCCACTCCAATCCCTTGCCTGGAAAATTCCTCAGATGGAGGAGCCTGGTAGGACTACAGTCCATGGGATCACAAAGAGTCACACATGACTGAGCAACTTCACTTCTCTTAGGGGCTGTCGCACCATGTGACAGAAACCAGACTGTCTTGGTTAGGAATGTTGGCTAAAAAGGTTTTTTTGTTTTTTTTTTTAAGAAGCCCCTTTGCCTGGCCTTTAAATTGGCCAACTTGGAAGTTGTTGAGAAAGGCCACTGTTCTGTGCTTTAAAAGTGAAGTGCTGTTTATGTAGGAGAGTGTTATGCCCCTGTTTTCCTCTAAGAGTTTTATTGTATCTGGCCTTACATTTAGGTCTTTAATCCATTTTTAGTTTATTTTTGCATACAGCGTTCTAATTTTATTCTTTTACATGTAGCTATCCAGTTTCCCCAGCACCACTTATTGAAGAGACTGTCTTTTCTCCACTGTATATTTTTGCCTCCTCTGTCATGAATTAAGTGACCGTTGGTGCATAGGTTTTTCTCTGGGCTTTCTGTCCTATTCTGTTGATCTATAAATCACAGCAAGATCTTTTTTGATCCACCTCCTAGAGTAATGAAAATAAAAACAAAAATAAACAAAAGGGACCTAATTAAATGTAAAACGTTTTGCATTGCAAAGGAAAGCATAAACAAAATGAAAAGACAACCCTCAGAATGAGGAAAAAGTACTTCCATAAGATGTTATCGTGTCCAACCCTTTGTGACCCCATGGACTGCAGCCCACCAGGCTCCTGTTCTGTCCAGGAGATTTTCCAGGCAAGGATACTAGAGTGGGTTGCCATTTCCTTCTCCAGGGGATCTTCCCGACCCAGGGATCGAACCCGGGTCTCCTATACTGCAGGAAGATTCTTTACCGACTGAGCTACGAGGGACGACAACTCATGAAGCCCAATATCAAAAAACCATTCAACCCAATGAGAAAATAGGCAAAAGATCTAAACAGACGTTTCTCAGAAAAAGATACACATGGCCAAAAGGCACATGAAAAGCTGCTCAGCATCACTAATTATTAGAGAAATGCAAATTAAAACTACAGTGAGGTATCACTAGTCAGAATGGCCATCGTCAAAAAATCTGCACAGTCAGTGCTGGAGAGAATGTGGAGAAGAGGGAACCCTCTTGCACTGTTCTAGGAATGTAAACAGGTACAACCACTATGGAGAACAGTACGCATGCTCCGTCCCTTCAGTCGTGTCTGACTTTTTGCAGCCCCATGGGCTGTAGCCCACCAGGCTCCTCTGTCCATGGGATTCTCCCAGCAAGCATGCTGGAGTGTGTTGCCATTTCCTCCTCCAGGGGATCATCCCAACCCAGGAATTGGACCCCCATCTCCTGTTTCTCCTACATTGGCAGGAGGATTCTAGAACAGTTTGGAGGTTCCTTAAATAACTAAAAATAGAGCTACCATATGATCCAGCAATTCCACTCCTGGGTATATATCCGGAGCAAACCATAATTCAAAAGATACATGCACCTCAGTGTTCATTGCAGCACTATTTACAATAGCCAAGACATGGAAGCAACCTGAATATCCATTGACAGAGGAAAGGATAAGGAAGATGTGATACATACATACAGTGGAATCCTACTCATGAAATTGGCCAGTGTTTTTAAATTGAAGTGTACCAGCTCAGTGGTAAAGAATCTGCCTGCATTGCAGAAGACCCGGGTTTGATCCCTGGTTTGGGAAGATCCCCTGGAAGAGGGCATGGCAACACACTCTAGTATTCTTGCCAGGAGCATCCCCATGGGCATAGGAGCCTGGCAGTCCATAGGGTTGCACAGTTGGACAGGACTGAAGCAACTAAGAAGCAGCAGCATGGTTCATTTACAGTGTTTGATTTCTGCTGTATAGCTCAGTGACTCAGTTACACATGCATTCTCTTCCAGTATGGTTTATCATAGGGTACTGAGTATAGTGCTCTGTGCTGTACCGTGGCACCGTGCTGTTTATCCATCCTCTGTATAGAATCTCACGTCTCTAACCCCAAGCTCCCATTCTGTCCCTCTCCCAAACCCCTGCCCCTTGACAACCACTGGTCTGCACTCTCTGCCCATGATTCTGTTAGTTTCATAGATTGGTTCATTTGTGTCTAGCTTAGGTTCCACATGGAAGTGATGCCACGTGATGTTTGTCTTTCTCTGACTGACTTCACTCAGTGTGATAATCTCTAGGTCCATCCACGTAGCAGCGGATGGCATGATTTTCTCCTTTTTTGGTGGCTGAGTAGTATTCCATCGCATGGCTGTACCAGTGTACACCACCAGCACACCAGCTGCTTTCACCTCACTCTTCTCTGCTCTTCCCAGATTACTGGTTTCTTCTCCCTTCCCTTCTTCTCCCCTCCCACTCGCTCCTGATTTCAGACAGATTACAGTACTGCCTTTTGGGCAAGCAGGAACACCCTAATCTTCGTAAGGGACCACTGCCCTTCCTGTGCTGTGGCCAAGCCCTTGTGGTGGTGGTTGTTAGTAGAGTTGGGCTGTTTCGTGTATGTTTACCCACAAGGTGGTGCTGTAGGAAAGCTGATAAGTCGTGCCCATCTCTAAAGATTTGCCTGTCATGCCTTTGGCACCCCACTTTACTGAGGTCTTTAAAAATTAAGTTTTGTTGAAATCAGTATAGAGTTTTTAAAATTAATAATATTTTATATACACAAAAGAAGATGGTACTGCTTTTTAAGGAGATTTTATAATAAGAATAGGGCTTCCCTGGTGGCTCAGATGGTAAAAACTCTTCCTGTAATTCAGGAGACCTGGGTTTGATCCCTGGGTCGGGAAGATCCCCTGGAGAAGGAAATGGTTGGAGTGGAAACCCACTCCACTATTCTTGCCTGGAGAATCCCATGGACAGAGGAACCTGGTGGGCTGCATTGTACGGGGTTGCAAAGAGTTGGACACGACCGAGTGACTGACACTTTCACTACAATAAGAATGCGTTGAACTGTGTTTATCACGTGTCCACATGTATCCTTCCTTCCCCAATCCTACCAGTGTGACCTTAAAACTTCTTTTGGACCATGTTGGTTTCCTTCTGTTTTCATTTTAATTCCCAATGAGTGGGAAAGCAAAGCTTTTCATTTGAGGGGAGATGATTTTCGTTCATGTCAGATGTTTCTCACGGAGGAGTCAGGTGTTTCTTCACAGTTTTTGTTTACTTTGAGCGTCTGCGATGCATCCTGTCTTTCCTCAGCGTTTGCTCACGCGCAGTTTCATCTTGTGACTGACGTCATTGCCTCCTTATGTTCTTCCTGTACCATGTAAACTAAATAGTGCAAGCAGCCAGGAGACATTTTGTTGCCTAAAATTGAGGAAGAATTAACAAAGACTAAGCAGACTTTTGGAGCAAGTAACTTTTAAATTTAAAATTTCAGAATTTAAATGAAGTAGATCACTTGATTTCACCCTAATGTTAATGAAGTTGTGTCTTTTCCCTGACTGTTTCCAAAGATGGGACTCATTCCAACACTCCAATGTCTTTCTCTCCACAGACACACAATCTTTGCCAGCAACACTTCCTCTTTGCAGATCACAAGCCTAGCCAATTCCACCACCAGACAAGACCGATTCGCCGGGCTCCATTTCTTCAACCCAGTGCCTTTGATGAAGCTTGTGGAGGTCGGTGGGGTCTGCTTGTGCATGCGGGCTTGCTCTGCCTGCTCTCGGCCCTGCTTCTGAGTGGCACCTGCCCTGCCCCCGGGGTTGCACTCCACGGATTTTAGTGGGAGGTTGGCAGGTTACTTGTGCTTGTGCTTGGGTTTCTCTAGCCAGAGTCTCCTTTCAGAGCCAAAGGAAGAAACAGCACCTAATATCTAGGAAGGCCCCTGGGCTTTATTTCTCTGCAGACCTCTCTTTTGACCAGTGGTGTACAGGAGGGCTGTTACCTGTGTGGAATATCATCATTTGTAAGCTGATGAGCAGTGCAGAGAGAAGCATCAGATTGGGAAGGTGGTACTGAAGACCACTGGCCTGATGAGCCCACGGAGGGGAGAACCACACGCGTTCATGCTGTCTTGTCCAGGCTGAATGGGGGATTTTATTAGAAGCCTGGTGTCCTCCCGGAGCGGCTGTATTGCACTGTCCACTGTTGGGCCACACTGGTGTCAGCTCCGGTGACAGGGCCTTTGTACTGTCCCCACAGGAGGCACAGCTCCTCTGTGTTGTGACCAGAGCTATAAAGCGGCTCCTCATAGCCTCGAACCTCCTGACCTCAGCCCCGGGAGGTGGAGGGAGGTGGCCAGGGAGGGCTATTGGGCTGCTACCGCCGCTTGCTTACTCAATACTCAGGTACAAGGGAGGTGGAGTCACAGTAGATAATTTGCAGTGAAATGCGGCAACTTGCCTTTTATAGGGGGGCTAATTACAGGGTCTGAGGAGCAGCTTCTATTAAATAGCATTTGTACTGAGGTTGAGGAGTTATTGCCGTGCGAAGTGTGGGGGCTGAGGATCCAGGCAGACCTCCAGAGACTAGCCAGGGCTCCCTGGGAGAGAGAGGAGATGTGGTCTTCCACTGCTGCCTTCTCCAGGCCCCCTTCCCTCCGGCGTCCCCTTGTTTCTGCCACCTCCTGATGCTCAGCCCCTCCCCTCTGTAAGCATTGGCATCTAGTTTAAGGATGACTAAGTTTCCTGACAGTTTTCTTTCAGGGGCTACTCTGAACCATCCTAGGATAGGAGTTCTCTCTTCCGCTGTCATTGCTTCTTGGCTTCTTCTAATTTATTGCCAGTCTCTAAGGCTGTGTTTGAAGAAGCTGAGGGACTAAAGGGGCACAGGGAATAGAAGAAAGCGTTTTTCCTAGTGCAGGAGAGAGCGAGGGAGTGAAATGCAATCTTCCACGCTTTCGGTCACTATATCATGTACGTACGTGTTTTGAAGATAAGGACATATTCCAACTCTACTACTGTTTTCCACTGCATTTACCTGATAATGTCCATATGTGTCTTTGGAAATAGGGTACATTGATTATTAACAGTTAATGTTTGACAAATGTTAACATTTTCTAGAAAATGTTTTCTAAAAGTGCTCTTCTTTATGCACCTTTTATTCTTTAACTCGAGCATTCGAGTGTATGTCCCTGGTGGTAAACACCAAAATGAACTGTAAGTTGAGTGGCTCCTTTCCTTTACTTGGGACTGGGCACATTCGTATGTGTATATGTGTAATTTTTCAGACCCTGTGTCAGAACAGAATATCTGCAGCACATTGTTTGTTGGATGAGTGAATAAATATGCATTCGTCCTGTTAAAAACAAAACAAAACTCTTCACTGTTGACTCCTTTAAGTCACCAAATTATTTTTAAAATTCCCTGACTCGCAGCCCTTGTCACAGCCCAGTCTGTTTGGTCCTGATGGAGGTGATGTTTCCGCTTCCTCTTGAATAATCCTCGGGTAGCTGTTTGATTTGTGGTGCCTGCAGAGCAGTATCATGCCGTCCTCAACCCCCTCCTAATGGCGCCTTTTGTCTGTTTTCCCTCATCAGCTTCCCTTCGTGCCATAGCATACCAGCACATCCCAAGCTGTGACCACATTAAAGCATGAATGATAATGCTGATGAGTCCCTTCATTTATATAGCGCTTTCCATCCTGCACAGACACTATCTCATTACCCCGCACAGCCCTCTTAGAAGAGAGAGGATGTGTCAGATATCGTCATCCCTATTTCCTATGCGAAAGGTGAGGCACCAGGGGTTGATTTGACTCACCTGAGCTTACATAAAGGGTCTGCTGTAGAAGCCAAGCCTGTTGGCTTTGACTCTCATTGAAATCCTTTAACTGGCATTTAAATTATATATTTAACTTATATAAATTCATCTGGTCTCCTCATTTGCTGAAATCGAATTCCTGACAGGCGAGCTCTTTCCTGCGAGCTGACTGCCAGGTGTGCCCGGTGCCGACCCCTGTCGAGCCCTGCAGCCCACTGTGAGCAGGGCAGCAGGCATGCTCTTGCCGTGTACCTCACAGAGAGAGTCGGGGGGTGGCCTAGGCCTTCCCGGGGTTCGGGCAGGTGGCACACCCCAGCCATAGCCGTGCGTTTGCTGGGTATGAAGGCCTCCCTCTGGGATGAGCCTATTCTGAGGCAGAGAGAGCTGTTGGCCTTTGGGGCATCTGTGTGGGAGAGGGTGGAGTAATAGGGGGTTACAGGGCCCCCTCAGAGTCCACAGGACCTTGGTGGCCTGGGCGCATCACTCAGTTTTCCTGGGGCTCCTTCTGTTCATCTTTGGACTAAGAGAAGGTGAGTCGTCATGCAGAGTGTGTTAAAGGCAAGCATTGTCCTCTAGTAGACTTCCAGTTACTTCCCTGAACTCATTAACAGTGGCGAGTAAAACCCTAAAAAGAGCCAGCATTTACTGAGCATTTCCTTGGAGCTGCCCTTAATGCTTTACTTCCTAATCTAATTCCATTCTCACCTCAGCTCCTTGAGGATAGGTAGAGTGATTTCAATGTTATTTCAGTTTCTAGAAACATTCCCAGAGTCACAGAGCTGGTAAGTGGTGTGATTGGGGTTTGAACCCAAGTCTCAGTGACAAAGTCTGTAAAACTTCCTACACACATGTGCACACATTTATATCAGTTTTTTTAGCCTTGATTTTGTGTGTTCTGTGACAGTCCAGTGTCTTGAAGTGGATATTCTGTTTCTGGCTTGAGATCCTTCTTTTATGAAACTAAAATTTTTGTCACCTGTGTGGCCGTTTTTTCTCAATGTTTCCTTGAACTGTACTATTGAAATTGTTTGCCGACTTTATGGTTATAATTCTTCTCTGCTTTGTCTTTCCAGGTCATTAAAACACCAATGACCAGCCAGAAGACGTTTGAATCTCTGCTAGACTTCAGCAGAGCCCTGGGGAAGCATCCTGTTGCTTGCAAGGTAGCGTATGGGTGGCCTGGGGAGGGGGTGATTTTCCTGGGACTCTGACTTACGCCAGGAGGGATTCTGACTTACGCCAGGAGGGATTCTCTTGCTGTAGGCTGATGTGGGAGAGGAGAGCTCTTCCGGCAGGTCGGCCTGCAGGCTGTAAAGGGCGAGCTGCATCTAGCAAGGAGTCCTGGTGATTGTAAGATTATCCCTGGTGCTCTCACCTGCTTTGCTCCGATTACCTTCAGTCTCTGCTGTGGTTCTTGTTTAGTTTCCCCCAAGTTTAGGAGCGGCACTTCTGCATGACTTGGTAGTGTTTCTGTAAGGACAACTGTGTCCCAGGGTGCCCTTACAAATTTCTATGCTGGTTGGTGGTTTAGTCACTGTCGTGTCCGACCCTTGTGACTCCATGAGCTGTGGTCTGCCAGGCTCCTCCGTCCATGGGACTTCCCAGGCAAGAATACTGGAGGGGGTTGTGTCTCCTACGTTTCAGGCGGTCTCCTGCATTGCAGGCAGATTCTTTACTGACTGAGCCACCGGAAAGCCCAGTTATTTGTAAATACGTCATTTATCTTTTTGACCATAATTTAATTTTTTACACTTTTAAAGTTTTTATTTTTTAATGTAATTTTTAAAGGTTACTCTGCATTTACAGTTATTACAAACTATTGGCTGTATTCCCCATGTTGTGAAATAATGCCTCCTTGACCTGTCTTACCTCTATTAGTTTGTATCTCCCACTCTCACCCCTATATTGTCCATACCCCACCCCCGCCCCATCAGTTCAGTTCAGACTCCTTGCGACCCCATGAATCGCAGCACGCCAGGCCTCCCTGTCTATCACCAACTCCCAGAGTTCACTCAAACTCATGTCCATTGAGTCAGTGACGCCATCCAGCCATCTCATCCTCTGTCGTCCCCTTCTCCTCCTGCCCCCAATCCCTCCCAGCATCAGAGTCTTTTCCAATGAGTCAGCTCTTCGCATGAGGTGGCCAAAGTACTGGAGTTTCAGTTTCAGCATCATTCCTTCCAGTGAACACCCAGGGCTGATCTCCTTTAGGATGGGCTGGTTGGATCTCCTTGCAGTCCGGCTAATTCGGTCTCTGTGTCTGTGAGTCTGCTCTTTTGTTCTGTTTGTTACTTTGTTGTATTTTTTAGATTCCACATGTAAGTGATGTACAGGAGTTGTCTTTCTCTGTCTGACTTATTTTACTTAGCACAGTAGTCTCCAGGTCCATCCCTGTTGCTGCAGATGGCAGGATTTCATTCTTTTTTATATGGCTGAGTAGTATTCCATTGTATATATGCCACGTCTCCTTAAGCCAGTTGTCTGTTGATGGGCACTTGGGTTGTTTTCATTTCTTGGCAGTGAACAGTGGGGCGCACATATCTTTTTGAATTAGTGTTTTTGGTTTTTTCAGATATATACCCAGGTGTGGAATAGCTAGTTGACTGTAATCTTTTAAATATCATTGTGGTTCTTCTCATAGCATACTTTTACTTTCCAAAATACTCTCAAGTTTGAACTCACAGTATTGAATTAATCCATGAAAACTTCAGTTGTTTATGAATCATCTGAATAAGTCATCTGTCAACATGGACCCCAATAGCCAGAGAGCAGACTTAAATAGGCCAGTCCCCTGAATTCCAGGACTGTAGTGTTATATTAGGAGAAGGCAATGGCAACCCACTCCAGTACTCTTGCCTGGAAAATCCCATGGGTGGAGGAGCCTGGTAGGCTGCAGTCCATAGAGTCATGAAGAGTCAGACACGACTGAGCGACTTCACTTTCACTTTTCACTTTCATGCATTGGAGAAAGAAATGGCAACCCATTCCAGTGTTCTCGCCTGGAGAATCCCAGGGACGGGAGCCTGGTGGGCTGCTGTCTATGGGGTCACACAGAGTTGGACACGACTGATGTGACTTAGCAGTGTTATATTAGGGAATCTCATTTTTTAACACTCATTTTTTGTTGGCTTAGTTTTATGGTTTTAAATCTTCTGGATTAAAAAAATATATATCACATTAATAACCAGAGGGTATGGTTGTACTTTGTTACCAGTTTTTGCTTTGTTCACGGCAAAAAGTAGCCATTGTGTGAGAAAAGACGTGAGTGTGCAGCAGATGAGAAGCTAGATGTGAAATGAGAGTGCAGGAATGAGCCAGGGGTGGTCTTTAGCAGCAAAGTCATTAATTCATGAGAGCGATGATCCATGTTTCCGTCGGGATAGCCATGGCAGGGGCAGGCCTGGGAACCGTGGTCTCATGAAATTGGTCTTGCTACGGCATTGCAGGACTCTCCTTTTAGGTGCTACCTTAGGCATTCAGGGAGACTTTTAGACCCTGACTCGCTCTCAGGGTCAGTTATTCAGGCCCTTGGTGTGGCATCCAGATACTAGAGGAAATCACACAGAACAAACGTCAGCAGACTTTCCTGTCAGGGACCAGATAGTAGTGTTCTAGGGTGTGCAAACTGCGCTGCGACGGCTGGGCTCTGTAACAGGAAAGCAGCACGGGCCATACCTGCAAGGAGCGATGTGCGTCTGCTCCGCTGAAACTTGATTCACACATAGACGTGGATTTGGCCTCCAGGATTGTAGCTTAGTAACGCTCAACAGAGAAGAATGACCTCAGTGCGCCTAAACTTATCTTTCTTCATAGGAAGACTTCACAGGCAAAGCAGCCCGCCTGGGCTCACATCCTGGCTTTGGCCCTTACTGGATGTGTAACCTTGGGCGTGTCTCGTCACCTCCCTGTGCCTCGGTATCCTCTCCCTCGCACAGAGGCAACAGTAGAACTTACCTCACAGGGTTACTGTGAGAGATAAGTGAATGACTATTTGTAAAGTTCTTAGGACAAACAATTCCTGCTCTACAATAAGTACAGTAAATAAAGTGTGTTTAATCAATAAGTGAAGGTATATGAAAAATGGAAGGTGTATGAGTACGCGAAGTTAAATTGCTTTATCAAAGGGCCGCGTCTCTTTACATTCCAGTGTTATGAGAGTATCTCTGTGTATCTTCAACAGCATTGAATATCATAATGGGGAAAAAGCCCCTTGCCAGTAACCTTACTGGTAACGTGCTATTTTGTTTTACTGAATGTTTCTTCGATTTTTTGTTGTTTAGGCACTAAGCTGTGTCCGACTCTTTTGCAACCCCGAGGACTGTAGGCTACAAGGTTTCTCTGTCCATGGGGTTTCCTAGGCAGGAATACTGGAGTGGGCTGCTGTTTCCTTCTCCAGGGGATCTTCCAACCCAGGGACTGAACCCATGTCTCCTGCATTGGCAGGCAGATTCTCTATCACTGAGCCACCAGAGCAGCCTTGTAACAGTATATGAACACCCCATATATTGGAGAAAATATTTTTCCCAGGCTACTTTCTGATTTCTAACCTTGTGTATGGTGTGGCCTCCTGTAGTCAGGTACCCTACCTTGTCCTGAATTTCTGCAGTAAACTTTTTAAAGTTAAAAAACAGGTTTGCCCTGGTTATTATTAATAAATCAGCATAATCTATGAATATAGTCTTGGTTAGGCAGATAAAGCTCTTTTGTGCATCTCTGTGTCCTGGGAGGTAGGTTAGGGGTGGTCTCAGGTGGCCCAGCGTGAAAGGAGGAATGGCTCTGGGCTGCAGTATGCAGGCAGGTGAGCAGAGTGACCCAGGAGCCTGGGCACCTCTGTTCAGATGTTTATGGAGTGCCCAGTGTGTGCTTGAAACGGGACTCACAGCCTGGGCCAGGGTGAGGGTTTTTTCCTGAGGGAGGGTCACAGCCTTCTGTTAAAAGAGGGGGACTCTGTTTACCTAGTGGAAATCAACTTCCCATTAAAAATCACCGAAAAGTTGCCAAGCGAGCCTGCCCCACAGGCTCCCAGGAGAGCTCAGCAGACAGAATCCGCATTCCCGCCATCCCTCCAGGAGAGACGGCTAAGTGTTGGAGTGAGGAGGGAAACGAAGAAAGGGGTCTTCCGGGGAGGAGTCTTGGTCGGTGAGCAGGGAGAGGCCCTCGGTGTGTTGGGACCTGCTAGTTTGTCCCGGGCCCTGTCCCCAGCTCCAGAGTCCTGTGCCCAGCGCCGGAGTGCACATAGGAAAGAGCCTGAGGAAATCCTCAACAGCTGGGAAGTTGTGTTCCTGAGGTGCGTTCAGGAGGGAGTGTGATTTTTCTAGACTTGTTAAGAAATGCAGGAGAGGAGAGGAGTAAAGGGCCTGCTGTTTGAGGGGAGCATAATAATGCTCTATGCGCAGCATTTTATGTGCTTTCATTTATCTTCACAACTAGTGAGGTAGAAATTACTGCTCCCATTTCACAGATGATGAAACTGAGTTTCAGAATGATGCAAGGTCAAAGAGTGTTCGAACCTGAGCCCAGATCCGCCCACTCCCACAGCTGTGCTCTTTGTAGTGGACCCCTGGCTCTGCCTTTACTCCTCTTAGGACCTGTGCAGTAGGGGCTTCTGGTTACTGTAATAGTTGGTTAAATCGTCATGTGGCATAGACGCGAGGCTGTCTTGGCGCTTTGAAACACTGAAAATGTATAGCTTGATAAATGTGTGTGATAATCCAGGGTGAGGAGTGAGCTGGTGACTCTACGTAAAGATGAAGTTCACAGAATTCACTTGTCTGTTTTTCTCTCTGCTCTGACAGGACACGCCTGGGTTCATCGTGAACCGTCTTCTGGTGCCGTACCTCATGGAAGCAGTCAGGCTGTGTGAGCGAGGTAGCTGTCCCCGCCCGGCCGGGAGCAGCAGGCCTGTAGGGCTCCTGTGGGAAGGGCTGGGCCCTGTGGGGCCGGGGAGCAGCCTCTGTTCGCGGACTCCTGTGAATCAGCCTCACCTGAGCCCGGTGCCTTTGTCACTGTGTTCCCAGGACCCACTTGACTCCCTTGGAGACTTCTGGGGTGACTCTGGGGACTTCCCACTCGGCCACCTCCAGCTACAGTCTCAGCCAGAGCAGTCATAGGCCAGCGCGGGTTTATATCCTGGGTCTCTGGCTAAGAGGTTTATTGCTTAAAACAATGACAGCGGTATAAAAATCACTGGGCCAGGGAACCTTTAAAATTCCCTAAGGTTGTAAAATTGTGACAGGAGATGGGAAATTAGTAACAAGATTGTAATGTGACAAGGAATGTTTCTGACAGTGGTGTCCGTCCTTACTGAATGATATTATGATGCTTTTTTTTTTTTTTTTAACCTTAAGAATGGTCTAAAATGGTTTTTCGTCAATACTGGTAGATTGACAAAGAATGATTTTCCCTGTTGTAGAAATAGACTTGGGACATGATCCAAGGTTAGAAAATGTCATGTATCTTCCTGCCTACCTTCCCTAAGGCATTTATGGAAAGGTAATTGTTTCATCTCTGCTTCAAAGGCAAATAGGCCTTAATAGGACTGAATGAAAAGCAACTGTAATTGTTTTCAGTTACTTCATTCACAAATGCTTGCTCCTGAGAATGTCATTTTTGAAACAAAACATTTATACCAGCTCTTCCAGAGAGATGAAAGCATATTTGCTTCCTCAAAATCTGCTTTAAATATTAAAACTTTTCTCTGTGTTCTATGGAGGCATTTGCCTCACTCTTGCTTCTAGATCAAACCAACACTTCTGTGTTTCTCTATCAACAAATACATCTAATTACACCTCAAAGACAGCATGAAGCGTTTTGCCCTACTTTGAAAGACAGGGGTTTTCTTGGTAATGTAATGTTTTAGAATATAGCATATGGGTGATCCACCTCTTAATGGTGTTCTTCTCACTGACACATACTGTCAGTTTTGATATATTTTCACCTGAACTGCGTGTCAGGCTGTAAGTTGAAAGTCACTTTCCTGTCTTCCGCTTTCCTCCCATCAGCAGTGGTCCTTTTCTGTACAGATGGAGTCCCTTTGACCTTCAGCATCACTAGCCACCTGGGAGATGAAACTGGGCAGGGGATCTGACCCCACAGGGGAAGTGCTCTTACTTTGCCCTTGGTGCTGCTTCAGTGTCCTGAAGGTGCTGAGTATTATGAGTGGGTGGGTGCTATTTCCTGGAAAGCCACACTGGGGTCTGGACTCCTCGGCCTCAGGCTTCTTACTGTGTCCCTTCTGCCACCTCAGGGTTCTGCCAGCGGCAGGTGTGCTCACATGCCCGCCTGCCGTCCCATCTGCACTCCCCTGCTTGGAGCGACTGACTGAGCTACCTCCGTTCTACTTTGAAATCTGAAAGTGTTTTGGATTATCCTCCTTCACCTGCCATGTCTGTTCATTTGTCTCTTGACTCCCCACCTGTCATCTCGTCTCCCTCTGCCAGTCAGCCTGCCTTTAGTGCGGCTCGTCAGGCAACAAGGGATTCGCACTTACCTTGTGTCTTTTCTAAACTGCTCTCCTCAATATTGTGTTGTCCAGAAGGGTGAGGGGACAGTGCATTCCGTTTCTGCACGGCAGCAGAGTTGGACCATGAAGGCAGCTTAGCCCACCCCTTTCCAAACTCATGGTGGAGAACTTCTCTGTATGACATTATTTTGGTCAGCTTATGTGCTCTTAAAAAAAATAGCGATATAGACTGGCTGGCATATAAATGACCACAGTTTATTTCTCGCGTTTCTAGAGACAGTAGTCCAAGTCTAGGGTGCCAGCACGATCGAGTGTCTGGTGAGAGCCCTCCTCTGGCTGCAGACCGCTGACTTCTCGTGTCCTCACATTGCAGAGAGTGGAGCGAGGAAGCCAGCTCTCCTGTGACTCTGGGAAGAGCTCTGCGAGCTCCAGCCCCGTGACTCTTCCAATCCCTACAAGGTCCCACCTCCTTACACCACTGTATTTAGGCAGTAGGGTTTCATTGTGAATTTAGGGCACATAACAAATACTTGATATACCTGAGGTGAGCATGCCTCTGAGACAAGGGGGCGGAGTGCTGCTTTGAGCGGTAGGGGGTCATCGGAAGGATGTGTGGGGTGTTAGAGCAGAGAATCTGCTCCATCACTGTCCACTCGGGCCTCCTGGGCAGCTGAACAGCTTTCAGAGTCCACAGGCCCTTAGCAGTGCCTCTGCCAACCGTCCATGGGGTCTCGGGCACGCCACTGCCCCTCCCCATGCTCACCGGCTGTGAGCCTCCTTGCTTCCGGGTCAGGCCTTCCTCCCCAGTGCCTTGCAGCCTCTGTCTTCACGCCTGGTGCTGTCGGCATTCCCACGATAATCTCGTCCCTGGGGCCAGGGCCAGGGCCCTCTCTGTAGACCTGAGCAGGCTGGTGGCTGCAGCAGACAGCACCTGCTATCGGATGCCACTGACGGGTCAGAGTCAGCTCTGGCAGGGTGCTGCACTGCATGGTTAGCTTTTCTTGGGTGACGCCTGGGAGTGTCACGAGCCTGTCCCCCAGTCACCGTGTGACATCCTGCTCACAGTGTCCCTGCCGTGCTCGGGACACGTTCAGTGGTTCCATCGGAGCCTACCGGATAAGTGTCCTCGCCAGGGAGCCGCCTTTCTCCTCACCCTCTGCCTTCTTGTCTCGCCTCACACCTTACTCCCACCTTCTCTCAAGGCCCCACTGGACCGTCCCCAGTGCTTGCTCCAAGCTGGATGTAATCTTTGTCATTGTCCTAACTCTATGCTTTGCTTCTGCTTCAGGGCACGTGCCTGCCGTATGGCACACATCTTCCTTCTGCTGTGCTCCGTTTTCAGTGTTTGGGTCCTCATCTTCATACTTCCAAAGTGTGTGTGTAAGCCAGGCTTTAGGTAGCTGTTGATGGATAAAGGAATGGTGGCTGCGCTGATTCTGATCCTGTTGCCCGTGACCATGGTTTGTTGTTTAGCCAAGAATGGTTGGTAGGTGGTGCTGATGAGTCAGCAGAAGAAGCTTATTCGGGCAGGTCCGCAGTTCCCAGGCCTGTAGAAGAGCTGGAGTTCACTGAGGATGCTCTTTGTTGTCGAGATTTAGGGGATGGGGGGCGGGGGGAGGGGCGGGCGGCTTTCAGCCTTCTAAGGTTGATGCAGAATTTCGTGTGTATGCACATTTTCTTTGGAGAAGGTATCAGATTTTAAGTGCTTGACTAAAGATTAGGAATTAATGATCTAAAGCATGATACCATGTTTAACTCCCACTTGGCATTCTAGTCTCTATTATATATTTCTCTCTCTTCCCCCGCCCCCCGCCTTTTACTCTCTTACTCAGAACAGAGTTTTTAGAATTGTGCTGACTTTGTGAAACTGTTCAGACTTTTTTCCCATGATGTGCTATGTCTTCATATTATTTTTTAGAAATAGTCAAGTGAGTCTCTGAATCTAGGATAACAGTCTTGACTCTAGGGTTTATTGTCTCTCCTGAATATTGATTTGATTAAATGGCTTTAAGGTAAGTTGGAACCATTATGCTATGAGATTTCTATCCACAGGAAGCTGATATTCTAATAAGGGGAGACAGCCTATAGCGAGTGAACCAATAGATAACATGTTAGGTTATGACCAGTAATCCTTGAGAAAGGTAAATATACAGTCTAGGGGGTGGCAGGAGTCCTGGCCTGGAGTCTTGATAGTTCTTAGGTTATGTGCAGAGAGGAGGGGAGTCTGATGCTCTGACACCTGAGCAGAGGTCTGCAGATGTTGACAGGATCCCAGTGCAAGGAGCAGCAGGAGCGAGCCTCAGGAGCATGCTAGGCTTGCTTCAGCACTTGGCCTCTGCACCGCAGAAGCCTGGGAGCCTAATGAAATCCTCTCAGCAGACTCTTATCAGCTGCCATGTGCTTTCTCATTCCTGCTTTGCACATGCTGTTCTTGCTGCCTGGAATGCCCTTCCCTGCCCGCTCTTCCCTGGGGATTCTCTTCAGGACCATCAGGACCCTGCCTGGGTGGTGGTTTTGGTGAAGTCATAGCATTGTGAGTAAACCTCTCCATCTTTGCCCACATAGCCATGTGAATCTTCCTGAATCTTCAGCACTTGTTAGATGAAAGTTTTGGTTTGTACATCTGAATCCTCCCATTAGATTATGAACACTGCAGTGCTTGTCTTGTTTCACTCCAAGTCTCTGGTGCCTGATACATAACAGATATTAAACAGAAGTTGAATGAAAGAGTGAGGCTGCCTGATAAGGCTAATGTCTGTGTGATCATTTTTGCTCTCTTCTGACCTGAAACTCAAATCATTCTCAGGAACCTCTGGTTGACTAATCAGAGGAGTACCTATAAAGTCACCCAGGAGAAATAATTGGTTGGTATTTTAATCATCTTGAACCACCTTGAAAGCCTTTGGCATTATTTTAGTACTTCATATGCTTTTAAAAATAGAACCTTTATGCATGTTTAAGTAGTTCTTGTTCCTCATGCCTAAAATATCTGAAATATTTAGGTTGTGACGTCCTTTCTTAAGTTTTTTAATCACTTTTTAAATTTAGCTTTGTTTTAACTGACCATTTCTTTATGCTTTGGAACAAAATTCTACATAGACACTTGTTACAGGCTAGTTGTGTTCCTGATTTTGGAGAAAGGGGACAGGTTGCTCTCTATAAAGACCTCTGGTCCACAGACATTATGTGAAGGATAATATTCCACGGAAAAAGCACTTTGGTTCTTGTCTTAGTTTCCTCAACACACTTTCAAACTTGAGTGGCAGTTCTAAATCAGGTTTGGGCTTTTTTTTAAACATAATCTTGACTGAAGAGTTTATATGCATGGGATTTCAAAGGAATGACTCAATATTTACAAAACCAAGAAAGGTAAAAAAGAAAATCATATATACAATACATAGAAAAACATATAGCTTCATTGTTTCCTTTTTTAAAAATAAGTCCCTTTATCAATCACAAACATGCTGTAGCTTTAAAGGACTTTTAGTAAGTTATTCCAGAGAAGGAGAATCCCAATCCATTAGAAAGTAACTAATGTTTCCCGGCCTCTGAGGCCTTCTTTCTCCACGAACAGAATGGTAGTGCTTGAGAATTTACCTCACAGAGTAGCTTCATGTAGTAGCTTTGAAAATCTTGTGACCTCTTAGAAAAATCTTACCCAAGCCGGAAATCCTGACTCCAGAACTGTCTTGAATGTGCATGATACGTAGAACACTAGTAATTCAGGGACTAAGCACTGGCAGGGTGGCCATGGGAAGGGTGGTGGTGGCTCAGTGCTGCCCTCTGCTGCTTAGGTGAAGCATCCAAGGAGGACATCGACACGGCTATGAAGCTGGGCGCCGGGTACCCCATGGGTCCATTTGAGCTTCTCGATTATGTTGGGCTGGATACTACGAAGTTCATCCTAGATGGTAAGAATTGGAATTCTCTGTTGTCTGTCTTGAGTTGAGTTGAGGTAGTCTCTTTCAGCAGTGAATTAAATTAAATGCCTATTTAAATAGATAAGGAGCCTTAGTAGACCTTCCAAAGTCCTGTCCCACCAGCTGAAAGATTCAAGTAACATGACTGAAGGGAAAATATGGCTGCTTAGTCACATAAGGCAACTTTTTAAAACATCTTTTGTTTTGAAAGAATTATAAATTCATAGGAAGTCCCACATTCAGTGAAATACAGCACAGACAGGGCCTGTGTACCCCTTTACCTAGTTTCCCCTCAGGGTTGCATGTCATATAGCAGCCACAGTACCTTAGCAGAGCCAGGAAATTGGCGTTGCTACACAGTCATTCTGTCAGGTATGCTGATCTGTGTAACCACTGCATTCAAGATGCAGAACCATTTTAAAATGTGTATTCATTTTACTGTAGTGGCTACTAAAGTTGAATGTAGCTCATAGTACCAAGTTGTACGAAGAATACCTATAGGAAGGAGCAAGGGGAGGTTCTAGTGGAAGCAAGAACTTTATGAGGATATGAAATACCAGTAGCAGCAAATTCAGATTTTTAACATGCCTGAAGTCGTTTCACTGTGTCACTGGTGTCCAGGCACCAGATTAACAGATTAACCAGATCACCTTTGGCATCAGCTATTTCCATGAAGGGACTGGATGAACAGAAGGGCCATGGGAGAGCTGGGCCTCAAGCAAGACATGGCCCAGTGGTGCAGCCCTGCTTTGAGGCTCACGTTCAGCCTTCCCTCTGCCTCTGCGAGTCTGGAGGCAGAGCGTGGGGAGAAGGGTTCCTACTCTGATGTGGGAGAGGCCCATGGGCCTCACTCATGCAACTCCGGCCAGCATGCTCACCCTGGGAATGCTGAGATGTAAGATAAACCCAGCACTTCATCCTAAGCTCTTTTTCCTTCTCTCAATAGGTTGGCATGAAATGGACTCAAAGAACCCCCTGTTTCAGCCCTGCCCATCCCTGGATAAGCTGGTAGCAGAGAAAAAGTTTGGCAAGAAGTCTGGAGAAGGATTTTACAAATACAAGTGAGCAGCTGTCTGGCTCGAGGATGAGGCCCCGTAAGCACATACCAGCAGCTCCCCAAGTGCCCACGGGAATGGTCTTTGGTCAGATGTTCCTCCCACAGCACGATCTATTCGATGTACGTTTTGATTGTAATCTATCTGAAGTAATCATTTACAAGAGTTAGAGTAATAGCAGATTTCTCCATTGAGAAACTAATTCCCTTTCCCTTTTTCAGTCTGTTCATTTCTGTGTATCTTCTAAAAAGCTTTACACCCTGGTGCCTTGGAGCAGACATTTCTTTTGAACCTGTTGTTTTCATGAACAGTTACCAGAACCTGAATTCGTTTACTTGTAACGAGAGCATCCTGTGTCCATTGTTACCACACGGGAAAGTCTCCAGCCACTGACACACTGTGTTGTGTCTGTGGAGGGCTGCGAGGCAGCACCTGCCTCTTGTGTTTACCGGGTTATCTACTGCCTGCAGCCTCAAGCCTTACCCTCCTTTGGGCATGATGTCAGGTATCATGTCTTAATTCAACTCTTCATTGAGATGTTGCTGCTGGATTAGTGGGAATATCTCCAAGTGCAGGAAGATGTTTTGTTCACATCTGAAATCTGAATGATTATTGTCTGTCTCTCTTTTTTTTTCCCCATGAGAAATCATTGCTGCAAATTGACTCTAATAAAATGCAGTTTTTTTAATCTGTGAAAATTTAAATTGAAATAAACATGTATAATTTAAAATCATAATTTGTTTAAATGGTTATAAAAGTAAAGGCTGGTAATTTAGGTGGAAGCTGTGCTGTCTTTGGCCTGTAGTCACTTTTTTGAGTGGTAATGGTGAGGGAGGAGTGGCCAGAGAAGGTGTTTATGTACAGCCTGCCTGTAGCTGTCACTCCAGATTTCTTACCAGGAAAGCAGTAATAAAGGCACAAAAACCAGTTTTTAAGGAACATCTGTTTCTTCTTTGCCAACAAAAAGAAACAGTGTAACATAAGCTTCTTTTAATCATTGGCTTGAGAAAGTGTCTTCCAAGATAGAATTTTGAGGCTGGAAAGACATCAGAAACCCTGAGGTCCAGTGGCCTCTTTAACAGAGAGCTGATGAGATGTGCTCAAGGTGACCAGAAGTTTTGTGACAGTCAGGATTAGAACTAGGTTTCGATAAAATATAACATAGCAAATTTGAAAATTTCAAATCCAGACTTCCTTACAGTACTGTCGCTAAAATGGGCATCCTTGTTTGGAATTCTTGGTCATGGTGCTCATGGTTAAGATTGTCCTCCACCCATTTCATGATGGATAAAGGGGAGCTTATTAAATTTTTTTACTTGAATCTAACTAGAGCATAATGGAAAAATAACCATATGCATACATTTCTACCACACACAGAACCTGGTTTAGGAAACTTGTAGGTTATTCTTATATTTCCTAACGAAAAAAAGGAAGCACCTGTGACACCATCACCATTTCCATTACTTAAGGTTACCCTGTGGTCTGACAGCCCCCTGCACACTCAGGCTGGCTCCTGACCTTTGACAGGAGCCCCAGGCTTAGGAGGGGCTTCCTTTCCTTCTCATTCTCTGACTGGACTGCCCACAGGATGTGGGCCCTCATCCTGGAAATGGCAGGGCTCACTCTTGACCACTGGATTCCAGGAAAGAGCAAACTCAGTGATGTGGCCGTCAGCTTGCCCGGGGTGAGGGTGAAGGGTTGCAGCCACCTTTCCCTGGCTGAGGTTTCTCCATGTGCTCTTAGCCTCTGAATATTTTGTTATTACAAAAATACTCTTGCATGTGTCATGTCTGTGTCTGGGAAAGAATTGTGAACGTCTTCTTACACACCCGAGTGGAGAGTGGCTTTCTCAGCCCCGTGCTCCAGTGTCTGCTTTCTTAGGTGAGCACAGCTACTGCCTGCCAAGGGCTGCGAGGGGAGAAGGGTCTTTGTGGTCAGTTAGGTCCTCTGCTTTCAAATCAGGACCAGAAACTGTATAGTCACCACCTAAACAACATACACTAGTTACACTTCCATAGTTTGCAAATTACACTTTTCACACTTTGAAACAAGCTTTTGTCTTGACCCACTTTGATTTTAATCCCTTTAACATTTCAATCTAAGTAACCAATTAAGTCTTACCAAAATACAAGGTGTGGCTGTAATTTTGTGGAACCAATTTTCCTGTAAACAGGCATTGATGGTACATAAATATTAATCAAAAATGCTTTGGACAATGGAAGCACTGCTGCATTTTCAACCCATTTGGTTGTGTAAATTGTTCTTTAACTCAATATTTCATAATCACAGTTTTTATTTCTATGGCAGAACAAATTTTAACTCCTGAAAGACAGAAAAATCTAATTCTATTTAATGTTTTGTTTAAAATGACCAACTATGGCTGTTGCAGAATTAATTGGTATAAATGATTAACACCAAGGACTTTGGAATTAAACAGACTTGGGATCTAGTGCTAAGCTCCACTCTTTTACCTATGCAGCCTAACCTTGGGGGGGGGGGGGTTACTTGTCTTCTGGAGAGAGCTGGCAGAATGGGCAGAATGATGGGTCCTGTCCCACGAGGTGGCTGAGATGAAATTAGATGATGGATGTTAGATGTTGAGCTCTCTGCCAGGCTCAAAAGACGGATTGCTACCACCTCCCTCCTCTGCGCCCTATTTGAAAGAAAGCCACAGTTCACCTCAAACCTACAGGCTTACAGAGAGCCTGAACTTTTACCGTTGGGGGAGTGGGCTGACGATTGGGAACAGTCCCACGGGTCTAGTAAGAGAGAGTCGTAAAAGTGAAGCCGTGGTGGCACTTCCGCAGCTGCTCCGGAAGTGCTTCCCAAAGCGGTGGGTGGCGTTGCGGACCTTTTCCAACTGACCTGGAAAGAAACTCGCAGGAAGCATCTAGCGAGCAGGTGAGGCGGCTGTCTCCTAGGTATTAGATGTTTTGTGTTTGATAGACTGCGGATGATTTAAGACCCTGGAAAAAAGGCTCCTAACAGAGATGGAAATCAGGGCAATGATTTCCAGGGCAATGATCCCCTGGAGTGGGGCATGCAAACAGGAGCAACGCGAAGGCCACTGGTCAGCAAGGCAGAGCAAAGAGCAGGCCTTACACGGACAGGGCTGCGGTGGGGCTGGTTGGCCAGGTCTCGTGCCTGCCTGAAACACATAGCCTGTTCTCAGGCGAGCGAGCACGTGCCGGAAGGGAAAACCTGATGAGGTTTAGAAGACAGGAAACAGAAGCGTCCCCAACAGACCTGGGGAGTAAGGCGTGTTTGAGTCAAGCTGTCTGGTCACGGTGTTTGAAGGGCTGAACTCTGGAGCCCTGTGGAGGTTTCACCACCTGCTCGTGGGAGGTGGATTTCCAGGGCTTTTCCGCTTGTGTTGAAGTTCCAGGGAAGTGTGCGGGCACAGCGGCAGCCTGCCTTACCGCATGGATTCGGGGCAGGTCAGGGGGGCAGAGCGAGCGCGCCCCGTTCGGTCCTGTGGCCTTTCATCCTCCAGCCACGTCCAGGGGAGAGGCTGTCCGCCCTGAGTGCACCCAGGTGACACTCCTGCTTAACTGGCGTCAGGGAAAATGTGATGCGTGAAGGAAGGAAGCCATCATCCTGAGAGGGAGCCTGCACACCTGGCAGAGCTTCAGCGGATGCCCGCACATCCTAGGCTGAGAACCAACGTGTGTGGGGATGTTTAGAGAGAACCTGCTGCCCTTTGGGTGGGTGGGGGTGGGCTCCCAGGTGGCCCAGTGATGAAGGACCTCCCTGCCAATGCAAGAGCCGTAGGAAGACTCAGATTGGATCCCTGTGTTGGGGAGATCCTCTGGAGTGGGGCATGGCAAACCACTCCAGTATTCTTGCCTAGAGAATCCCATGGACAGAGGAGCCTGGCAGGCCAGGGTCTATGGGGTTGCAAGGAGTTGAGCACGACTTGGCGACTGAACAATTTCTGTACAGCAAAGTGATTCAGTTATATATATGCATTCTTTTTTTATATTCTTTTTCATTATGGTTTATTATAGAATATTGAATATAGTTCTCTGTGCTATACAGTGGGACCTTGTTGTTTATCCATCCTCTGTATAAAATCTTACATCCCCTAACCCTAACCTCCTACTCCATCCCTCTCCCACATCCCTTCCCCTTGACAACCACTTGTCTATTCTGTTTGCCCCTGAGCGGGTTTGTTTCTTAGATAGGTTCCTTTGTGTTATATTTTAGATTCCACATGCAAGTGATACCATATAGTATTTTTCTCTTTCTGAATTCCATTATGTATAATCTCTAAGTCCATGCATGTTGCTGCAAATGGCATTTTGTTCTGTTTCTGGCCGAGTAGTATTCCACCGTATATGTGTATCGCATCTTCTTTCTCCATTCATCTGTCATTGGACATTTGTGTCCATGGCTTGGCTATTGTGAATAATGTTCCTGTGAACATAGGCATGCATGTACATTTTTTAATTATCCAGTTTTTTTCTGGATCTATGCCCAGGAGTGGGATTGCTGGATCATATGGTAATTCTGTTTTTTGTTTTCTAAAGGAACCTCCACACGATCTTTCACAGTGACTGCACCAACTTGCATTCCTATCAACTGTGTAGGAGGGTTTCCTTTTCTCCACACCCTCTCTGGCAGTTATTTGTAGACTTTCTGGTGATGGCCATTCTGAGTGATGTGAGGTGGTATGTCACTGTAGCTTTGATTTGTATTTCTTTGTTAATTAGCAGTGTTGAGCATCTTTCCATGTGCCTGCCTATTGGCCATCTGTATTTCTTTGAAGAAGTGTCTGTTTAGGTCTTCTGGAAGATGGGCCATTTTTGTAAGCGGTGCCTGGATGGGTTAGAGCTCTCTGAGATCAGGCACTGAGGAAGGAAGAATGCCAGCTAACTGAACCATTGGAATTGGAGCAGGCACAGTCTGTGCTAGATGTTGGCATGTGGGGAACAGATGAAGTTGTTCAGCAGGTACCTCTGGGCTTTTTAAAGTCCTCGTGAGCACTGCACAGGCTTTGCTTTATGTACAGCGTGATGGCTAGAACCGGGCATTAGAGTGAGCTAGATTTTAAAACCGTGGGTTGCCTTTCTCCAATTGAGCAAGGTTGATAGGACCTGTCAGAACTACAGGCATTTTGTGTAAGGCTCTGTTTTACTTTGCTTTATACCTTTTTCCTGATGGGAGAAAATATGATTGCAGTATAGAACATAAGTCAGTGATTCTACTCAGTTCAAATCCTGAGACAATTAAGTTACAAACAGAAGAGACTAATCTACTAATCCCTCTGTGACTACAAAGAGAAACTTCTGTGTGATTGTCTGTTTGTAGGCAGTTTTCTCATTCCATTCAGCAAATAATACATTTCCTGCCAGATTTTCCATGTATTTAATGGAGATCAAAAATTAACTTGCTGCTGCTGCTAAGTTGCTTCAGTCATGTCCGACTCTGTGTGACCCCATAGACGGCAGCCCACCAGGCTTCCCCGTCCCTGGGATTCTCCAGGCAAGAACACTGGAGTGGGTTGCCATTTCCTTCTCTAATGCATGAAAGTGAAAGTGAAGTCTCTCAGTTGTGTCTGACTCTTTGCAACCCCATGGACTGCAGCCCACCAGGCTCCTCCATCCATGGGATTTTCCAGGCAAGAGTACTGGACTGGGTTGCCATTGCCTTCTCTGAAAAATTAATTTAGGTGGTTAATAATAATCTCAAGATATTATAGGTAAAGAAAAATAATAAACATACCAATGTAAATGACCCAATAAAATCCAGACTCTGTCCCCTTTGTGTAGGGATTTCCTGTGTCTTTGGTCCAAAACAGAATAGTTAGGTCTGGTTATTAACTGCTTCCATGGATAGAAGAAATATGTTCCCATGTTCTGTGGCTATAGGCATGATGAAAACAAAGTATTTTTTTACATTGGGGGGAAAAAAACCTGTTTAATAATAGATTATGAAGCAATTCAAAGAAAATTAATTTGCTAGTTATTTTATGTGTAGAACATCTCTCATTTTCCACTCACTGTCTTTAGAGGTCAGTGAGGTCTTCTCCAGCCCAAGAGGAGGTGTGAACTGAAGGTTGGAGGACACTGTCCAGCTCTCCAAACCTGGGCTTTCCCCACTGTGAACCTCTTTCCATTATAAGAACTTGATATTTAAAGTTTACTATTGGAAGAGAAGGATGCCTGTGTTATAACAAATGCAGGTGGTGAACAAGCTTACTAACAGCAAAAAACATTCTCCTAGGGAGCAAGTGCCCAGTAAATAGGTACTGAATGAGTGTATCAACCATTTGTGTTTAACTCCTGTTTACTATGCCTATGACACTGCTGAGGACCACATTCTTCTATTAGAATTAAGATGCTTAACTTAGTTCAGTCGCTCTCGTGTCTGACTCTTTGTGACCCTATGGACTGCAGCATGCCAGGCCTCCCTGTCCATCACCAACTCCCGGAGTTCACTCAAACTCATATTCATTGCGTCAGTCATGCCATCCCACCATCTCATCCTCCTCTGTCATCCCCTTCTCCTCCTGCCTTCAGTCTTTCCCAGTATCAGGGTCTTTTCCAATGAGTTGGTTCTTTGCATCAGGTGGCTAAACTACTGGAGGTTCAGCTTCAGCATCAGTCCTTCCAATGAATATTCAGGACTGCTCTCCTTTAGGATGGACTGATTGGATCTCCTTGCTATCCAAGGAACTCTCAAGAGTCTTTCCAACACCACAGTTCAAAAGCATCAATTTGGCGCTCAAGCTTTCTTTATAGTCCAACTCTCACATCCATACATGACTACTGGAAAACCATAGCTTTGACTAGATGGACCTTTGTTAGTCTATTCAATTTCTATTAAAAAGTAGTTCAAGTCTTGTGTGCATGTATCTGTATGTATCCCTAGGTTTCACAGGGCAGCTCTTAAAATTTCTATGTATGAAAAATAACATCCTGTGGCAGATATAGTAATTTGTACAATTACTATGTCACGTGGAATTTGTTTTCTCTTCTCTCCCTCGTGACTTCTCTCCTTTAAAAGGAAACCTATGCACACATCTTGTTATTGCTCATGGGCCTCTATTCAGAGGTTTCTGTATTATTGGAACCTTAGCCCAAAGTACAGAGGAAAAAAGTGACATTTAGGACAGTGAAACTGTTCAAGATTTCTTCCAGCTAAACAGGCAGTTGCTAGAAACCCTACAAGCAAACAAACTAAAGCCAGGAGGAAAGCACCCTCCATGAGGACCAGCCGCAACCCCAAGAGAAAGGCTGAGCCCCACAGGAAGGCTGGCCTGTCCTTCTTGGCCCAGGCCAGCTCTGAGCTCACTGCGGGAAGGAGGGAGAATCACTGCAAGACTGAAGAGAAGCAGGGCCCAGCAGGGAGTCCCTCTGCCCAGATGCCCCAGGAGAGCAGCCCTGGTCTGTGTGTGCCTCTCAGGGCACTCTGGACCACTCTCCTGCCTGCAGAAGCAGGATTTGGGTAGAATGGGCCAAGGTGGGCACTGCCAGAACACCCAAGTTACCTGGGAAAAGTTATTCTGAAGGAAATCCAGGAACTAGGAGGGACCAAGTTGTGGAAGAAACAACTGGCTCAGGAGATTCAAACAAGCCATTTCTTTCAATATCATTTATTCATTTTTTGTGTCATAAAAATGCAGAGGAAGAACCCAGGAGAGGCGACTTGAGTGGGCTTTGGCTGAGGCTTGAGTCTCACTTGTATCCTCGCTCTATTTGCTTGGTGGACAGACTCTTACTACTGATCAGCTTCTTTCTAAAACTTAGAAGGGACAATATGTTGCTCCTTTTTTTCCCTCCAAAGTAGTGTCACTTCCTACAGCATTTTCTAGTTAACTGGAGAGAACACAGTGGCAGCTTTAAACAGTTACAACCACTTGGTTCATGTATGTTAAGAAAATGGAGAGAATTTCAAATGAATATGAAACCTTTAACAAGTAGGTCCCCTGAACATAATAGATATTTTCCCCTGGTTCAAGTTTAGGACTAAATGAGGAGGAATTGGAGAGGTTCCAGAGGATAGTAATGAAAATGATTAAAGGACCAATGATGAAAGGTTTAAGGAATTGGGATTACTTAGCCTGGAGAAGAGAAATTTGAGGGGTGATTTAATGGCAATCTTCAAGTACAGTATGTGGAGGGTTATTACAAGTATGGTAGCCAGCTGTTATCCAGCTGTATTGAAGGCTGAAAAAAGGAAACAGAGCTAGAATTTCAGCAGGAGATTGAAGTTAGACCAGTGGTGTCAGTGGTTCTCAAACTAGCTCAATGGATTGTGGAGCCTTTGTGGAAGATCATGAAATACTGATGTTTTAAACTTAAAATATGTAGGATTTGCTAAACCTGATACCAGGCTATATAACAGTATAACAGAAGCTTAAGGGAGGGAGAATTATGGACTCCAAGTTGGGAAACTGTCGATTTGGGGAGATGAGTGGGAGTTAGACACAGGGATCCCTGACTGGGGGAGACCAGTTTGAGAAGCAGGGGGTCTGACTGTGGTGGCATCTGCAGAGGTGCTGAGGGCTCAGGGAGGAAGGAATCGCTCCCACCTGAATCCCGCGGCCCTGACTCTCACACCGAGCCCTGTGAGAGGCGGCGGCAGCGGTCCAGGCCGCGCACACAGGGCCTCTGAGGACTCAGGGCCTGCGGACGGGGCAGCCGTGGGCCTGTCCTCACGGAGGCTGCGCTGGCAGGCCTTCTGTCACGAGTTCTGGCCAGCTCCGGCCTGGCCTGTGCATTCAGGTCACCATTACCAACTGTAGAGCATCAGGAATTTCACTCTTTAAAAAAAACTTTTAAAATGTTTTATTACAAAGCTCCTTTTAAAAAATGCTCAGCACGTTAACTCAAACTGGAATGACAAACGTTAGATTGACAGCTTGGGGCAAAGGCTGTGCCTTGTTATTTAAAAAAAATGGGTACATATCAATGCTCATTTTAACAACTGGCATAAAATCCCACTAACTGGCTAATAAAAACAGATACAAATACAGAACATTTAAAGTAATAACAATTCAAGTGCTGGGCTTTTTACAACAAGGGGGTAAGAAGGAAAGAAATGAAAATTCACTGCAAACTGGTCTGCTGAAAGTATCTGTTAAGGTTTACCATAAAAAAAAAAAAAAAGAGCATAAGAAAAATAAAGAGGACTGCCAACTGCTACCCACAGAGTGGACTGGCTGTTATGTTTATTTAGCTCTATCAGACACCTTACAAAGACAGAGAGGCCACTATTGTTACAGGTCATTCACGGAGAAGCCACTTAGCAGACGAGATCTCTCTCAAAAGGAGGCTTCTTTTCATTTCGTTTTTATTTCAGACAGTTCCAGATCTTTGAATTTTACTTAAAAAGCTCATAGCTAGCAAAATATACAAGAAAAATAAAAGAAGTGTAAATTTTAAAAAAAGTTCAAGTTTAAAAAAAGCAAACAAGACAGATCTTTTTGCACTGTTAAATAAAAGCTTGAGGAGAAGAAGAAGAAGAAACACGAAGCCAGAAACAGGGAACTCTTCCCCACATTCCTGCAGGGACGCTGGCGGCTCTGCTGCAGCCGCTCCCGGTGCTCAGGTGCTTGGGGCAGGCGAAAGCAGCCAGGTTACTGTCCTTGCCAGAAGGTTACAGATACGGATGCAGGATGCTCTGGGAAGTGCACAGCGGAGACGGGGGAGGAAAGCTGCTCAGCTGACCCAGGGCCTGCTAGCATTCTCAGGTGCTTTTTAATTTTTCTTTTAAAAAAAACCTTATATGCTTTACTGTGGAACTTGGCTCTTGCAGTAGATGAAAGGGGGTTGGCAGTGATTGTCTTTATGGATCAGCGTCTTTAGCAGTGACCTCAGGGTGAAGTTGGTGTCATTTCTCCTTTGGGGTCGACTGGGCAAGCCGTGGAGACAGTCTGGGTTTTCAACAAGCTTCCATCTCCAGGAGAGGTCCCGGGGTCGCTGCCTTGGCTTTGCATGTTGGGAATGAGCTTCGTTTTCCACCTCGAGAAGGAACAAATAAAATGCTATTAATGCACATTTGCCACAGACCTTTACAGATTTTGAACCTCAGCTGCATACAGCACGTCTTAAGAGCTCTGCATTTAATTAATCCTCTTTGTTGATCTGGTGATAGCTAAAACAGATTGCCCTAAGGTAGCCCTAAATCCTGAGATTACGTTAGAGAATAAGTGTACTTTACTGAAGTGTTTACCTTGGTTCCATGTATATGTGTATATATATATATGTACAGAGTTATGTGAAATACACATAATACTTTGGATCATGGTTTTTAAAAATAAATCTGAAAAACATCAGAAGAGAATGGCCAAACATGAACTGTAATGGCGGGCAATGGCCAGCTGAGGGAAGGAGCTGTCGTTCTAGAGTGTTTGGTCTTTCTAGTCCACTGTGGGGAGCCACTGTAGGGCTTTGCATGCGTGCGTGCGTGCTGAGTCGCCTCGGTTGTGTCACACTCTTTGTGACCCTGTCAGGAGACTAAAAGCACACTCAAGTGAGTTAGTGCCCTACATTCCCACAAGCAGCCATGCGGCCAGGATGTCTTCTCTCCGCTCATATTCAGTCTGAGGAGCATAAGCTTCTCCAATAGTCAGGCTTCAATTCTCAGTACTTTTTTTTTTTCCCTTTATAACAACTGGGATCTCTAATATTATCTTGGGTTGTACACTCAACAAGTATTTAAAGATGTTGCTAATGACAAGAGCAACAGAAAGGATAATCCCTAAATCCCAAAAGTTTTAATAATCTTAGACCCAAAGAGTGATTACAAATAAAACACTGCAACAGAACCAGAGAGAAAAGGAAAGCAAAAGCACCCCCACGTTCAGCTCCGCTGTGGAGAGCATCCGATGCCCCTCCTTTGCAGCTGGGGAGACGGCCTCGTCCAGTTGCAGGGAAGTCATCTCCCCCATCTGGTCCCCTGGCAGCTCAGACGAATCTCAACAGTCTGTGCTGCAATGCCCTTTTATTAGCAAACATTTCCTTGAAAAAAAATTAATTCTCAATAGTGGAGTGCATTCCTTTATGCTTTTTATTTGAGTAGAAAGAAACCTTGGAGGAGAAGTAAAAGGGAACTTTGAAATAGTTTAATAATGAGAAACTAAACGCAGGATGGTGAGTTCCAATCCACACGGTGCTGTTCAGAGAAGAGCAGCCGTAGCCCAGGAGCCGGGAGGAGCGGTGCCGTGGGCTGAGGTGAGGATGGGCGTAGCCAGTACCCTGGAGGGACTTGCAGAGCGCAGAGTGCACAGTGAGTCCCTACGCTTAGGGCTTTTACCAGCTACGTGTTAGCACTATTATTACGGCCACCAGCACCAGTGCAGTCCCTCAAGATGACGCATCATCACAGCTGTGAAGAAACTGTTTATCTGGGTGGCTAGTGAACAGACAAGTGAAAGCACAATGGGAGGAATGCTGCCTTCAACACAGCGAGGTCTCCAGTGACGATTTCCACTCCTCTTGTGCAAGATTACCCTTCGCCCAGTTAACAGGAAAACCACGCTACAGCTCTGTGGTTTTTAAAAGTTTGAGCAGAGTACAGATGCTTCACACAGGAGGATGGAAGCGCAGCAAAGGGCCTGGCTTTCCAAGGAGACAGGGGCAGAGCCTGGGCAAGGGGTGGAGGCACTGCCCACAGATTCCTAGTATAAGGTGCTTGGGCACCCCTGACTCCCAGGGCCAGGTCCAGGTTGCTCTTGCTGGTGAGGAGTGGCTGAGCAGCCCTGGGCCAGGAGTGCACAGCAGCGGGAGGCCAGCTCTGTTCAGAAAGGACTGGCCTCAGCAGCCACAAGCACCAGCCCGCTGCTGGAACCTGTCCCCAGCCCAGCCCCAGGCTGACCCTCAAGTCACGGGGTGGCAGCCTGCATGGCCCTGTGGCGCCCTGGCCCTCCTGCACCGCCCGCTCACGGAGTTGGCCTCTTCCCACCTCACAGCACCCTAGGTGCCTTCTGCCCCCTCCACTACCAGTCCTGGCTGGCCAGAATGACCACTTATCACAAGGTCGCTGCCCTGGAAAGAATTTCGACATCTCCTAATAAAGCCAGTTCTTTCTGTAGTGTCACACGTCCCCACCATTGTTTTATCACCACAGTTTCCTCTTCCAGGATCCTCCTGGGAAGCTGGTTTTAGTGGTGCTCTGTACAACTGCCAATCAAAAAGTGACTCTTTCCCACCTTGGATGCTCTGATAGTTTTATTAGTGTTTAAATAAAGTGATAAAGAAACTGTCTATCAAATGGGCACCTTATTTGAACCTGGTTGGTCCTTTAAAATATAAGGTTGTCAGGGGAGACCAATTTTACCCCAAATGGGAAAAATGGGGGCCTTAAAGTGTTGCTTTACAGATATAAAACAGGTCAAATCAAGATTCTTTTCAAGAAACCACAGGCATGAGGCTTGGGAGACTGGAGACGTCCACATCTAAGGCTTCGCTGGGGGGCTGTGGCTGAGGCTGGGCTGGCCAGGCAAGCCCCTGTGCAGCCCAACCCAGCAGCGGAGTCAGTGCAATCAAAGCTGCAATTACTGTGCCCGCTTCAAAGGGAGCTTGGAGTCCCATCTTACATGTCAGGCTTGGGCTCCCTCCGCGAGGAGTCACCATGTGGGCCATTTGTTGAATGACCCTGAAGGAGGCACAAGAAAAGTGCCTGCCCTCCCCCCACATCCAGCTGAAATCCAGCACTCTCTCCTGGACTGAACTCCAATCTTGACAGAATATCCTGCTGACCAAATGGAACCAGGAGCCCAGACAGACAGATTTGCTTATTAAGAGCCCAAGTGCTAAAGGGAAATCTCAGTTTCAAGACGGACCTGCGTCTGGGAGATGACCTTGGCTCATAACATGTGAAGAAAGGGAAAGGGGAGATGTCTTAAGTGCAAACATCAGCCTTTATTGGAAGCCAAGTGCTTTGCCAGCCCTTATCCTTGGGGTTCTGTGGCCCCACCACCCCCAGTCTGTCCTCCAGCAGAAGGGGCAAGGAACCAAGCCCATCAGCAAGGCCAAGGTGGAGAAGAGGACCCACCCGGTCACGTGCAGCCACGCGGGCACAGCACGCCGAGCGATGCCTTGCCTTCATGTAACAGCACCTCCTTGTACAGAAAAGGCGAGGAACACACAAAGGCGGCTGGAGTAAGAGATCCTTCCCCTCCCGAATGTTCCTAGCAAGGAGCAGGAACTTTAAAACGTTTTTAGTTATGATGTGCAGTTTGAGGAGAGAGCATCAGAGATGAGTCTGTGAAAGGTGAACAGAAGCAGAGACTTTGTAAAGAGCGCCCGCCTCTCTGCAGCACACCACACGCCTCCTGCGCACGGCCAAGTTTTCCTGCCTCACCTCCGGGCAAACCAACACAAGCCTGCTCTTTCGGGGCGGGCGCCTCTCTGCATGTGTGTATGCGGAGAGCGGACTTCTAGAGCAGAGAGTGAGCATGACAGAGCTGGTTTGCCCTGTCCTTCTAGAGGGGACGGAGGCGTTTGCTTGTCAGTGACTGGTCTGAGGGACCCCTAGAGATTCGCTGGGGCTCCTGGTTCCCTGTAGGTCACGGGAGCTGGCGAGGAGGAAGGGACAGCGTGGGCTGAGCCCTGCGGCACCAGGCACTGGGGCAGACACAGTGTCATGCAACCGAAGGACCGGGCTGTGTGAGGCGAAAGGCCTTGGCTAAGGTCACCACAGGGGGCAGAAATAGCTTCTGAGCCTTAAACCCAATTTCTTTCCACCGCACTGCAGAGCTGAGTTACCACTCCTTTGCTTCTCGCCTGCCCGCCTGCCACACCCGTGAGCACTGTTATGACAGTGGGGGTGGTGGTGGTCTACATCTAGACCACTGCCCACCCCAAGATGACCTGCTCTCAGAGCAGGATGAGAGGACAAAGAGCATGAGAAGTTAACTGGGAAATTTAAATCTATAGATTTAAAGTATAACCTACAAAAGGCAGATTCAGGTCTTTGAAAGGATTACCCAGCATTTGAGAAAAAGAACGAACCATAATGTGTGGCTGGGAAGGTTGGTGCTGTCTATTCTTTCTACAGTGGAGTTAGTCCTTAAGTCCCAGCATCAAGCTAGCTGGCCCCCAGTCCCCAGCTATAAGCTCTGATGCAAGATGATTCCCAAACTGTGGAGGAAGGAGGGAGAGGTCAGGGCCATGAGGGGTCACTGGCCTTGGGCTTGGACCCAGGTCATTTAAACCAAGGCAAGGTCACTGCATCTGTGTGGTTTCTTCCCTTGTGGTTATTCAGAGTAAATCACTATCCAGGCAACCAGACTTTGGCAAAGTTCAGACGACTCTGAGGCAGGCCTGTAACTATGAATAAACTGCTCTAGGGGCTTTCTTATTCCCATCTGCAGCTACTGGCTTCTCTTCTCATCAGCCCTTTTCCTCTCCCTTGTGAGGAAGGACATCACACTGGTTGGTTGGGCCTCACAGATCCCACCCTAGACCCTTACCTCCATGGGAAACACTGCAGAAATATTCTCGAGGAAAGTTTCGAATAAGAGAGCCTCAAAATCCATTTTACTTCTGTATATCAAAGTGCTTCAGGAGGACAATATCTATGGAGACTCATATACGCATCTTTAAATTCTTTATCCAATTCACTTTTTCTCTCTACAAGTTCTCCTTACTAAAGATGCTAACTTCACCTTCAGAAAGTGAGGCAGTAGAATTAGCGCATGCTCCTTTTTCTTTCCACGGTCATTTCTGCATGTGTAGGAGTCTGGGAGTCTTAAGTGTACAGGGCCTAGGGAGGTGACGATGTGTTGTGGGTTCTGAGCATGAGCTCTGAGAATATCAGTCCTGGGCTGGGGGAGCCCCAGCCTTATCACCTGAGTTATCCTCAGCAAGCTACCTGAATGTAAAAACCCCAGTCTCATCTATAAAATAGAAATATCAATAGTACATCATTACACCTCATAATGTCGCTGAGGGGGATGAAAGGAGATAATCACCCATGACAGACTGCATGCCTAGCATCTGAACGGCACAGGGAGTGTTGGTTACTGCAGAGGGTGGAGACGTGCGCTAAAGAGAAACAGAGCTTGGTCTGAGCCTGACACTGCTGCACACTGACCGCACGGGCCTAGACAAGTTCCTGACATCTCACCCCTCAAAGAGCGCAAAGATCCCTCCCCATACAGGCTGCCACAAAGTGGGGCGTAGAGGCTCCTGTTAGCGCATCCACACAGGATACGTGGCCCAGCAGTGTTGGTTCTGGTTTTGTTTTTCTGACCTCATGTGGCACGTTTGGGGGTAAAAGCAATTGTTGTATTATTTACAGGATTTCTGGTGGAAAATTAAGAATAGAGAATTCTGCAAAGTCTATCTTATCAAATGTATTATAAAATATCTTCTACAGTGTCTACAGAAATACAGTGATACCTGGGAAAAGTAATACCAAAGGGCAGCAAAAATTTTGTTATATTTACAGAGACTATATCTAAAAATTTAGAAAACTTCAAGTCATTTGACTTAGGACGTAAACAAAAAAGTGGGCACTACTGTTTGACTGAAATGCTTTCATTTCTTCCGCCTCATTCTGTAAAAAAAAAAAAAAAAAAAGAGTGACTTTGCTAAGGCAGGATCACCTCAGATTATTAGACTCATTCCTTGGATCTAAGACCTGACAGCTTCAGACCCACAGAACACAGCTGAGGAAGTGGAAGGGCCTTAAGCTCTCACTGCAGTAACAAAAGATTCATGCAAAAAAAAAAAAAGGCACATTTACCCTTCCTAATAAGAGCACCCTCCATATGCCAACTCAGACTCTATTTACTTTTAATGTATATATTATTCAAATAAGCTTTGTTTTCTGGTTCCCAAATCCACAAAATGGATCTGAAGGAACATATTCACTGCTGTCAGGGAGAGATACGGTCCCTGGTCAGAATGAGAAGACAGTAAATTAGAAAGAGCGGCCTTTAGAAATCCCCTGTTATTTGGGGTCATTTACAAGTGTCAGACACCATCAATTCCTTGTTGCCATATACCATACAGTACAGTACACTACAGAATAACGGCATGAGGTATTTAAAAAATATTTAAATTACATGTACTCTGCTGAACAAAGAGCGGTACTCACGAGAGTTAAAAAGTACATGTTTTGATACTTAAACAGGTAAACCTAAAGTTCTCTGGCAAACTCCATTATCCAGAAGGAAAATTCTCTCAGTTTCAGACAACTCGGTGAGAAAACATTCTATTATACCAAATTTGTCCAAAACATTTTATTCTATCAACTATTCTTAAGTGCTTGGATCTTAATTTCACAGGTTTCCATGGACAATACTGAAGACCATGTGTCTCGAGGGTTGTCAGAGCCTTATTCTCCTCTCCGTCTACTATCATTTTTTAATGGCATGTGATCACTCCTGCTAGCCAAGGGGTCAGTTTCCTATTTGTTTCCCTTTGTTTCCCAGGCAACCTAAACCTGGTTTTAGCTCTTCTGACCATTCAAGAGCAGCACAGAACTGATGGGAAGGACACTGCAGCACTGCAGAGGTTTTCAAAGCTCTCACCAGAAGCACGGTCCTCTCCCCGTGCCTTCACCAGAGCACAGCTGCCGAGATAAAACCACCACGCGCGCTAGACTGACAGTCCAGCCACCAGCGTGTAGCGCAACGGGGCATCTGCCTGCCTCCCTCTTGATGATTCCAGTGCCCACACACCCCTGGTTTTTTCACTTTCTCCTTGTAAGCCTTCATTTCTACTTTGAGACTTTGGACAAGCCTTCCTGTTTCCTAGGTATTTCCAGTTTTACTAGTCTGTAAACAGTTGGCTTTGCTTTCTAACTTGACCAGCCAACCTGGGAACCAGAGGCTCACTGATAGTTAATGTGGGTGACTACATCTGTCCTCGGGGAACAGAGTTCAGGGCAAAGATTAGGCAAAAATGTCAAACTCACTAGGGTGAGCTTTAAAACCTGTATGAAGTAAATGTTTTTCTCAAGGAGACTCCTGAAAATCTTTAGACCTCTCCTTGACTCTTAGGAGCACACAGCCAAGTCTCAGGCTTCCGGCAAGTCTCCTGGAAGACCTTCAGTCAGTTCTGAGGAGGATTCCAGTCCAATCAAATGGAAAGCTAGAAAAATTTTTTAAAAGATGTAAATCCAAGCACTGCACAATCAACTATTGTGCTGTCTACTATACTAGAAATTACTTCTCCCACACACCTGCTGGCCCAGGAAAATAAAGGCTAAGGTTTCATTTAGGAAAAAATATTTTAAATTCTCAGTTTAGCAAGTGTACAAGGTAAAGATTATTCCAAGGCCAAAATCATAGTGTAGTGTGTCTGTATATGGGTGCCTGTCTGTATCTCTTGGTGTGCTTAACTCAAGGTTTTTTTTTTTAAGGTAGCTTGTTTTTATTTTTTAAATTTAAATTTATTTATTTTAATTGGAGGCTAATTACTTTACAGTATTGTATTGGTTTTGCCATACATCAACATGAATCCACCACAGGTGTACACGTGTTCCCCATCCTGAACCCCTCTCCCACCTCCCTCCCCGTACCATCCCTCTGGGTCATCCCAGGGCACCAGCCCCAAGCATCCTGTATCCTGCATCAAACCTAGACTGGAGGTTTGTTTCTTATATGATAATATACGTGTTTCAATGCCATTTTCCCAAATCATCCCACCCTCCCTTTGGGACAGAGTCCAAAAGACTGTTCTATACATCTGTGTCTCTTTTGTTCTCTCGCATACAGCATTATCATTACTGTCTTTCTAAATTCCATATATATGCATTAGTATACTGTATTGGTGTTTTTCTTTCTGGCTTACTTCACTCTGTATAATCGGCTCCAGTTTCATCCACCTCATTAGAACTGATTCAAATGTATTCTTTTTAATGGCTGAGTAACACTCAATGCACAATGCTGAGTAATACTCAACATACAATGGAGTATCACTCAGCCATTAAAAAGGTAGCTTGTTTTTAAATTAGACTTTTGGTGTTATATGATCAAAGGAAATACACTGAAATATCATAATTTATATAATTTTAAGATAGTGGACTTTTTATATGTTTTGCTAAAATAAATATTAGTAAACTAATCAGTAATGTTTTTTAAGTTAGTAAACACAGAATCATCATCTCCACCTTTTCAAAAATTCTTAATTCTTTGCTGCTTCAATTCCTCATGAATCTTAAGTCAGGAAGGGAAGTATTTGATGATAATCTTTGACTTCTGACAACCTTGAGATGTTACATAATTCAAATCTAACATGTACCAGAATACTGGAAACTCACAACTTGATCCTTGTTCTTTCAAACCCAAGAATTCTTCCATGACTGCACAGCTCCAGTGTGACTTACTACTCCAGGAAGCCTTCCTTGAGCTCGTTTTGTGTATTAATACTTCTTGTTCTCTTTAACACAGTGGCTGTATGTGCTCCCTCTCTACCATAAAACATATTATTTTGTAATTGTTCATTTGTATGTCTGTACCCTCTTAAACTGAGAGTTCCTCTGGGAATGGGCAGGGTTCATTTAGCAAGTCACCCCACTGCCTAAAGCAGTTCTTGATTTGTACAAGCAGACCTCACTGGATGTTCACAAAGTGAACAAACAATTGGTGTTTATGACATTGGCCTTCACGGGAGAATGTGTGCAGTCTCACTGCCTGGGGCCCTGGGCTCCCAGCATTCCCACAAATGAAGAGTTAGTTAAAACAAAGCTAAGGGTGAATTTGGATTTCTTGAAAGATCCCACAGCTTGGAAATCACCTCCGATTTGGAGGAATGCCTTTTATAGATCCTAATTCTAATTATTCCTAAAGTTGTCTACAAGATGTTGAGACTGGGTTAATGCTAATTTCTTTGTTTCAACTTGATTTCACCAGAATGACTATCCTTATATAATGCACAAAAGTCGAAACACACAGGCAGATGGGGACACGGCTGGGTGTATGAAGCAACTCCAATGGCATTTCCCACCAACAAAGTGAAAGCATTAAATGAAACTTGTGTCTTTTAAGGAGACGAGTTCTCAGAAGGCTTTTTGTTCACAGAGGAGTCTTTTCCCTATAATCCACCATATCCCATGCTAGTTCAGAGTAATGAGAGCTCCCTACCATTTGAGCTACATCACAGACGTCTAAGCTCAGTGATCTCCTTTTAAGGAGAGCAGGATAATGGTAAGTTTCATTGTACAGAGGGAAACCCTCTCGAAAATCTCTTCACGTTGGAGTCACAGCATCTTCCCCGTCTGGGCACTGCGTTCCATCAGCTCTGCCTTCCTGCAGGGATAGCCTGACTTCAGGATTTCCCTTCTGAGCTGAGAGCAAGCCCTAAGAGTCCTCACGCACACTGTGGGCAGGATCGAGCCTAAGCAAACCCTCCATCTGTCTCGAGCTCCTCTCTAAGGTGGAGCCAGCACAAGTGGGACTGAAGTCTGACAGACAAGAGGCCACGTGGCGGCATCAGTCTGCTTGTACAAATCAAGAACTGCTTTAGGCAGTGGGGTGACTTGCTAAATGAACCCTGCCCATTCCCAGAGGAACTCTCAGTTTAAGAGGGTACAGACATACAAATGAACACAGAGGCAGTGCTTCTGTCTCTCCTTCAGGGGGCGAGGGGAGGCAACCTACACAGGATTAAGGGCAAGCACGTCGTGTTCAAGATCACACAGGCGCCTTATTCTACAGAGCCACTCCACTCGGACCTAGAATGAGGACAGATTAGTAAACAGAAAAGAGACTTCGAGTCCCTTTTCTAACACTCGGGAGGCAGGGCAGCCCGCGGAAGCACAAAGCAAACCAGGAAAAGTTGGGACTGGAGGCAGCTGGGAGCTTAGAGGCCAGCAAACAGTCCTCTTTCACTTCTGCCTTCTGCTGCGGGACCAGAGGCTCCTGACTTAAACCTACTGCCCCAGGTCATCACATGGCACAGAGAGGGCTACTGTGAGAGCCTGGGTGGCCTCAGTCCTAGTCTAAGCGCTTTCTAACAGCAGGATGCTCTGTTGCCCTGGTCTTCCATTTAGAACAATACACAGAATACCCTCCATGGGAGATAATCGGTTATTACTGAGTGCCACCCCCTCAGAAGGCCTTTTATCATCGTCAGCCCGAAGCCGACCCTCTGGTCACTCTGCTTTATTTGTATTACAGCACTTACACGCTTCTGTTTGTTTTTAATCAGTTGCCCTGCCAGCAATGTAAGCAGAACAGAGCAGGGACCTCTGGAGCCTCATTCAATGCTGTATTTCCAGAGCTAACTGGCATTTATAAAGTGCCCAATAAATGCTGCATAGTAACTAAACAAGTCAACTACTGCCCATAGAAGTTTCTGAATTCTTAAAACAAAGAAAGGGGTGGGGAAACAGCAGGGGTAGTATCATTCCTAATTTGCTGAAATCTTTATGAATGCAAATCTGACCTCTCTGCTTACTAACTCTTATCAAATGACTGGCAGTGCCGTTCTCTAAAATAGGATAGTGTGGAGGACAGGACTTCAAAGGCTGCATGACTGATCCAGCACCGAGAGGGGAGAGGAACACTGAAGACTCTGATTAAGTGCAGCCCAGCTGACAAGAGCCAAGAATTTTTTCTTGGGGCGGGAGGAAGGTAAGCTTTGTTGTGTTTTTCTGGAGCAGGGCAGAGGGGACACCCTGACCTTAAAAAAAAAGCAAAGATGAAAGTGACAAGGAAGCATAATGATCACTGTAACGTTATTTTTAAAAAAGGAGATATTTGGGGTACATTCTAGAGCAAAAAGGCATTTAGCTAATCTTCGAATCTGAAATACTATTTAATCATAAAGGACACAAAACCAAATATCAACGTCTGAAGTATAGAAACGCATTTCTGCATGATTTTTGAATAGAAACAGCATTAAAGATGGTGGTGCAAACAGAGGACAGAGTAGATCAGAGCATTATCAGTCCTTAGCATGTTGTGCTTATGAGGGTTTTCCATTTAGAGCCAAGCATTAAAGGTGTTCAGTAGTTAAAAGGACAACAGTCTTCAAAAGATAAAATGCGACAAAAAAGGTACAAAAGCATATGTGTTTACTACTAGAACTATTTCTAAACTATGATGCTGTAAGTACCCGGGGGCTGGGCCTGTGCTCCTGGTAACCCAGCTACAAGGCCTGCTCAGAAGAGGTCCTCAATAATAGCTATTAAGTTGAATTAAATATGAACATCAACTGTGACAGTATTTTTCTGATACCCGTTTGGTCACTTGTACGAAGAGCTGATCTTTATACTCGGAGAAAAGCCTGCCACTAACTACTAGTTTGTAAGACTTTTGAAATCATAAAACAACAATGATGAAATTATGAAGAGCTCTGGGACTCTGAATAAAGATGAAGAAAGTCTCACAGAGGAGAGGACAGCTGAATTGGGTCTTGGTGTGGGGTGGAGGGATGAAGGGAAGCCATTGATGATAAACAAAGAACCCTAAGGGGTGGCACTTACTGTTCCACTTACTGTTTTAGAGTGGGGGGAAATGAAGATTAAGAACCTCAAGCTGGGCAAACAGTGGATGTAAAATTCATATCTATTTGGTACCAAAATCCCTGCAGGCTTTCCTAGGAAAGTCCATTGAAATTTTAGCACCAAGATTAAGTTTTAAAAGTTTAAGTGGTCATCTGGTTCTAGTCAAGAACGAAATGACCCACAAGCTAATGCTCTTCTCCTGAGAAACACCATGCTCAGGCAGAGGAAATGGGCTTTCCAAGCACAGGGACAGCACGTGCAGCAGCCTCCATCTGTCTGGGGGACGCAAATGATTTTGTTTGGACAGAGCACAGGACACATGGTTGGCGGTGAGGAGAGGCAGAACACGGAACCTTGAGCAGGGGGTAGACGCAGGTCCGCGCTGACATGGTCTGCACTGTGTCCTTCAGACGGGGGGGGAAGTCCTGGCCCTTTTTAGGCAGGGAAGTGGCACCATCCGTTTGTGTTTCAGCAAATCCCTCTGAGAGCAACAAAAAGAACTGGCAGAAATGAAGTCTGGCCGCAGGACAGTTATCCAAAGGCTAGTACACTGACCCAGAGGGAAAGTCAGAGCACCTGAGCTGAGGCTGTGGACTGCTGAGTGTGGGAGGAAAGACTCGAGACAGACCCCAAAGACGGGAGTTGACGGGACTGGATGCAGGTTCCTAGAGAGAAGAGAATCAAAGGCAGCGCCTCTGAGAAGAACCGAGAATTCACAGACACACTATGAATTTGAAGCCTAGCAAAGAATGAGGTAGTTTACAAAGCCAGATTTCCACCAGGGCTGCTGGTCATATGGTCAAAAATCAAATAACTACCATAAGCAGGAATGAAATAAATTTAGCTATAAAGATGACAGCGAGATCTAGCAATGGTTACCAATAAAGAACTTGATAGTACAACACAGTTAATAAGTCCATGAGCCATATATTTAAACAATAGAAAAAAATGAAGCCTCTTTCTCCCTAGAAATAAATACGTTACTTGTAAGCCTCTAAATATCATCCCAACTGAGAAAAAGTCTCTACAGAGCAAAACCTTCCAAGTCCTGAGCCAGTGTGGGCCTGAGTTCCTCCAGCACAGCCCCAGGTTTGCAGAGTAAGATGGCATTTTGCTGGTTTCTGTTACTTGTCTTTTAAGCAGGCAGATTGCCACTGGTTAGTAAGGAATGGTTGACAAGAGTTAGGGGAAAGGGAATGGGGAAAGATTAAAGGGGCAAAAAGGGGAAGAAGAGAGACACATACTATATTGCAAGTCTATAGCCGGTATAAAAACCATCAGATGTTTTAAAGCACTGCTTTGATTTTGGTGGTCTTTCCTCTTTAAAGGAGCAATGCTGAACGGCATCAGTATAAGCAAGAAGATTCACAAGCAAGTGCCTCTGTTTATAAATAATGTCAGCAGTAGGACCAGAGAGTCGTTCTTACCATGTCTCAGATGTAGGCAGCTGTCATTCTTGGACCTGTACCTGCAGAAAATTGTGTCTTTAACAAATTTTTATTGAAGAGGTTTTTGTACATTCCAAATACGTAGTAGCTACAATATAATGTGGACCTCTTTGCTTTATTTTTTTATGGTTCTTATACCAGCCATTTTTATTTGTGCAGTACAAGTAGAGGCCTTATCTTTAATGAAAGAAAAGGGGAAATAAATAGGACCTCACTGATTGATGCCTTGAATTACTGTACAGGAAAGATAAACCCTAGCATCATGTTTTATATTTTTAAATAACCCCAAACCATAGAAAAGATTCTCCAGGGGATACAAGGTGGCATATCACAGGGTCATCATAAAAAACTGTAACGTGAGCAATTATGCAACTAGAAGAACAGAAGTGTCAAAGCAAAGAGAAGACATACAACAAAAGCAAAAACAAAACCAAGGAAAAAGGAAAACAATCACAGTTAACAACGAGGATTCCCAGTAACAGGGCTTGGGGGAGCTTTTTAGATGTACCTTCACATAGTCACATTTAAAAGAAAGGTCTTTGAGACATTTTAAAGGAATTTCAGGAAGAAAAGCCGAGTTTAGGAATCACAGTAGAGTTGAAGAATAAAGCAGTGTATGGAAAGATGCAGACTGCTTTAAAGGTGCTCCTCAGAAGCAGAATGGGCTGGGAAGGCACATGGGGCCTACCTGATGTGGACTCCTGTAGCTTCTCTCTCTTCCTCTTCTTTTTCTTACCCTGGAAGAAGACAGGCACACTGTCATACACTGTACTGTGAGCACATGGATGAATGTGATACAAAAGGACAGGCAGGCAGGCAGCCGAGAGAGAGAGGCCTCATTATCTCTTTCTTTACCATCTGTACCTAGAAACCGAGAGCAAGAGAACAGTTCTCATCTGTGACCTTTGTCTTTTTAGCTTCACATTTAATGTCATAAGTACTGAGTTGGCAGTGGCCACACGCACACAGGATAATGATGTCCTAGGGCTGTGGTGGGCTTCCCTGGTGGTTCAGGGGTAAAGAATCCACCTGCCAGTGCAGAAGACACAGGTTCAGTCCCTGGGTCGGGAAGACCCCCGGAGAAGGAAATGACAACCCACTCCAGTATTCTTGCCTGGGAAACCCCATGGACAGAGGAACCTGGCAGCTACAGTCCACGGGGCAGCAGAGAGTTGGACAGGACTTAGCAGCTAAACAGCAACAACAAGGGCTGTGGCCACAGACACCACCTCCCATTCAAGGAAAGCCCACATAAGGAGGTACTCCGGTACTCCTTTTATTGCTAACCATCACACTTAGAATCCACTTCTGGTAGAGGTGATGATAAATCTTCCTTACTATGAATTCGACCATCTAATTAAAAATCCACAGTGTTAACAGGATCTTCAGCCCCTGTGACATTACTGAGACAGCAGTAGCGGGGTAAGACAGAACCTGAGAAAACTCAAAAGGTAATTGTAAAGACTCATTTACGGCAGCTAAAGACCTTGCTTCCTAAAAGACATAACAACATGAATATGCCTGCAATTTAAAATGCAGTTCAAAATCACCTTAATCACATATTTCCATTTTAGGTCTATTTATACTGCTTTAATTTTCTGTTTCCCTTCATAATTACTTTCCCCTCAAAAATAATTGTAACAAGGCATAGACACAGTATGTAGTCCACTTATATGAATAGTAAATGACCAACCTAGATTAGGATGGTCTTTTCAAATAAGTATAACAGAACACACATCACATCCAGCTTCTCTGTCTGCTGTAATAATCACATTCACAAAAAATAAAACCATAAGATTATATTGAGTATATTGTACAAATATATAAAAGTATGTATTTTTATGCACCTCAAGATAGTTTTTTTTTCATGTCACATGACCTGATCTTGGGAAAGCTGACTGAAACTGTCCTCATAAACACTAGGGCAAACAACAGATATTAGTAACCTTGAGAAACGGCATACCAAAAATAGTGGAGTCATCTTAAGATGATTAAGGTACTCCAGGAAGAGGGGAGCAGACAGAGGAAGAACATGCTTCTCATAGGCATTTACTGTCCCCCTTTCAAATAAGTCATTCCCTCCCATGCAATGACTTATGGTTTTCAGAAGGTGCAATCAGGTAGTTTCATGTACATGGCGCTTTCTTCCTCACCTCCTCCTCCTCCAAGCTCCCATTCACCCTTTTAAGATTCATCTCAAGTGTCATGTAGGACTCTTCTCTGAGAGCTTCCCACCATAATCTGACTCCTCCCAGGGGCCATGATGAGTTGTGTCCCTGGGCCCCATACCACAGGGCTGTCAGCACTGCCTGAATCTCAGCTCATCTCTGCCACCCAGCACATGCCTAGCACGTGCTCAGAACATCCAACTGTGGCCTGACATGTCAGACTAATGTTGCTTTTGTGAAATCACCTGTACTATATTCTAGGAATACACCTGTGCTTCAAGAGAACTTACATTTATGGTAGACAAAAAGACTACGGAGTTTGGATATATTTGTGTTAGTTTACACAAAAACAAACAAAATTTCATGTGTAGTAAATAAACTTTTCATGAAAACCATAAATAGGACTGGGGTTTTAAGCACTACATTTAGAAGCTTCAATAATACAAATATAACAATACACCTAAGAATATATGTTCACTGTTGATTTATGAAAGCCAGTTACAAAATGAAACATAAAAACAAATTGAAGCTATATAATCTGTGATGCCTTAGGGCATTTTAATATTAAATATTGAGATGTATATTTAATATGATCTCAGTGAGCATTAGGATAGTATTCTGACAAAGAAAAGCTAAGATACAGAGCATATATCTTATTTAGACTGTATTCTTGTACTCCTAAGAATACTCTGTAATATCTTTAGCTAAAATTGATACCACTTGATTGACTTCTGTTTGCTTTAGTAATTACCAGGCTTATTTTGATTATTATAAAAATTTTAAGTTACAAAGCTGGGATTCCCCTTCATTCAAAGAGATCCTAAAAATCAAACTGTGCAAACAATTTCCTTAAAAAGTTGTGCCAAGGAAAATCTTTAAAGGTAAATTCACATTACACTAGTCTTCCTTAAAAACTACTTCCTATCTCTCCACATGGAGAGAAGGGTAGAGAGAGAAAAAGAACATATGTTTCTTTTATCTCTTTTTACAAGTGGCAACTCACTCTTCAAGGATCAGAAACAGAAACTTCATTCAAAGACATGATATCACTTGTATGTAGAATCTAAAATACAACACAAATGAACATATCTATGAAACAGAAGTAAACTCACAGGCATACGGAACTTTGGTTGCTAAGGTGGGTGGGGTGGGGAAGGAAAGGATTGGGTATTTGGGACAGATGCAAACTATTATATAGAGGATGGATAAACAACCAGTTCCTATTGTACAGAACAGGGAACTATATTCAGTATCCTGTGATAAACCATAATGGAAAAGAATATGCACACACACACACATACATACAACTGAATCACTTTGCTGTACAACAGAAATTAACACTGTAAGTCAACTATACTTCAATAACATAAAAAGAAAAGAAAAAAAAGACATTCAACATGCAACACTTAATCTATGTAAATTCTCAGCACAGCAAAGCTCTCCCAGGGGGTCAAAGAAGGAAGACCATTCTTCCCTACAGGCCAACCACATCCAGATGAGACCCAGGACAGGGTTAAAGGAGTATACTTTAGGACTGAAACCCTTTAGCTGGGGGATTGATCTTCCCACTTAAAGGGCATCACAAAGGCTCTATCCAGAAAATACTAATTACAGTCCAGAGAACAGAAGCCCAGTTCTGAGAGGAAACTCTTCAACTAAAGCTGTCTTCCTAAGGAGGCCCTGGCAGACTGGGCTGGTCTGTCTGGAGGAAGGAAATGGCACAGACTGTGCAGTCTGGGGGACTTGGGTGTTCCTTGCAGCTTAGCCACTACACAGCCCCAGACAAGTTACCTAACCTCTTGACTCTTCAATTTCCCTCATCTGTAAAATGCAACAATACTGTTTATGTCACAGGATTATCCTAAGGACTAGAAAACAACACACAAAGCATTTAAGACAGTTCTTGATGACTGGCATGCGGCAGTTACTAAAGCAAACAAGACACAGTCCAGGAGAGTCGAAGAAGCTGCTGCTCCCAAGTCACAAACAGCAGGACTGTTACCTCCGATGTCATACTTGTATCCAATGAGGAAGCTCCAAATCCTGACCAGTAGGGACTTTTTCTTCCATGTTACAGGAGACAGTGTGTCCCCAGTATCTCTGTGCCTCATGATATGGGATGTATGACCTCACACTTGTGGCCCCACAGGATCATCCACAGCAGTGGCCACACGTTAATTTACATGCTGATTCACGGCTTCGCCATTCTTAAAAAGGACGACTGTGTCTAATAGGAAGACTGTCCTAGCTGGCACTTGAATGCTAGCCTCACAAGAAACATGAAAATGATCTTCAAATTTTTAAATTAAGAACTTAAGTGATCAAAAACATTCCCTCTATAAAATATGATACAACTGATATCACTTACAATATTCTTTCTCAGAAGTAGTTTTTGCTGTATCAAGACAAGAACAAGATGTTCAAACTAAAAGTAATAAAAGAACTGGAAATAAAAATGAGGTGCTTACTGCAAGGAGATCCAACCAGTCCATCCTAAAGGAGACCAGTCTTGGGTGTTCTTTGGAAGGACTGATGCTAAAGCTGAAACTCCAATACTTTGGCCACCTCATGCGAAGAGTTGACTCATTGGAAAAGACTCTGATGCTGGGAGGGATTGGGGGCAGGAGGAGAAGGGGACGACAGAGGATGAGATGACTGGATGGCATCACCGACTTGGTGGACATGAGTTTGGGTGAACTCCGGGAGTTGGTAATGGACAGGGAGGCCTGGCGTGCTGTGATTCATGGGGTCGCAAAGAGTCAGACATGACTGAGCGACTAAACTGAACTGAAAATTATGATAATACCTACTCCATCTAAATAAAACATATAATGGACATCAGGGTATGTTAATATGAAACAAAAAAGTGGATTTTTACTTAGTTCTAATTAGTCTGTGGCAAAACAGTCACATGAATACATTGTAATAAGTGTAAAATAACGTAATCCATTTTGAAAAGAAATCTGACAATATATATCAAAAGCCTTTATAATCTGTACTCAACAATTTTACTACTTTGAATCTATCCTATAAAAATAAGTCCTAAGTACAGGGAAAAAAAAAACCCTGTTATTATGCACAGTTCATTGCAGGATTATTTCCACTTATTAAAAAAAATAGCAAATGACTAAAAAGCAGGGAAAAAATGGTTAACTGTGACATTCACTCAATGAGTATTGCGTACCTATTAAAACTGATACATAGAAACACTATGCCGTAACAGAAAAACACGTATTGTACATAAGAGCAAGGAGCATGGTACAAAAGTGTATGTATATACACACCCAACCACCTACCCTCAAACACACATCCAAGTAAAAATGGAAAAATATGCACAGAAAATATACTGGAAGAGAGTTAACTAGTTATTAATAATAATCATCTCATCATTATTTACATAATGAGACTGCAGGCTTTAAAAACAATCTTTTCACCAACATTTTAATGATAAGGATTTTTTTGATGAAAAAATCTTACTTAAAAATGTCATTAGCATATAGCCAAAAAATTATGACAGTGCAATTTTCAAAATGAAATATAACCATGAAGTCTTTATTATAAAGTTCATTAACTTTCAAAAGTAGAAAACAATGCCAGCATTAGTTACACTCTACAGCACATTTCCCTTACGAGAGTAACACAGGGAGAAAACGAGTGAGAAGAGAGAGCCGTCGGTGTGCAGAAGGCGCTTACATAATTGTCTCTTGCAGACCAGCCTGGATAGAGCTGCATATGTAGCTGTCTTTCCTTCCGCGCTAATTCATAATATTTAGCCTGCTCTTCACGAGAGAGGGCATGCCACTGAAAAACAAAGGAGAAGGAGGGGAGGAAAATCAAGTAAAAGCAAAATAGCGATAGTATTATATATTTCATATTTCAGACAGTGGAGAATGAAAATGTTAAGAATGTAATCTTTGACTTTTAAATGGCAGACTTGACCACGTGTTGCAGAAATCCATCTGGAGTTTGGTGGCTGCAATGAGATTCCAACTTTTGTTTTCCTGTCCTGCTCTCACATTACATGAGACCTGTCCAAGTATCCAAAATGAAATGGCCTCTTGCCCAGCCTTTCTCTCCTCCAGGGCCAGTTAAAGAGAGTGTTCACCAGTAAGCTTCAGCACCCAACTTACCCCTTTTTCATAGTTTGTGGCATATTCTGCCATTGAGTCCAAGTGCTATTTATTAATGCCAACTTTCCACAGGTCTTTTCCACACAGATATCTCCTCACCTCACATGCACTCTCCCACTCTGTCATATAAGGAATCTGAAACCTTCATCATATGATCCTGTCTATAAAGCAAGACATCAAAAGTCAGTCTGTCTCCATCTCTTCACCCTCCCCTCACACTTATAGAAACACCGACTGTCCGCAGGGAGAGCACAGATAGCACGGTATAATCGCCACGCACACTTTGTGTTTGGTCTTCTGATGGAAAACAAGGAGCATGGCCTAAATTTATTTTGACATCTACACTTTCAGACTGAAGGATCTAATTTGGAGAATGTAGCACTTGACACCTTGCAAATTTTTCATTCCCCTTTAGGTAACAGATATTTATAGATCATACAGAGCAAAACAGCAAGGCACTGTTTGGGATTTTAAGCAGCCTGAACCCTGTACGGAATAACTGACTGGTTCAAGATCAAAAAAGGAGTACAGCAGGGCTGTCTGCTGTCACCCTGTTTGCTTAAACCATACACCGAGCACATCATGAGAAACGCTGGGCTGGATGAGTTACAAGCTGGAATCAAGATAGGCAGGAGAAGCATCAACAACCTCAGATATCTGGATGATATCATTCTAATGGCAGAAAGCGAAGAGGAACTAAGAGCCTCTTGATGAGGGTGAAGGAGTCAAAGAGCTAGCTTAAAACTAAATATAAAAAAAAAACAACAACAACTAAGATCATAGCATCCAGCCCCATTACTGTGTGGCAGATAGAAGGGGAAAAGGTGGAAATAGTGACAGATTTCCTGATCTAGGTCTCCAAAAATCACTGCGGACAGTGACTACAGTCATGAAGTCAGAAGACGATGGCTTCTTGGCAGGAAAGCGATGACAAACCTAGACAGGGTGTTGAAAAGCAGAGACGTTACTCTGCCAACCAAGTCCGTATAGTCAAGGCTATAGTCTTTCCAATGGTCAAAAATGGTTGTGAAAGCTGGACCATAAAGAAGGCAGTTCAGTTGCTCAGTTGTGTCCGACTCTTTGTGACCCCATGGATTGCAGCATGCCAGGCTTCCCTGTGCATCACCAATTCTTGGAGCTTGCTCAAATTCATGTCTATCAAGTCGGTGATGCCATCCAACCATCTCATCCTCTGTCATCCCCTTCTCCTGCCTTCAGTCTTTCCCAGCATCAGGGTCTTTTCCAATGAGTCAGTTTTTCTCATCAGGTGGCCAAAGTATTAGAGTTTCAACTTCAACATCAGTCCTTCCAATGAATATTCAGGGCTGATTTCCTTTAGGATGGACTGGTTGGATCTCCTTGCAGTCCAAGGGATTCTCAAGAGTCTTCTCCAACACCACAGTTCAAAAGCATCAATTCTTCAATGCTCAGCTTTCTGTATAGTTCAACTCTCACAACCATATATGACTACTGGATAAACCATAGCTTTGATTAGACAGATCTTTGTTGGCAAAGTAATGTCTCTGCTTTTTAATATGCTGTCTAGTCTAGGTTTTGAAGGAAATGGCAACCCACTCCAGTGTTCTTGCCTGGAGAATCCCAGGGATGGGGGAGCTTGGTGGGCTGCCATCTATGGGGTTCCACAGAGTCGGACACAACTGAAGCGACTTAGCAGCAGCAGCAGCAGCAGTCTAGGTTGGTCATAGCTTTTCTTCCAAGGAGCAAGCGTCTTTTAATTTCATGGCTGCAGTCACCATCTGCAGTGATTTTGGAGCCCAAAAAATCAAAGTCTCTCACTGTTTCCACTGTTTTCCCCATCCATTTGCCATGAATTGATAGGACCAGATGCCATGATCTTAGTTTTCTGAATGTTGAGCTTTAAGTCAACTTTTTCACTCTCCTCTTTCAAAGTTTCATCAAGAGGCTCTTTAGTTTTCTTCACTTTCTGCCATAAGGGTGGTGTCATCTGCCTATCTGAGGTTATTGATATTTCTCTTGGCAATCTTGATTCCAGCTTGTGCATCATCCAGCCTGGGATTTCACATGAGGTACTCTGCATATAAGTTAAATAAGCCAGGTGATGATACACAGCCTTGACGGACTGCTTTCCCTATTTGGAACCAGTATGTTGTTCCATGTCCAGTTAGTTCTAACTGTTGCTTCTTGACATGCATACAGATTTCTCAGGAGGCAGGTCAGGTGGTCTGGTATTCCTATCTCTTGAAGAATTTTCCACAGTTTGTTGTGATCTGCACAGTCAAAGGCTTTGGCATAGTCATAAAGCAGATGTTTTTCTGGAACTCCTTGCTTTTTCGATGATCCAATGGATGTTGGCAATTTGATCTCTGGTTCCTCTGCCTTTTCTAAAACCAGCTTCGACATCATGGAAGTTCATGGCTCATGCACTGTTGAAGCCTGGCTTGCAGAATTTTGGGCATTACTTTACTAGCATGTGAGATGAGTGCAATTGTGCGATAGTTTGAGCATTCTTTGGCATTGCCTTTCTTTGGGATTGGAATGAAAACTGGCCTGTTCCAGTCCTGTGGCCACTGCTGAGTTTTGCATATTTGCTGGCATATTGAGTGTAGCACTTTCACAGCATCATCTTTCAGGATTTGATATAGCTCAATTGAAATTCCATCACTTCCACTAGCTTTGTTCGTAATGATGCTTCCTAAAGGCCCACTTGACTTTGCATTCCAGGATGACTGGCTCTAGGTGAGTGATCACACCATTGTGGTTATTTGGGTCATGAAGATCTTTTTTGTATAGTTCTTTTGTGTATTCTTGCCACCTCTTAATATCTTCTGCTTCTGTTAGGTCCATACCATTTCTGTCCTTTATTGTGCCCATCTTTGCATGAAGTGTTTCCTTGTTATCTCTAATTTTCTTGAAGAGATCTTTAGTCTTTTCATTCTGTTGTTTTCCTCTATCGCTTTGCACTGATCGCTGAGGAAGGCTTTCTTATCTCTCCTAGCTATTCTTTGGAACTCTGCATTCAAATGGGTCTATCTTTCCTTTTCTCCTTTGCCTTTAGCTTCTCTTCTTTTCTCAGCTATTTGTAAGGCCTCCTCAGACAACCATTTTGCCGTTTTGCATTTCTTTCTCTTGGGGATGGTCTTGATCACTGCCTCCTATACAATGTCGTGAATCTCTGTCCATAGTTCTTCAGGCACTCTATCAGATCTAATCCCTTTAATCTATTTGTCACTTGCACTGTATAATCATAAGGGATTTGATTCAGGTCATACCTGAATGGTCCAGTGGTTTTCCCTACTTTCTTCAATTTAAGTCTGAATTTGGCAATAAGTTCATGATCTAAGCCACAGTCAGCTCCTCGTCTTGTTTTTGCTGATTTTATAGAGCTTCTCCCTCTTTGGCTGCAAAGAACATAATCAGTCTGATTCCAGTGTTGACCATCTGCTGATGTCCTTGTGTAGAGTCTTCTCTTGTGTTGTTGGAAGAGGGTGTTTGCTATGCCCAGTGTGTTCTCCTGGCAAAACTCTGTCAGCCTTCGCTCTGCTTCATTCCGTACTCCAAGGGCAATTTTGCCTGTTACTCCAGGTGTCTCTTGATCTCCTACTTTTGCATTCCAGTCCCCTATAATGAAAAGGACATCTTTTTTTGGGTGTTATTTCTAGAAGGTCTTATAGGTCTTCATAGAACCATTCAAATTGAGCTTCTTCAGCATTACTGGTCGGGGCATAGACTTGGATTACTGTGATATTGAATGGTTTGCCTTGGAAACGAATAGAGATCATTCTGTCGTTTTCGAGACTGCACCCAAGAATTGCATTTCAGACTCTTTTGTTGATTATGAGGGCTACTCCATTTCTTCTAAGAAGAAAAAAGGTGGCAGAATGTCAAAGAATTGATGCCTTTGAACTGTGGTGCTGGAGAAGACTCCTGAGAGTCCCTTGGACAGAAAGGAGATCAAAGCAGTCAATCTTAAGGGAAATCAACCCAGAATATTCACTGGAAGGACAGATGCTGAAGCTCCACTATTTTGGTTATCTGATGTGAAGAGCTGAGTCACTGAGAAAGTCCCTGATGCTGAGAAAGATTGAGGGCAGAAGGAGAAGAGGATGTCAGAGGATGAGATGGCTGGATGGCATCACAAATTTTCGGAGATGGTGAGGGACAGGGAGGCCTGGTGCGCTGTAGTCCATGGGGTCACAAACTGCATGACTGAACAACAACACTGGCACTTTGTGTGTTTACATAAAACTTACCCCAGGCCCCCAGTAGCAGTTTCCCAGTGCGTTCTCCTACTTTCCAAATGCCAGGGTCTGTTGTCAGCAACTCCCAGAGAACTGGCTGCACTCTGGGGGACCCACTGGCTGGAGGTGACGGCACAGGGGCAGTGGCTGTAGGAGGCATGGGCCAGAGCCCACACCACTCGCACCTGCACACACGTGTGCCTGCACACAGTCTGGATGAGTCCCGCTTCCACTCCAGCGCTCCCAATTCTAGGGTGTACTGCTTCCATTTCACTTCCTGTTAAAGGCTGGGTGGTTCTTTCTCATTCATGTCTACTGTGCATATTGATTTTAATTACTTTCTTCTTGCTTTTTATTAAATGATGGAAAGAATGGTATGACTGGACTGGAGAAAGGAAGGAGAGGTGAGAGAGAGAGCAAGAAGTGAGCGGTGAGCAAGAGGAGGCTGTGCTCGATGACCGTGGTCCAGTGGTCAGGACACAGTCCCTATAGCACAAAGGGGATGTGCCTCCTCAAGGACACAAACACCTGCTGCCCTTGCCCCTGGAAAGGAGGGGACCTCACCTCAAAGAGAGCACTAAAGTGCCTGTGGCCTCATCCCAGCCTCCGGTCCAGAGGTGGTGGGACCCACAGGCAGGGCAATGGATTCCACTCCCTTCCAACCGCCCCCTGAAGGCCAGAGCCTCTAAGTTGATAGCTCAATGATTTAATTGCTTGAGAAGTGCAAAGTGTAAAGTCAGGAACCATGACACTCAGCGGAACTTAGCCTGAGCCTAGAGGCAAATCAAATAATATACTTTTCTTTTAAAAAAAAAACAATGGGGGAGGGAGGGCAGATAGGGAGGTGACAGAAAAAATACAAAACCTGAAAGAAGTTACCTGAGACACAATTCTTTGTACCAGCAGAGTAATCACAATTAGTCAAGTTGAGCCTAAGAAGGCATGTCTGGGGAGCAGTGGAAGCTGAGGCAGGAAAAGTCACACTGCCTCTGTCCACTGAAAGTGAAAGTGAAAGTCACTCAGTTGTGTCCAACTCTCTGTGACCCCATGGACTATACAGTCCATGAATTCTCCAGGCCAGGATACTGGAGTGGGTAGCCAGCCATTCCCTTCTCCAGGGGATCTTCCCAACCCAGGTCTCCTGCACTGCAGGCAGAGTCTTTACCAGCTGAGCCACCAGGGAAGCCACTTTTCTAACCATGAGGTTCTGACCTAGAGCCCTTCACGGGGAGAAAAAGCCACACCAGGCACAGTGGAAGAGATCAGCCTACCTTGGGGGAAAAAAAAAAAAGACTCATCATTAGTATTTAGATAGTTCTGGTGCTAACATGATTGGCAAGAGGCAAAGCATTATCAAAAAGGAACAAAAAGAAGACTAAGAAGAAAAAAGAAGTCTTACTTTGTAAATCTGTTCATTCATTTGATCAATAATCTCTCATACTACTGCAATATGTCAGTGTTACTGCTACTGCTAAGTCACTTCAGTCGTGTCCGACTCTATGTGACCCTGCAGACAGCAGCCCACCAGGCTCCCCCGTCCCTGGGATTCTCCAGGCAAGAACACTGGAGTGGGTTGCCATTTCCTTCTCCAATGCATGAAAGTGAAAAGTGAAAGTGAAGTCGCTCAGTCATGTCCAACCCTCAGCGACCCCATGGACTGCAGCCTACCAGGCTCCTCCGTCCATGGGATTTTCCAGGCAAGAGTACTGGAGTGGGGTGCCATTGCCTTCTCCAAATATGTCAGTATAGAGATATATTTTATCTGGACTAGTAAATAAAACTTATCTCCCAAAATACGTATGGATGTTGGGTCTTCCACCCAAACAACCGGTTAAACAAGCAGGAATTTTTCAGTTACAGCAGGAAATTTAGGTTGACAAGACCCCAGCTAATAAAACTGAGCAAAATTCAAAGTTAAAAAACCACAAACTAAACTGTTTACCCACCTTTTCAACTGCTTTTAGCTCCTAGAGATTTATAATTCACGAACTCAACTCACAAATGAAGCATCATTTACTAGAGTAAAACAGTTAAGTAAAATTATGATATATTAAAGTTTTATGCTAAAAACAAAAGCAAAGTCTGATTCAAAGCTAGAAAGATGATCTTAACAGGCATTTCTGAAACACATATTGACTAAAAGCGTTTTTCCATCTCTTTTGCTTACTGAAAGATTCATCAAGTTGTTGGGAAAATACCCATTTGAAGTTCCAAGATTTAGAAATTCTGACAATAAATATGCAATAAATAGACTTCCTTTAATAGTCTAGAAGGTCTGAAAAAGAAAAACCTTAAAATAATATTTATGTTATTATTATTTATAGTATGAAGAAGAAAACTTGAGTCATTCATATGAATGAACATTTCTATGTTAGAGATAAAGGTGAGTAAAAATCAAAAGATAAAATGTTCCAGGATGAATTTCAAATCCATTATTAAGAATTCTAATTATCCTAGTGTAAAACTTCATGATTTTAAAGCTAGGAACTTTAAAGAACTAGCAAGAACTATCCTGCCAGAGGGGAGTTATGAAAGGATAGAAAACCTGATCTTAATCAAAGATCTCAGAGTCCTATAAATAGAAACAGGTGTCCAAATCAAAGACAGAGAGAGACCCTAAATGAGAACCATCCTTTAGGACACATGCTCTGATCTGGGGATTGTTAAGGGAGCTGAGAAAGTAGCAACTGTTGGAAATGTGCATTAAAAATAGGAAGCATACGTCCATATCATATCCTTAACTCTCTTGAGCAGGAAAATAATTCCCACTGGAGGACCATGGACCTTTAACTTGGGGGAAAGAAAAAAAAAATAAGAGTTTTACACAAGCTGAAAAAAGAACCCTTCTTTTCCTCTAATTTCTTCTTTTGAAGGGTCAGGGGGAAAAAAAATGATGGGAATCACTCATCTGCTATGATCTGGCTTTGAAAATCATTGTAATTATTGTTATTAAGTGTTTAAGAATCCACAGGGAGATAGAGTATTGTACACAGGGCACCAAAAGAGCTATAATCTACCACCACATCCTACCCCCGAAACCTGGGGTCTTGAAGATTGGAAATAGCTGTGTTTTTATGCCATCCAACAGGAATCTATAATTCAACAATGCCTGCTCTCCGCCATCTGCTTTCCTCACATGGACTGGAAATCTCCTAATGTTCTCTGTCATGGATGCTGAAATGTATGAGGTTTTTAACAAACACGATGAAAATGATCATCAGCAGCAGCTAAAACATGACCTTTAAGTTCCACAAAGCTTGTCAAGACCTTCCTTCTCCTGAATGTTCATTTGCAAACCATGAATTTCTTGAGAGTTTGCAAAAACAAATACACAAGATCATATTTTAAGAAGTCACTACACATATATGAGGAGCATCATACAAGTTAAACTGAAGCATTTCTAAAACTTCAATGGAATTATAGTAAAATGCAATTTCAATGAGAAAAATTCCAATTTTCTTCACCACCCTTCAGATACCCAACTAAACCCATTTCAACCCTGAGAAAAGTACTGGGACGGACTGACTCGTTTCTGGGCTGGTGGCTGGACAAAGAAATCTAAGAGTGTCTATTCTAGTTACAAGTCTAGTGCCTGGAACATGACAGGTACTCAGAAAAATATCTCCGCATGGGTGAAAGAAGCAACAACATCAACAGAAAGGGAGGGCAATCGAGAAACCTGGCCCATGTACACCTGGAGAATTAGAGAACAATGCTTCCAGAATTAAGACTTCTCCGGCCCACACCAATTCTTCTATGTAAAGCTTTAAGGCAGAATGATCTGCTTACGTCTTGGAAGGAGCAGCCACTGCTGACTGCCAGGGTTTATCCAGAAACATGGCTGGCCCCAGAGGGCTTGCTGTAGCTCCCTGCTTTCTTGCTTCAGAGTCTGCACACACACAGACACACACAGACAGACACACACACACACACACACACACACACACACACACACACACTGCTTCGTGTGGGGAGAGTCCACCTCACCCCCTTCATCAGGGGTTAACCCCCACTCATCTCTCAACTACTTTCTCAGGAGGCCATTCCCTAGCCCCGCCCCACCTCCATTATTCTCTGATTCTTGCTCTTCATATTGACAGTATTTATCACAATTTTAATTATATATATAATAAGGAATTATTTCATATCAGTATCCTGTCACAAAACTTCAAGATCTGTGAAGACGAAGGCTATATCTATTTCACTCCGCAATAATTACGTAATGCCTACTACACTGCCTGGCACATAAAAGACACTCAAGATATACTCATTTAAAGTATAATAATAGGAAAATAGTTATCATTTACAGGAAATGTTCCAAGTGCCAGATACAATCTCAGTTGTTGATACAATGCATTATATCATTCCTGCTAAAGGTTGTCAAGCGCTCTCTGTTACTACCCGAGTGACTGGTGACTATACAGATGACTCTATGACTACCTGATGTGTTTAAGTGCATTTGGGCAGCTGTTAACGAACCAGTTCCACGGTTACCATAAACATTTACATACCATCCCACTACTTACCCTTCTGCCTAGAATCTGGTTGATAGCTGCACTTTCCTTTAGAGTACACTCAGCTACGACATTCGCTCTCATTTCTTTCATGTATAACATAAAAGCATTCAGAGGCTTTTTAATGTGAGGTCTTTTTGGCTCCTGCTCCTTTCTCTGTTCATGCTGAGGCTTCCTAAAAGTTGGGAGTGGGGAAGGGGTTAGACAAATCAGCAAGAGACGGGAGGAGGAGCAGAGCATCCGCTTCTATCATGAGTCCACCTCAGGCTGGGACCACCCTCTGGGCTCTCTAACAGCCGCCAGGACACTGTCTACTTAAAAAGAGTGACCCATCTACTGTTGATAAATAAGGATCCTTTGGTTTGCGAAAGCTTACCTATAGCTATAGAAGGGTTTAACCCAATACAGAAATGGGCTTGTGAAGACGCTCCATCTAGATTTTAGATGCTCCCTGGTCACCTTAGGAAAAGCTGAACATACAGTGCAGGTAGTCAGTCCTCCACTAGAACTGACGTTCTTAACTTCTGTGGGTCAGGGCTCCTCTGAGAAGCTAATGAAACCTTAGGCTCTCTCCCCCAGACAAATGCACATTGGATTTGCCTGTACTTGCAGGGGTCTTATGGACAGTGTTCACATGCTCCCTGCCACCGCATGCCTTCTGTTCCAGTACAAACTCTAGATTAAGAAACTCAGTTAATTACTAATCTTTTGGGAGAATTCAGCTGTGCTGTAACAGCCTGCAACAACCCTGGTCCGACAGGAAATCCTGGGTTTTGCTTTGCCCCCTTCCTTTCAATTCTGTGCTTCCAAAGCCTTGATGCAGATGCAGGGTGACTATTTCTAGGAGGAAATGCACTGAACCCCCCAATCTACTTCACTCTCATGGTCCCCAAGAATGGGAACCCAATTCAAGCCTTGCACTAAATGGCTGAACAGCTCCGTTTCTTCAGTCTCTCCGCTCTGAAGATCTCTTCTCTTTAGTGGGTTTCCCTTCATCTTTTGAGATTCGTGCTCCTTTTCCATCTCAGAACCAAATCAGAGCACTGAGAATCAACCTGCTCGGTGTCCTCAGGGGCAGAGCTTTCAAGGCGGAGCTACACTGACTTTCAGGATAACAGATAGGGGTAAGATTCGACAACAGCAAAGGAGAAACGGTGGGGTGTAAGTCCTTGGTACCATAAGGCGTTCACAGGTGGAGAGAGGGGCGCACTTACACGTGCATTAGGTCACTGTCAGTGTGGGGGTGTTCCTGTTTGACCTGAGGCGTTACGATGGCTGGATGAGGGATGCCAGTTGTGTGGGGACCAGGAGGACCAGGAATCATATGATGAGAAAACCTGAAAGAAGGAAAGTCGAGAAAACAAAATGTACTGCTGTAGCAAGAGCTGGATGGAATTTTGAAACCACTCACTAACTGCTATTGGCTGAGAGTAAAAACACGTCTTCACACACAGACATATTAACTATAAGAGCAGGCTGATGATTAATTTCTTTCCTCTCTGTATTCAGGTGGAAAATATTTATAATTACACACCACCTAACAGATTTTTTTTTTTTCAAGTTAATGGTGGAATCTGGCATTTTTCCTGGGAGGGCTCTAGGCAATAGGATTTTTTTAAAAAGGTGAGTCACTTTTCTTGCAAAGCAGTTTTCAGAGAAGAATTTCAGTAAGAATAATTACTGGAAATAGAATATTTTTATGAAGATTTAGCTTTTTAAAATGACTTTAAAATCTATAGACATCATATTTTTAAATCTCTGTCTACATCTCTAAGTGGACCTTCATATTAAGTCTTCTCCTGTTGGCTTTTCCCCTAATATTGGGAGAGAGCAACTGAGCAGACAAGGGGCAGGAAGATTTGTTCAGTCTCTGATTTAATAAGGCTGCCATCAGCATCATTCCAAATAATTTTCTACACATAAAGAAGGTAGTGTCTGAGAGATCTAGCCTCATGGAAAATTGATAACAAAATTAAGGGGAATAATTTAATTAAAGGGAAGGATACAGCTCTGCTTCAAGGTAAAAACTACACAAGCTCAAATAAAGGCTTTTTCCCAGAGTATGCTTATAGAGCATTAAAAAAAATCTCAAAATATCCACCACCATCCAACACAAAGGAGGGAAACTGCCATGCAAGAAAAATAAAACAAAGACAGTACTTTCAACAAGCTCTTTGATAAATCTGGATATGCTTTAGAAATTTCTTTCAAACTGTTTTAAAGTAAACATGTAGTTCAGCAAAAAACATTCTCAGGTCTTTCATCACCGTCTGTACAGTTAATTCCTTCTTCTGGGAAGGAAAGAAGGGACTCTGCTTGGATATGTAATATTTCAGAAACAAATCTTTAAAAATTAAGGAGGCATGGGAAAAATACAAACACTTGATCAAATTATGATGCTTTGCTAAATGGACCATTTGCAAAAATACGTGATGCTGGTTATTTGCCTATGAGAAAATCCTGTCATCACACAATTCTTATACACTGTTAAAATATATGTATAAAATATATTTAGGAGGAAGGATATTAATTTTATTCCCTCTCAACCAGTGAGGTGTACAATTTATTGAATAAAATGATTTTTGAAAAAGCTGAAATTCACCACAGAAAACTGCAAATTTCATACATATATTAAAAAGTTAAGATTCACAACCAGTTACTAACCCAACAGTTTGACTTCCAGCATGTTAATGCTAGCTCCCTTGAAAAAGCCACATTGAACACACAGATGATACACCACAAATGTGTGTGTACATCAAGCACAGGGCACAAAAGCCGTCCTTTCCAGAGGCAAAAGCGTTACACAGAGCGGTGTGGCACAGCAGGCCTCGCAGAGCTTCACACCACTACGTCCACACAGGGCCTGATTCACACACTAGGACACACAGCCCGTTCGGCCTGACAGCCCGGAAGCCCCGCTCCTTCTCTTCCCACAGCCTCGGTCCAGGAGGGCTCTAGACTACCTGGGCCTTTTCAGACACCGTCACAGGAAACTGAGACAACCTTCCTCACAGAAGAAAAAAAAAAAAAGCCAGTCTGTATTCTCCCGCTGACCCACCCTCAGCATGTTTTGAATTGAACAAGCTCTTCCTACGATGTCCCCTCAGGGGGCGTTTCTCCTCCCGCCGTCCGGGGCGGCGAAGTCTTTCGGAGGTACGGTCTCCAGGGTGGCTGAGTCCGTCTGCCTGACGGGTGTGGCTGGTGCTGTGGGGCGTGGAGTCTGGCTCCTTCCCGGGACTCCCCAGGACGCCTAGTGTGGGAGCCAGGCACCCTGCGCAGACAGACGCGGGCTGAGCTGTGCGCCCGCCGGGCCGAGAGGCAAGCAGAGGCGCACGAGACGCAAGCGCGCAAGAGCAGCCTGTCCTGGCGCGCCCGGTTCCACCTCCACCTACCTGGACATGGAAGTGTCGACTGACAGTGAGGATGGGTAGGGCTGCCTGAAGCCTCCCGTGATGGGATATACAGGCTGACCTTGCCTGAGGTCACAGAAGAGAGGAACCCATCAATGACAAAACATGAGTTACCAACCAGCAACAAGAGTTTGATGAGGGGAGGCCCTCAACCAGAATCTGGGGCGTGTTACGAGGGGGGTACTGCTCACTCACCCAGCTGCTTCCCTTCCTCACCCTCCGCCCACCCCAAGCATCACTAGTGCCTTGAAGGAACCCTCCTGCTGCAGTCCATGGGTGGCTCGTTTTCTACCCCTGCCCCTCTCCAGCCCCACTGATGCTTTGCACAAAGTAGGCATGTGAACAGCTCTTAGTGAATATAACAGAACCTGAGAATGGTGAACTATTCTTTTTAGGATAACGGATTCTTTATCAGAATCTTTGAGAACTTCAGGGAAGGGAAGAAAGGAGGAAATAAAAGTTTATATAAAAATGAACACGTTTTTGAAAACCCTGCACCCCACCTCCCACCCTTACACCCATGCTGCAGGCAAGAAATAAAAGATCAATTCAAGAAGTTATTTTCTCTCTGCTCTGAGAATTCCATCTCTCCCTCTGTTTTTCCTACATGTCACATTTTTCATTTACACAGTCTTTATTTCCAGATGCCACTGATGGAACTCAGCCCAGGATTATTGCCCTTAAGTAGGTAAGTTCAGACAGAATAATTGATGTAGGTTTGGAAGTGTTCGCATAATCAATTAAATCCAAACAGAGTTATTGACTGTGAAAGTTAATGCTAAAGAGAAGAGAGAAAGCTGGAATATCCATGGCAGGATAAGCCCTCCTTATGAAGAAGAGATAATGTAAGGATGTGAAGGAGGGAAACTGGGGCTTTTGCCAGGGGTCTGCAAGGACACACAGTCAGGGAAGAAAGGAGAGAAAACGTTTGCTGAAGGTGCAGCCCTTTGTCTGTGGAGTGAGCAGTGGGGGGGGAGTGAGGGCAGGGAAAGCTATGTGCTAACTAACAATAAAATGATAGAAACAGGCTCCACTGTATGAAGTGATTCTTTCTTCTCTAAATACATTTCTTTTCCTTTACCTTTATTATTAAAAAAATAAACCTGAAAACAGTGGTATGGATCTTTCAGAAACAACAAAATAGAGAACATTTGGATTCTGAAAGGATAAAGCCCATTCATCAGTTTTTCACTCCTCTGAACTCAAATTGGTGCTTACTTTATTAAAATTCAAAAGATGCTTTTGCATTTGTTACAGTTATTTGTCATTTACATCACTTGCCCATTTACAAGCAAAGATCGATATTCAATATATCTAAGGTTATGCTTCAAAAATATAAGTTGTTCATAAAGAACTAGAAAAGAAAAACCACAGTGAACACTTTGTACAGGCATAGTAAATGCCCAGAGCCACAAATTGAATCCATAAAACTATAAGCTTCAAAGCAAATGCTACACAGTCATTTTCTACACATATTAGCAAACGGACTCAGTCCATTTCAAAGTCTGTATGTTTTTTAATCTTTTAAATTGAAATGAAATAAAGTTAGCACCTTGTGTGTTGAAGTTTCTTCAACTCCACAAGTGTTATTATTCATAAAGCTAATTTCCATAAATGGGGAGTAGGAGATATCAGACGTCTGGCTGCAGGTTGCAAGAAGGATCTTACCAGCCAAGAGGTGGGGTTATCTGTCCAACACCACCTGGAGACAGGGGATAAAACGTAGGGATCTCGGGAGCTGGAGGATGTCTGGACATGCCTATTAAAAAAGAACAATGGAGAGGCAGATTCACAGGACATTCAATTTCTGAGAGAAACAGAAAGGCAAGAAAATGCATTTTATCATTAGCACTTAAGGTGTAGAATGAGACAGTATTTATTTTCTGATTTAACAGAAGTCCATTTGTTATCTTTACTCAAGATTTCAGCATCTGAGAAAACACATCCGAAGGTGGTACATCTTGAGGGGCTCCTAAAATGGTAAATATACTGCGAGTAAAGCAAGCATCAAAATGAGACTGTAAAGGTACTTAAGTTTGCCTCTATTTCACTTCGGTTAGGAAAAGCGTAGACAACTGTTTCTGTGTAGAATGACAGCGCTTCATAAGCAGAAGGCCTGCCACGGTGTTAAGGATTAGGTCAATCGCTCATTTCAGACCTTCACCGACTCCCTTATGGGCACGTAGATTTGGGAAATGTGATACCTCAGAGGATCAAAGATTAATTGGGAATAATCTTCAGCCCCCATAATGGCCGCACGTGACAGGATTCATCTGGTCTCTGGCACTGCAGCTCCAACCGAGCTCTTCACCGGGTCGAGTCCCCTGGGCTCCGAGGTCAAGCCGGTCTGGATCAGCTGTACTCCACAGAGAACGAGCGTGCCACGCTGTTTCACGAGCTCACGCTCCCTGGAGCACACTACCCTAGAGCTGTGAAACCACCCAGAGATGACGCCTAATCCTAGTCCCACTTGACATGCCTGTTTACATCTTACCTTGGGTACTGAAAAGAAGGGGCGCGACGTGTACGTAAACGCAAAACAAAACGTTAACATTCACATCTGGGGGAAAGGGATTCTGAACAGAAGAAAGCCACAGGAGTTTCTTTACACAGTTAATCTGGCTTTAAAAGAGCATTATCCTGTATAAACATATATCCCCAGGTTTAACAACCCGAATATACATTCAGTGGCTATAATTATATTGCCTCGTATGCAAAACCAGGTGAGTACACAGAAGATGTTCTTTACGTATTCTGCTTTTTTACTATTCAAAATGTCTATGAATTTCATTTGGATATTAAAAGATATTGAAGGCCTTGAGCATATGGGAATGGCTTAAGAAGTGTTGTCTTCAAAGTTGATGTTAATTTGACTTTGAAGTTAGGACAAACTATTCTTTAACTCTTAGAAGAAGTAGCTAGGAAGGAGAAAGGTCTTTAATCTCTTTTGATGGAGTTTACATGAGATCATCTCAGGTTTTGCTGTTTTTAAAAGGAGTCTAAAATCTTCTTTTTTGATCTCTTATCACTTTCAAATTTAATGAGTATTTTTTCAAATTCCTTTATATCATCAATTCACCAAAAGCACTGGATACAATAGGACCTAAGGGAGTTCTGTGGATCCACTCTCTCTCTGAAGCAGAGCCCCTGGCAACTGTTTTTATGGAAGCTGGAAGTTCACTTTAGCAGAGTTACCATAAAAATCTCCCTTTATAAAAAAGCTGTCAATACTGCTTCTTTTGATCACAGAGGAGCCCTTGGGATTTGTTTTAACTTGGGCCTGGGGAGGCAGCGGCAGCAGGGGGCCTGTAGTAGTGATTCTTGACATGGCAGAATCATAGGGCAGTTTCTCCAACTTGCTGCCTCCCTCATCCCCAGATTCTCCAAAGCTCTTGTTCTGCAGAGGGGTTGCTCAGTCTTGAAAAACCTGACCAACACAGAAGAATATTGGAAACTTGAACTTGAAAATCATAATTAGAGGCTGAATTATATGAATGGTCAACCTTAACCCCTTTGTTAGGGAGATGAAGTGACTGTTTAGGTACCTAAAAAATACGATTTGTCCTGGGATCTTATCTCTGGGCTGCAGAGAAGTGAACTGCTTTCAGTCACATGCCTCTAAGCAGAGGAGTTGGAAACCTTGCTCTCCACACGAGTCTGTGTTTTTAAGTACACTGAGAACAGTGCATTTGTGATCTGGTGTAGGAATAACTTGACAGAACAAAAAAATACAATTGTTTTTCGTATTTGGATTTGATTTTACTGCTTAAAAACAAACAAGGGAACTACCGTTTCCTTAGCACCTGCTACATGCTGGTTCCTGTGCTGGGTATTTGACTGTTTCTATTAAAATTCTACTCCTATTTCAGATAACTTTCTCTCATGAAATATTCTCTAACTTTCTACTGCTGCGAGAAATCTTTCTTCTTAGAATCTACAACATTTTATTTGTACTTTTAACATGGTACTTAAGATGTTCTTCATTATGTTTTATAGTGAGTTTGTGCAAACGATTTCCTGTGTGAGCTTATCACTGCTAGGAAAAAAAAAAAGACCATTTTTTCCCTTATCTGTGTATCAAACCATGGCTGTCTCGCAGAGAAGGCTCTGAATAGAATTCTGAGTGATGAAACAAATGAACACATTACCCATGCTGGGTCAATACGATAAGCCATTTGCACGTACACACATGGTATGGCTTGGGTCATTACACGAGCAGAAGAAAGTGGGTCTGTGTTTTCTAAATAGCTCATTGTTGTCTTAAGATCCTGTTTCCAAAGATTCCTAAAAGTGTGTGTCTCTCTACCAACTCCTGTGCTACATATCATTTATTTAACGAGTATTTACTGAGCACTTGTTATACAAGATCCCCTGGTGCCTCAGATGGTAAAGAATCTGCCTGCAATGGGGGAGACCTGGGTTGGGAAAATCCCCTGGAGGAGGGCATGGCAACCCACTTCAGTATTCTTACCTGGAGAATCCCCATGGACAGAGGAGTCTGGAGAGCTACAGTCCATGGGGTCACAAAGAGTTGGAAACCACTGAGTGACTAAGCAGAGTGCATATGTTGGATGCTATATGCAATATAGCCTTAAATTTTTTTAAGTTTTATAAATACAGCTAAAATGATTCTGGGGTCAGACTACATGGATATAGTAGTTCTGCCACTCACTAACTATATGTTCTTGAGGAAGTTATTTAATTATTATTCTGCAGAATCAGAATAAAAATGAAATAGAGGTTGTTCTGAAAAGTAAATGCATTCATATATAATAAAGAAAAGTGCCTGGTAAGTGCTGTGTTGAGTGTTTGCTGTTATTTACAAGGACACAAATAGATAAACAGGTACATAAACCCAGTATTTCCTAAAAGCTCTTCCTCTTAACATTTTTATCAGACACAATGAGTGGAACTTTGTTAGATATTAGCTTATTATATCATTTAATATTTAACAAATATTAAATGATGGATATTACCTTCCTTTCTTCTTCTTACAACTATACTTGCACCTACCACCTTACCCCAACACACATGCGTAAAAACTAGTGTGATTCCTAACAGGAAATTAACCTAAAGTTATTTTCTTAAAAATAAGAATGGGTTCTGCTGACAAACTGTTTATATTTACTGAATAAGCCCAACTAGAGTTAGCATATGAAGATGAGTTTCTTTTTTTTATTATTATTATTTGGGGGGATAAAGCTAACCAGCCACCCAGGAACTTTGAAATCAGCAGCTTAGTACCACCATGCTGTAACCAGCTGTACATGATAGAACCAAAAGGCAGGCAGGGGAGAGAAGAGTAAAGGCAAGAGATCCAAGAAGCATTAGACTTTTCTCCATCATACTTATTTTTTGGTGATGATTGCACCCAAGTGGAATGATATAAACTCAAGATCATGTAAATTAATTCTTTAACCAAGGTTTTATATCCCCCTACCTACATGGTGATGGGATACAGTAAGTCTATGACAAAAAAGTAATTAAAAACAGGACTTTTATATTACAACAAAAGCAAACAGTATTATAGAGTAGAATGCAGAAATCACAAATTTTTAGCTCAAAATATTTCAAAGAAATTGCAAGCAGACAATTTCTGGTCATGCCCACTAGTCCCTTCTCTAGTCCTGAAAAGTTTGTTTAACAGAAAAGCTTTGAGGAGTAATGATAAATTAAAATTATTAAGGTAAAACAAGGTAGGGTAGCAGTAAGATATGGAAACAGAAGAGAAAATGCAAGTGCGACTGGTAGCCAGTTAGAAAAATTTCTGTTTTAAAATCTAAACTCTCCTAGAATTTGTGAGAGAAAAACTATTGAACCATCGTGTGTTACTCTTTTAAATTTTTTTATAATGTTATTCTCTTAAATAAGTTCATTTCAAAGTGATCTGAACGGGGACTGGGATTAGGTAAATACTATGTAATTGTTATGTAAATAAATAGTTTAAAACTAAATAAAACATGCTCTTGGATTCTTTATGATGATAGCGTGTCTGGGGCTTTTACATCTATCTTTAACTGTCACCTGCATCTTTATGGTCCCCAGACGCACATCTCTAGCTTAGGCCCTGCTCTGGGATGGTGACCTGCACACTTCCCTTCAGATATCCCAAAAGGACCTCAAACTTGCCACAGCCAAGGTCATATTCTTGAGCTTCCCTCTCAAACTCAGCTTTCTTCCGAAGACGCTTGTCTTAGGTTTCCTTTCTCACTACATATTCACAGCTGCCTCTGTTGTTTCTGATTATTTGGAGATCCTTTACAAAAGGAAGTAGAGGAAAGAAAGGGCTGGAAATGAGAATAAAATAGACACAAACCCAGAAACATCCACCACAGTGATTCTTGCCTTCTCTAAGAAGACGTACTGAGGCTCCAAGCAAGCAAAGTCCTACTAAATTGTCAAAGAGTCGTCTTTTTAATAAAGGTGGGAAATGAAGATGATATATATTTAACTTAAAAGTGTTCACAGAGGTAGGAAAAACACCCAGCTTTTGAACTTCACTGTTGTTTTACACACTTACTAAATACTGTTGTTCACGATCCATCAAAGATAGGGGTGGACAAAAGGGAGAAGTGCTGGAGAAGGCATGTTTGGCCCCTTTACCCTTTACATTCTCTGCCTTCACAAGGTTTTACAGGATCTTTCATTGTGAACACCTCAAGATCCTGCTGAGTCCCGAGTGTACATGCCCATGAAGACAGCAAGGGCTCCCCTGTGAGTAAACTGCCCCTCTCTCAAGGCCTGCTCTAGGGTGCTGGGACCAGAAGGCTTTGACGGTCTGTGCTCTGTGTCCGTCCGACAACCACACCAACCCTCACGCCTCACGTTAGAAACAGGCATTTTGGTTTTTGAGACTTCTTATGATGTATGTTTCTCTGTAAATGACACAAAAGCAGAACTTGGTAACAGTGTAGAGAAGCAAAAGAAGATTCATGTTGCTTTGAATGCAGACCCACTCTAGTATTCTCGCCTGGAAAATCCTATGGACAGAGGAGTCTGGTGAGCTATAGTCCATGGTGTAATGAAGAGTTGGACACAACTGAGCCACCAACACTTAGTCTGTTTTGACTTTAGACAGAAATGGTTTTGTACTTTATATGTGTGTGTGTGAAGTCATTTTAGCCATGTCTGAGTCTTTGTGATCCTATGGACTGTAGCTGCCAGGCTCCTCTGTCCATGGGATTCTCCAGGCAAGAATACTGGAGTGAGTTGCCATGCCCTCCTCCAGGGGATCTTCCCGACCCAGGGATCAAACCTGTGCCTCTTAGGTCTCCTGCATTGGCGTGTGGATTCTTTACTGCCAGCGCCACCTGGGAAACCCTCTGTACTTTAAATATAATTTTTGTTGAGAAACAACCAAAAGAAAAGAAAACACAACAGGGATATTACTGAAACCAAAGGAAATCACAAGTCTCAAAAACATAACATTTGAAGAAAAACTTTGTCCCTTTTCTAACTTCTTTTTCAGTACTATCATCAACATGTAGTACATGCTGAAATAAATGAATATGGCAGGGGGCGCCAAGGACTGAACTTGTAATATATTTTCACAACATATTGGTTTATATTGTGATCATAGATCTTCAGAGCTGTCATGATGAAAATGACCCTTCACTATTTTTTTTTGTTTTTCTTTATCCCGAAAAAGAAAAGGCCAACAACAAATTCTTATATGCTTATTAAAAAATTGCTATCAAATAAATTACTCTTATTTCCTACAAATGTGTTATGATATGAGCAGAGGCACCGGCGAGGTCACTCAGACTGGTGAGACGAGGCTCTTCCTTATCCAAAGAGGCCTGGGCGGTAAGGCTCTCACCTTGTTTGGAATTGACATCTGATGGGATATGTGACGGGTGTGATCCTGGAGAAAAGTGCTCGTCGCTGTACGTGATGAGAGGGGTGAGAGGATGGACCGCATGGGATGGCTGCACCACGGGCACTTTATTTGACTGCAAAGTAACCACAAGGACAACAGTTAATATGGACTCCCAGCTCCTGTCTCCTCTCTCCTCAAAAGTCAACCAAGAATTATCTTCAGACCTAAACAACTGAAGTATCTGCTCTACCCACTTAAGATTTTCAGGATTTTCTCATGTTAAATATGCCTTAAGTACACGAATATCCCACCAAGAGAACGATCAGTTATTTAACCTAGGCCCCTTTGGAGATTTAGGTTGGTCACTATTATTCCATGACATCAATTTTCTATACATACATATTTACACCCCTTTTGGATTATCTCCTTAGCTTTAAGTCAATAAACAGTTTCGGAGCAAAAGTTATGAATGTTTTAGTAACTCTATTCATTACATATGTTTGGCATAAAATGGGCATTCAATAAACATTATGAATAGATAAATGAATAAATGTTCCAACTTAAAAGGCAACTTTTTAAACAATCTCGTATATATAAATTTGCTGTAATGACATCATCTTAGTTTATAAAATTCATAATCCTAGAGTTGTAGAACAGTAAATCTGGCCCAGCTAGCGAAGAACCCGCCTACCAATGCAGGAGATACAAGAGATGTGGGTTCGATCCCTGGGTCAGGAAGATCCCCTAGAGGAGGAAATGGTAACCAGCCCCAGTGTTCTTGCCTGAAGAATCCCACAGACAGAGGAGCCTGGTGGGTCCACAGGGTTGCAACGTGTTGGACACAACTGAGCATACGCACATACATGCGTGTGCTCAGGTGCACACAAACAGAACTGTACATCCTTAAGAGCCAAATTATTCCATTTTTTCATGTTCTATAGTTTCGCCAATCAAACATGACCATCATTTATTATGCGTTAGAGCTGCTTAGCTCATCTTCAGTTCCTCTAGTTTCCGAAAGTATTAACAGAAAAAATGGAATTTCTAATCTTGGGTTTAACTGCATAATGAAAAATATAGCTTATAAGAACACTTCAAATTGTTGACATTTATATTTAACATATTTTATGTCTCTTTGTTTAAAAATAAATTTTACTATTTAATTTGGAATTCTAAGACTATATAATAGTAACACTTATTAAAGGCTCAGGTTATTTATTTGGACTTCAATTTGAAATCTGGAATTCTGTTGTTTGGTGTTAAAGTTGAATCTCCCGTACATACTGCCCCCTCAATAAAGTGCTTACTAAGCACATCAGTAATACAAACAAGACTCAGGCAGTTTAACCTGATTAGAGGATTGTTTTAAAAGAAACTACCCCCCACACACAATTCAACACAATTATATGCACAATATGTTTCTGATTTTAAACTCATCTCCTAATTTAGGCTGTCTCAGAAAAATATCTACTTAGAAATATAATAATAAGTAACTCATGAATTTAAAAGGAATAAACTCTAATGAATTCTAAATATTCTCTAATTCACTAGTTCAAACATGCCTTCATCATGCTAGCTTAAATAGACTGTTACTATTCTACAGACTAAATACATGTGAAATCACTTTCTCCAGAAAAGAACATATTATTAAAATTTTTCTGAGTAAGTCCCTGAAAAATGCACAGTGTAAACTGCTTAAAGTGTAGGGACAAATCTGAATGGCTGAGAACCATGACACAACTGTGTATGATGGCTGTACCTACTACATACACTGATTATGTCCCTTTTTGTTGTTGTTGTTGTTTTACAAACTAGGTGTAAAAAGTATGTGGTTCCAACAGAAAGAACCATCCTCAGGAAAATTAGGAGTAATTTTTCTAGTAACTCTTAATTCTCTTTATAGTTAGTAATTCTTTACACCCTATCATTACAATCTCCACCCAAAGAAACTTATGAACCAAAAAAAAGCGAGGGGGGGGGGGAATCACACTTTTTTAGACAATGATATGCTCTCCTCGCTAGATTTCCCCTTATTTTATAATTACCAGCTCCCCTCTAACAGTAGAACTCGCATGCTCCTATAGCCCTTGGCGTTTATTAAGTAGAGCACCATTATCAAAGCCACACGCCTTTTCTCTACGCACCTCTGCACAGACATCTATGCATATAAATGTGTAAAAGGTTAAAAAAATTTTTTTCCATGGTTTTCAAGTGTTAATGATACAGTATGCCAAGTACACAGAATGAGCTTCTCAAATATAAGGAATTCAGAGTGCTAGAGGAAGTGGGGGGTGGGTGGGTGTGAGGATGTTATTATTATAAACCCCTTTAAATATGGAAGCGAAAATCTCAACACTCAAATGCTAAAACAAATGAAATTCAACTATACTTGAGAATAACTGTTTCGAGTTCCCTTTCAGAAGTCTCATAAGAAGCATAATTGCCAAACGATCTACAAAGATATTTTCTTAGGGTAGTTAAAAAGAGTAAAGCATTGCAGAAATCTTCTGCAAATATATATATATATATATATTTATACACACACACACATTTTACGTGCCTTTCTTATTTTCAGAGCACCACCTTAAGGAACTTGCATTAGCAGGCAGCATCTTCTTAATGTCTGACCTATCCCTCCAGTCATATAGCTCAGAATCTGGTGCCATGAATTTTTGCTAAATTATGCTATCCTTGCTCTCCTCTTAATTTTACGGTTTTCAACACAGATTTGCTTTCCTGTGGGAAGGAGATAAGAAGCTGAGGATTTTAATTTAAGCTCTGGCCTTGTCTTATATTTTGCAAGATGGGTAGCGAAAGCAGTACTAGTAGGTGTGTTAAAGCCAACAAGGATTATGTCCATTTTTGTGGCCAAATAATAAAAGCAATATGAAATCTCAATAATATGAGCGAGCACAATTCTAAGGTTTAGAGTTTGCCTCCTGCTGACCACCTCCACTGTGTATATAAAAGGATCCAACCGACACCACAGACGCTTGGCATAGCACCTCCCCAATCAAGTGTCCTCAGCCCTGAACTGTGGGCTTCCTCTGACGTCAGGAGTTACTGTCCCTTGATACTACCTGCGCACACAAGGTGAGAACCTGGGCACCGCTACTTTGTGCAAGTTTTAAAAAGACAGAAAATATGACCATTGTTTCCCCATCTGCCCTTGGGTTTTTTTTTTTTTAAATTTTTAAATTTTATATTGGAGCACAGTTGATGAATAACATCTCAGTTTCAGGTGTACAGCAAAGTGATCCAGTTACACATGTACATGTATCTATTCCAAATCCTTTTCCCATTTAGGTCATTACATATTACTGAGCAGAGTTCCCTGTGCTATACAGCAGGTCCTTGTTGATTACACATTTTAAATACAGCAGTGTACACATGCCAATCCCAAACTCCCTATATAACCATTCTTAATTCTAGTCTTCTAATCTCCAAATAACAATGTGCTGCATATTGGGGAGGGGAGCATGTGAGGAAAGAAAGAATAATTGATCACTTAGTTTCTACAGACAAATTTATGAAACTATATTATAATGCCTGGTTACAGGTGTCTATGTGGGCACATGCATATATTCATTAACACCTAAAATGTGCCAAGCACGATCTGGTCCTGCTGTCCTGTACATGGCAGCTTCCTTTCTAGGTGCCTGAAAATGGGGATGCAGCTGTTGGAGACACAAAAGAAGTATGTAAAAAACAGAACAGAAAAAACCAAAGCAAAATCTAAGAAGACTGCATCAAGTATTACGAAGAGGAAGAACCAGGTGATAGAATAGACAGTGCATATCTGTATCCCTTTGTATCATATTAAACCTGAAAGAAATCAAAAGTTCATTTGGTCCAAGATTTTTATTTGCCAAGACAGGAAGCTGAGAATCAGAGGTCAACAGGGATGGGTACTCACGTTGTGACTACTGTCAGCGCTTAAAATAAGACAGCTCCGCTCGCTGCACAACTCCAGGAACACAGGGTCACTGTGAAGACAATGGGAACAGAAGCCCCTGCTGCACTCAGGACCACGAGACCGAGCAGGAGGGAAACTCCATCTTTTTTGGCTGGTACTCTGCTGGGTCCTGCGCAGCCAGTATGGCCCCCAGTCTTCTGGATCCTCCCCTACCCTGCCCTGTGCTTTTCCCAGCACACATCTCCCTGTATAGGGGGAGTGGGATTCTTTTTCATTCACAGGGACAATCAGGTAAGTCTTAGAACCACCAGATAGTCCCAACAAGTGTTCCTTCCTCGATCATCTTGGGAAAATAGAATGCGCAATTACTCCACCTTTCCAAGATACCTGGCAGCCTCAAGTCGTCCCAAATCCTCCATGCCTGCTCAGAGAGGGGTTCAGTACCTTGTCTAAGCTCACATAGCAGCATGTGGCCAAGTCAGGCCACAGACCTTCATCTACTGATTCCAGCTATACATCCCCGGCAGGGAGCAAAGGTGAAAGATGGAAAAAGCAGGTACTGGAAGCGGGGCGTGGGTACAAAATATCAAGGATGGATTCGAGAAGACAGCTCTCCTGTCTACACTCAGCACCCACACAGGAGGAAGCCCACAGTACTTTCCCAAACTGGAAGGGCTACCATCAGACCACCCTACCCATGTAGCACACAATAATTATAGCAACTCACACTTAGCCAAGTACTTCTTATGTAGTCAACACTTTATAGATGCCATTATCTGCCTTTTCCGGAGGAGGAAAATGAAGTACAGAGAAGGTAAGTAACTTTCCCAGAGGCCCAGAGCTGGTCAGTGGCAAAGCCAGGTTCAGATGCAAGACGCCTGGCTCTAGAGACCACGTTCATTACCAATACACCATGTGGCCTCCCTGAAGAGCCCAGTTCATAAAATCTTGGATGCTGAGTGAGTGGACCACAGCTGACAGTACATGACATCTGTGAAATGAGCGTGTGGTCTCCGTCCCTGGCACAGGAATCACGTCAGACAAAGAGGCACCTCAGCCGAAGCGGTCAGAGCGGCACCCGCTCAACGGCCACTTTTCTGTCCGGGGTTGGAAAACACTCCAAGAAAGCCAGCTTGGTTGCCACCCAGGCTGGTCCCTGCAGGTAAAGACTGCTCTGACATCATAGCCAATAAAACCCACACCTCCTGTGGACACCAAGTGGGTGCCACTTAGGGACCCTGAGAGCCACCCCCAAAGCAGCATTCCCAGAAATGACCTACTTGCCGCTGGCAGTAACTCAGGCTGTTGCACATGCTGTCAGCCTCTGAGGATGCGGTTCTGGGAAGGACTAAAAAGTGGCTCAGCTTCCTCCTGGCTCAGGCCGTGGGCCTGCTGGTAAGTGGAGTGATTCGGGGAGAAACCTGCTGTCCAGGGAGCCAGTCCCCATTTTTCATGTAACCAGATTTCCACTAAACTCACCATGCAGGAACAGGCTGTGTGTGAGGGTCTTGAGTTCCATTTCAATTGGCTGTACATTTGATCAACTGAAGCCAGGGGAATTTTAACACTCCACCAACTTACTGTGATGAGGAATTTCACCTGGCCTGAATTGTTATGGTGGTACTTTACTTCGTATTAAACTCTAAAGAAGTCTGGTGTTGGTGAAATAGAAGCCAAATTATTTCGTATCGTGCTTTCCCTTCCTCTTCTGAGAATCTGAGCTTCTCAAGCCTTCCCACAATGAAGAACAGATTTAATATACCCCAAAAGGATACAATAATTCTTGTGTTAACGAGAACTCTAAAGTAACCTGGAAAACTGTCCTAAGCTCCACCACAATAAACACCTGACTCAGATCTGATGTGACTGTCACATCTAAGACCATGACTGGTTGTGACGCAGCAGCTTTTTCCCAGATAATGCTGAGCTCCAGGACTTTGCAGACTTCCTGAGCAGGAACTGGAAAAACTCTTAAGGTTAACAAAGGACAAATATTCCATGAGCCCACCTCCAGAGGCAAAGGAACGGTCTCTACTGGACATCTGTTAAATTCTCCTGAAGAAATGAAGGAACATGTTGTAGGGAAAGGAATTAATGTGTCCTGGACACCCAGGAAGTGCCTTCCTTACAGCCGTGCCTTTGCATCTGTGGCACTCATCCACAGAGGTGGGTGGCGTCATCTCTACATTTATAGATGAGAAGGCAGAGGCCTTCTGGACACAGCTACGTCATAATCAGAGGGGAGAGAACTTGTGCTGGCACGGTCAGGCACCCACGTCCTGCTCGTCCTGCCCCAACTACTCACCACTCAGCCCCTCTCTCCACTGCTGCTCCAAACCACCCTGCCAGCTGAGTGTGGCCTGCCCTGGGCCCTATGGTGATGAAGTGTCTGGAAAGAACCATGGGCCACTTGGAGAAGGCTGATGTCACCAGCAGGACTCCAAGCAGAGTGCCGGAACCACTGCTAAAATGAAACGGTGTGGAGGGCCCTTCATGTTCCCACTTCCCCATACAGTGATGATTTCCATATGTTTCCTCACTTAATCCAGAAGTTACCCCTAAGTCAGGTGTTGTGATTTATGTTTTACAGAGAAGAAAACCAAGGTTCTGAGAGGGTAAGTAGTTCATCCAAGATCACAGGATGTTAAGCAGCAGAGACAGAATTTAAATCCAAGTTGGTGACCCTGAAGTCTACAGCATGTCCCAAGGAACTAACAGCAGACAGTGCTGGCATCTTCTTGTTGCCAAGTGGTTTCAATGAGTAATGATACAGTTTAATATTCAAGTACACAGGAACTGGAGGCAGAGAGTTCAAATCCCAAACATTCAAACACCACTCAGTTGCTATGCTTACCTAGGTACGTCATGTAGTTTTTCAGAATCTCAGTATTCCCACATGTAAAATGGGTGGAATCATACCTCACAAGATGAAGGTGAGGATTACTGAACAATGCAAATAAAACGCCTATCAAGTCCTGGAACATATGTTCAATAAATATTTGCGGAATGGATACAGGAAAGAGGAAGGGGAAAAGAGGGCCAATAAATGAATACTCTGCTCCTCAAAATTCAAACCACTCATCTCTAAGACACAGTACATTTTAGAATTTAGAACTGTGCTTTCTTTCAGGTGAATTACGCCTCAAACTCTCCCTTCTGCAACTGGTTTAATAGAAGACAACTGGATTTTTTTTTTTTTCATGACAACTGGATTCTTATATCTGCTTTTACCTTCAGATCTCCATTTTGATATGTTATCTTGACTGAAGTAGAAGAAGAAAATCTGACCTCACAGATACATTGTTGAAAGGGAAGGATTATTTTAAGAATTTATTCAGATAACTGTGGATATTCTTCTTTGATACTAAACCAAAACTCAACAAGTGGTAGTTTCTCAAAAGCCAGTTGTATTGTAGAATCAAAAACCTTATCAATACACTTTTCCTACTCTTACATTAAAATTGGTTGTTCTGTCGAGCACTTTGAATATATCCATGTATCATTTTGCATTGGGTATATGGAAAATAGTGTTCACTCAGTTGACATATTTTGTTATACAATATAAAAATGACATTCATTAATATCATCACTAATCAGAAAAGCTTGAAGGATTTGAGAAGTTATCAAGCCTATGGGCTGCCCTCGTAGCTCAGTTGGCAAAGAATCTGCCTGCAATGCAGAAGACTGGGGTTCAATCCCTGGGTCGGGAAGATCCCCTGGAAAAGGAAACAGCAACCCACTCCAATATTCTTGCCTGGAGAATCCCATGGACAGAGGAGCCTGGCAGGCTACAGTCCACGGGGTTGCAAGAGTTGGACACGACTTAGTGACTAAATCACCACCACCACACGGAGTAGTTACACGTTTTCTCATATTTTAATTTTTGCTTGAAAGCTCAACTTTTATCACTGGCAACAAATGCTATCAACTGTTTCATGGAGGAGAGAGACTTACCTTGCTCATTTGTGAGAAAGTATCTGCCAGGTGCCAAAGTCCAAAGAACCCCAGTTTGCCTGTCAGTTATGCAGTCAAAGGGTCAAGATGGTTTTTTTTACTGCTTCATCAAGGATATTACTAAATGACTCTGGCATTTTTTCCTCTAGGAGCGTGTTGTGACGTAGAATTTAATGACTGTTAGTATCATTTGATGCCAAAGCACCGATCGTTTTACCCACTGTTGCTCCTGGGCCACTGATGCAAGTGCCAACACAGGAGAAAAGACGCAAGTGTCGCTGTTACCATGAGAGCAGTTCTGCCCTTGGGACCTCCTATCTCCAGGAGTCCTGGGGGCCACAGGCCACTCGTTGAGAACCGCAGCCTGCAGTCAAGTAACAGTACAGAGATAGCTGTTGATTGAGGATGATCTGAGCTAACAAGGTGGAAAGTACCATAACTGGTAAGTTAACCTCAGAAAGAAATTGATTAATGAGGTACAAAGGTAAAGTGCTTTCATGATATACTAAGCTATCATTTTTCCCTTTCTATTTGCTGGTGTCACAAATCCACAAGAGAAATTTGAAAAGCAAACAGTCAAACATAATATACACCACATCTTTTAAAATGACATTAAAACTTTTCCCACTCCTTCAACTCTTTAAACTCTATAAAACCCTAAACTTATGTTCGTTCATTCAACTTGACTTATTTTCTTCAAAGGAATCCTTGATACATACTGGCTGGGAATAGACTTGTGCCCTTTGGTGTAAGAAGCCCTGGTCACCTTCCTGGGGTACACCCAGTTATCACCGGCTCTGTGCTTACAGCCCGAGGACAGGATGCCAGGCACTCGCCACACTGTGTTGCTACCTCTTGTCTCCTCTCACTAGATAGAGGGTGGGTCTTGGTAACTCATCCCTAGCATCCAGCACAGGTCCTGCTGAAGTGGAGACATTCAATACCTACTTCTTGCAACTTAAACTCCGAATGAGGCTTTCAACACTAAGAAGTCTGTTTAAGAAAGAATTCACACCCTTAAATTAAAAACAGGGATTGATCCTCATGTTTTCTATTGCTGCCTAAAGTTACTGCAAATTTCTCAGCAGCTTAACACATCACAATGTACTTCGGGGGTTTAAATCACAGATTCCACGGGGACCAATCCCGGTGGTGTCACCAGGCACTCGGCTCAGGGTGTCACAGGTGTCGACCGAGTTTCTGTCTGGAGGCTCTGCAAGCTCCCTCCTGCTGCTAGGAGAATTCTGTGCCTTGTGGTGGTCCCCTGTCCCTTCTGCTTGTCAGATGGGATGACTCATATTCCCTGTCAAGCAGCCCATACACTGACTTCCTCTTCTACAACCACTAGAAAAACCCACTTTCCAAGGGCTCCTGTGACTGTGTCAGGGCTACCCCACAGCCACTCTCTCCTGAAGCCAACAGTGGGAGTGAGAGAGCGGATGGAGGATGGCTCTGATCAGCTCAGGATGCTGCAAGACCTGATGTCATCAGATAACCCACTTCACTTTCTCATTTCTTTCTCCGTTTGCAAAATGTTATCACCGACTGATTTTCAGCAGATAAAAATGAAGTACCATTACAAATGTTATTATCTGGTGTTACAGTTATTCTGGTTACACTGGAAAGTTCTGAGATTTAATTTTGTGTCTTCCTCCTCTCCTTTTTCTTTTTTTAACTGGGGGACTATGTCGTCAACAGTGTGTTACTCACACACGAGAGTGGACAGCAGTGGTGGCTCAGAGGCGAAGGGCTGAGAGAGGATTCACGCATCTCCCCCTCACCTCTCAGCGTCTGGGGAATCAGGGAGAGAGAGCTATGCGCAAGGGAAGTTCCACATTAACAACAGGGTCATGGCTTAGGGATCAGAAACGAGCAAGAACTAAACAGAGCTGGGGCTCTGAACAGATTTATTTTGAAGAAAATGATAACAGCCAACATATCAGATTCTGGCCAAATTACTTGTCTTTTAAGAAAATTTTTTAGAGAAATCATTATTTTATATTTAAGTGCAACTCTTTTATTACAAGGTTCTGTCTAACCTGAAGTTTTTGGCTTAATTATCTGACCCTTTAGGGTGAATAAAGAGTCAGATAACTCCCATACCATTTATTAATCACTAGTAACGTGAAGAGTCAGACATGACTGAGTGACTTCACTTTCACTTTTCACTTTCATGCATTGGAGAAGGAAATGGCAACCCACTCCAGCGTTCTTGCCTGAAGAATCCCAGGGACGGGGGAGCCTGGTGAGCTGCCGTCTATGGGGTCACACAGAGTCGGACACGACTGAAGCGACTTAGCAGCAGCAGCAGTAATGCACTAAATTTTATAGAAAATAAACATGGTAGAAGGGAAATACATCACAGCCATAGGTTAAAACTTGGATGCTTGGGTGAGAAAAACAAGAGAAGGGACATTCACTGAGTGTCCACTGTATTCTGCGGCCTATGAGTGATACTTTTACACTTGGGATCTCCATATTCAAATAAGGAAACAAACTGAGACTCACCAAGTTTAAGTTTTGCCCAAGGTCATAGAGGTTAGCCTGTAAATGGTTGAACCTGGATTAAATACAGATCTGTTCTACCCCAAATAGATGAACTGATCACTGTGAAGTGCTGAAAAGAATGGCAACAAAGGGCAATAACTCATTCTGGAAGCCTAAAGGGGACCTACTTTCCAGTAACTAGAGTCTATAAATAGAGGGACTGGGGTGAAGCTGAGAAAAGATCAGAGTAAAAGGGAAAATGACTTATAATTATGTAAAGTTGCAACATCCTATTATTTGATTTCACAACACCTTCACCACACCCCTAATCCTCTGAACACTGCCTTTGCTTTTCATGTTAAAGACTGCTCTTTGAAAAGTAAGAGGAAGAACTAGAGTCGTTCAAGATAAACCAAAAACCAAAACAAACAGGTTTGAGACTTACTGTTTTAGTGGTAAAATACTAGGAGCAAGGCCTGACAGTGGCTAATTCAGAAGATGAATAAAGCAATGAGGCACAGGTGAAAGGAAGGGCCACTGACTCCGAGGAGGCAGAATGAGGAGGAGGAGCCTGCCGGGGCGACTGGCTGGAGGAGCACGGATGCTATGGGTTGCATATGTGTACGTAACATTTTACAAAGGGAGGTCATGGGTAGAGCGAGATTCCAATGGTATGTAACATTTTCTGGATCACAGACGTCATGATCTGAGAGAAGCTTTTATACAGAAACAGCAATGGACTGGGGCGGGAGGTTTCAGTGTGTGCAGGGGAGGAGAGGGAACGGTGCAGTCCATGGACCCGAGATTAAACACTGCTACCCTGTTCTAAGAGAGAAGCGTTTCAGCAATCATTGCATAAAAATCTATTCTTATTTCTAAGCTGGAGTTTACTCAGCTTGTTGAAAGTGGTGTTTGTGTAGGTCACTGGGAAGTAATGGAATGCAACCACGTCAGTGAGGGCAGGTGAGAAGCAGGGCAAGGGCCTTGTGTCTACCACGGAGCGTGCGGAGCAGGAGCGGCAGGCAGTGTCTCCTCCGTAGCCGTGATAAGGCTGCGTGAGGACAACGGGCAACGGGGGAGGATGCAGAGGCAACTCCAGGAACTCCGAAACCAGAGAGGGTGGACACTGCTTTGGGGCAAGTGGACCCCCGGAGGTTCTCCTCTAACCTCGCCAGCCATCCATTCTCAACAGACTCCAGCAGGTTTTCTGGGGCTGGTCTGAGCACAGGCTGGTTAAAAAGACTCTCTACCCACGACCCTAGCATATGTAAAGCATATGTAAAGGGAAGTTAAGTCCCCACTGTCACCACGGAAGAATCTATTATCCAGTTTCAGGGGGCTGGAAGACTTCCCCACAGCACTCAGAAGGTCCAGTCCATGACCCTGGGTGACTCGAGATCTCCTCGGGGGAGGAGGAAGTGGGGACTCTGCGTGGGGTTGAAGGCAGGGAAGTCCCACAGCTACCCAGAAGGGTGGATGAGCTGATCTGTGCCCAGGTTGCAAATGGATGGTACAAAATTCCATAGGAGCAAGGGCCAACAGGCTTAAACCTAGTATTTTCATACTGAAAAGGGATCCTTGACATGTAAAGTAACTATGAAAAGCATTTGCTTCATTTTAGTTTAAATAAAGTTGACTTCTGTTTTAAGGTCAGGTTTGAAGCATTTATACACAGTAATAAGACGACTTTTGAGCCAAGTTTGTCCCATCAAGTGGTCTGTTTTCAGTAAGTACCATATGTGTAAAATAGTCTCAGCTTAAAAAAAGACGAACATTTAAGTCTGTGGGAATCCTCATTTTTCTATAGAATTTGCTGAAGAGTCTTTCAGAAATCAAAGGAAAGACTACAAATCATTTTGGGTTTGGCTACTAACTATATAACTTGAAAGCTAAAGCTTATTAGGAAAAGCAATTCATTTTCTATGAATGTATGAATATCACATTTATGCTCTAAGATAAGCATTAAAGTTATTCTGTGGAGCCATGCTGTCCAATATGGTAGCCAGTGGTCACCAGCTTCTGAGGGCTTGAAATGTAGCTAGTCCAAACGTAGATATACTATCATTATAAAACACCAGATTTCACACATTTACTGTGGAGAAAAGAGTGTAGAATATCTCAGTAATTTTTCACATTGATTATATACTGAAATACCATTTTGGTTATACTATGTTAAAGTTATTACTAAAATTAGTTATACAGGCTCTCTACTTTTTCGATGGGGCTACTAGAAAATTTAGAATCACATGTATGACTTACAGTTGTGAATGTGCATTATATTTGTAACAGGCAGCTCTGCTTCACAGTTTCAAAATCTGTAGGTAAGAATGTACCTTCCCCTACTGCACTCAATGTGACTTAAGACACATAAACGAAAAAGGGCATGTTTGTTAACAAAAGTTCCTTTCATGGAAAAGGAAACTTATGGAAACTGAAAATCAGAAAAGTTTCACGGCAGAGCTGGCAATCAAACCTTAGGTTCCAATATCTCATACTGAAGGCCAAGTCAATAAGTTTAAAACCAAATATTTAGATGACATAATATGAAACGATAGCATTTCATATTATATAGCACAAAAGGAATTACTAGAGAATATCTATGTTTTATAGGTCAGTGAGCCTTCTGAATTAAAGGTGATTTGCATAGCAGTTATATATAACTTCTTCAACTTGTCAGCACAGATTGTTTTAAAAAACACCTAATACACATTTTTAGATTCATTGCAAGTTAATGATTAACTCAGCCTTTGATAGGTAATCATCTTTCTCATCTCACATCATAGTACATTGTCTGAAAAAAAAACACTAGAATTTATCTTGAGTGAAAATGATGCTATAGATATCACTATTTATAGGATATACTTATATGAGTCAAGGGAAAAGAACCTTTTGTCTTGGATTTGAAGACAAAATCTTGAAATGAGTTGAAACTGAGGCACAAAACCTGAGTGACAAATGAAGCAGATTACATTAAGAGGATTTTATTACATAATTCACCACATTTTGATTCATCTAAAAGCCCCCAAATAAGTCAAACTAGAATAGCAAACTTTCCTTGAAAAATATTTGTCTCAATGGTATAAAAAAGAGGAAGCAAAATGTACAGACTCTTTAGAAACTCAGTTCTACTTGTGCATTTTGAAGAAAAATATCCTATAGCCAGTGGGAAAGTCGAGTAGCAGAGATGACAATAACTATTCTCCGTTGGTGAAAAAGGATACTCCTGTGAATATAAACTCAAAGACAAACTACATTTTGTAGCATCTACTTGAATAATAAATGTCCTTTATGAAATTAGTTTGCATCTTTTTTTGGAAAACTTGCTGATGAACTGAAGGCAGATACTGAATGCCTGACCTACAACCTCTCTGAAGAGCAACCTAGGTTACTGTTAATTTATAGCAGTGTGTAGCTGACTGCTACATTTTCAGGAATTTTGAGAACCTGTTAATACTACGTTGGTAGTTTGAAATTGGCCATGGTGGGATTATTTATACCATGAAAATTGGCAAATGTGAAAAGTCAGTGCCACTTCCCCGCAAGCTGGTTGTTAAACACGAAACAGCACACCACTGGCAAACACTGAATCCCTTCCTAAATTGCCAGGTGAAACAAACTTTTCTTTCCTATTTCTCTTTGCAAGTAACAGGAACATATCCTTATCTTTGTCTGAAACCATTTCAGAATAAGAAAGTCCAAAGATTATCATTTTATTTGATCGAAGGTGACCTGATCCATGTCCCTAGGCCCTGTGAATACTTGGAAGACATGTGGCTACTGGTCATCAGTTACTTTGCCTGGTTCCCCACCCCTGGGCCTCAACAGCACTGGGCGAGTCAGGAGACAGGAGTGAGAAGAGATTTGTAGAAGATTTGTGGGCATCTTCTTCCCTCTTCTCATGGAATAGTTCACGTAGCCCAAAAATTAAGTATAAAATGCTTAATGTAATTATTTTTGAAAGTTATCCATAACAAATGAATTTTACACAGAAAAGCAAATAATTGAAACTATGTCATATGTGCATTAACAAATGCAGCTTCCAGCATGAGGGCAGTATCTCAAAGTGCAACTATCCAGGCCAACTGCACAGAAGCTGGTATTGGGCTAAATACTAATGAAGACGGAGATGAGAGGCTGCTGTCCTTACAGCACATTCATTCAAGAAGTAGGACATAAATTCTCTATAGAGAATTGAGAATCAACTTAGGGATACTGGAAAGCAATTATGAGTTTTAGGGAGAAGTATAAAGGAGCAAAAACAATATAAGGGTTAATTAAGGAATATTCTTAAGACACTCTACTCTTTGCTTTAACAAAGCTTTGGCCTGGGTTTCATTCTCACGCAGATCATAATAGCATACAGGATTTGAAATCAAAAGACCTGGATACTATTCCGGGTCCTACCTGATAACTGCTGTGTGAACTTAGGCAAATGACATACTTTTTTGTATTTCAGATTGCTCATTAAATGAGGCTAATATTTTCCCCAGCTAAGTTTGTGTAAGGATCATATGAGATCATGCATGGAAAAACACTTTGCAAATGGTACAACACTATGTAAATACAGTATTAATTCCACTTTGCAAAAAAAAGAAGTCATTAATCTCATTTCCTACACGGAGAAAGTTATTACCTGAGTCCACACGCATGAGTTTGGTGAATACCAGATGAAGCTAACTTAGAAATTTGCTGAAACAATTAATAACGGCCTCAAAAAATCCTCTCAATCACTGTGTTTCATTACTGATTTGCAGCCTCAAAGAAATCTCTACTCTCCATTAAGATAACTTCTTTGGGGCTTCCCTTGTGGCTCTATGGTAAAGAATTCACCTGCCAGTGCAGGAGACGTGGGTTCAATCCCTGATCCGGAAAGATCCCGCATGCTGCATAGCAACTAAGGCTGCACGCCATAACTTTAGTACTTGCGCTCCAGAGCCCACTAGCCACAACTACTGAGCCCGTGTACTGCAACTACTGAAGCCCATTCACCCCAGAGCCCACGCTCTGCAACAACAGAAGCCACCTAAATGAAAGGACTGTGCACAGCAACAGAGCGGCCCCCACTCGCCACAACCAGAGGAAAGCCCACACAGCAGCAAAGACCTGGCACAGCCAAGAATAAACACATAAAGCGATTCATGAAAAAAGATAACTTCTGTGTTTAAGAATGTTTTTTCTCTGATGCAAGTATGTTACAATATGGTCCATCTAAACGCATGAAGAATATTTCAATTTATAAATATTTCAATTTAGCACGTGTCACCTACTCCATCTGAATACCAATATTTTAATGATGTTTGAAGTTAGTGATTTACCTGATAACACAGAAAGTGCAAATATATATACTGGGGGGCCAAGACAGACCAAAGATGAAAGATGATTCTCAACACAGGAGGTAGCAAGAAAGGTGAACACATGTGAGGGGTTGGCAGACAGGAATCAGGGGCAACAGCTTCATGTTTTCGAGTCTGAGGGTTGGATTCTTGCCATCAACAAATGATAAAAGTGTGGGCCTGAGTATCTTCAATGCTCTCTTTAGCACCACTGATTCTGTGATCCCAAGGGTTCTAAAGCTTTGAATTTCAATACTTTTATATCTTGAAGTTCTGTTTCTTCTAGGGGTAAACAGGAGAAAGGAAGAAGAATGTCAAGAAGCAAAGAAAGAACTGTATATGATCAGAGATGACTTATTTACCTGAACATTTAAAAAATCAGTTTGAAGATGGCTCAGTGTCACACTTCTGATTGGGCATGGGCTTGCTGGCAGTGTGTACTGGTAATCTGAAGGAACATTCATAAAGCTTATAAAACACATGCACATGAGAGGGAAGGAGCATTTTAATTGTCTTTAAACCAATTTTTCCCAGGCCAAGGGCGTGTAAGATTGTGCTAATTATGATTAAGAAACAGAACTTCCAGATGAGATGAGTCATCCTGCCAAAATTCCACTGAGGGCTCTCCCTTTCTGCAGCAAACTGTGTACTCCTGCACCCCAAGTCTACCTGGACTCTCCACCACTACATTAACCTTCAAAGACAGACCCAGTTGACTTAAGGAGCGGCAATCCCCTGTCACCGGGCAGGGAGATGGTGGCCTCCTGACTTAGACACACATGCAGCAGAAGGCCAGCCCAGAGTCTGCACTGGCAGTCTGAGCCGATATTCAGCACCGGTAAGTGCTGTGAGTCATACGGCTACAGTGATGGTCTATAAAACAACAAACGCTGAAGAACCCTGGAATCTAGAGTCCAGGTATCCTTTAAGTGCTTTACTGCCAAGAGGACACAGCATTGGCAGTTTGGTCTAGCTATGAATGAGCACTCTAAGGAAACGCTGATATCCTGCGGGGGAAAGCCCGGACTGAACAAAACGAACTGACGTTAGTTTACAAGATGTCTTCATGTTCCTTGTCTCATTTGGATCTTGGTATCACCCTGCAAGAAAAGTATTATTAGTATCCCCATTTTCTAGACAAGGATAAGAAAGCTCAGGGAAGTCCAACACCACAAAGGAAATAAGAAAGGCAGGACTAAACCCTATTTTCTTTCATCTAACCACGATGCAGCCCATTTTCTGATTATCCAGTGGTTAATAACTTCTCTCATTAGGTTGGAAAAGTTGGCCTGGAACAGGCCACAGGGCCTCAGACGCAGGCATGAGAAATGCCAAGCAAATAGCCAAACAAGAAAGCACCACAGAACCTGCCACCCTCCCACCTTACCCTCCCCATCATCATCTGTGTTTATGTTTTAGGAATGGTTATGCAACACATTAATGAACAGCATAATCAATCAATACATTATCCATGAACCTTGCAATTTCCCAAGCCAAGCTGATGAATAGAATCTCAAGGAAGAATATAAGCTATCATTCTATTTAGAAAATCCCTGCCTATAAAACAAAAAGCAACATTTTAGGGAACCTACGTGCCTCTGTTTTTCACCTTCCCTTTAACTTTCAGTTTATGTTAACAAGGGTCATTTCCTCAGGCTCTCAAGTGTTCTAGTTAATTAGCAATGCTCAAGATACCTTCTCAACCTTGATTATTACTGCTAACTCTTGAAAATAATTAAGCTTTATTTCACCAGAGTTTGAATATGTCTATTAAAAAATCCATGAAAATTCATTTTCTCCATCAACCCTATTTAAGCCAGTTTAATGCAGAGATAACATAAACCATTGTAAATAATATGCTTTCTTGTATTTAACACAACCTAAAATTTTCCTACTCAGCTTATTCCTAGTTCAGTTACATTTCCTCTAACAATAGATATTAACTTGTTTAACTCCTACTTCCCTTAAAAATGTTTTAACTGGGTGATATTTAGGCCTTTAAAAATATTTCAAAGAAATAGGTAAGAAAATAGTTTTTCAACTTCTCAAAAAGTTAAACATAGAATTACCATGTGACCTAGCAATTCCATTGTACCTAAGAGATCGGAATGCATATGTTCATATAAATATTGTACACAAATATTCATAGCAGCATTATTCATACTGGCCAAAATGCAGAACAATCCAAATGTCCATCAACTGATGAATGGATCAACAAATTGTGGAACATCCATACAATGGAATGTTATGCAGTTAGAAAAAAGAATGAAGTTCTGATATATGCTGCTGCTGCTGCTGCTCCTAAGTCACCTCAGTCGTGTCCGACTCTGTGCAACCCCATAGACGGCAGCCCACCAGGCTCCCCGGTCCCTGGGATTCTCCAGGCAAGAACACTGGAGTGGGTTGCCATTTCCTTCTCCAAAGCATGAAAGTGAAAAGTGAAAGTGAAGGCACTCAGTTGTGTCCAACCCTCAGCGATCCCATGGACTGAAGCCTACCAGGCTCCCCCACCCACGGGATTTTCCAGGCAAGAGTACTGGAGTCGGGTGCCACTGATATATGCTGCTGCTGCTAAATCGCTTCAGTCGTGTCCGACTCTGCGCGACCCCATAGATGGCAGCCCACCAGGCTCCCCTGTCCCTGAGATTCTCCAGGCAAGAACACTGGAGTGGGTTGCCATTTCCTTCTCCAAAGCATGAAGGTGAAAAGTGAAAGTGAAGTCGCTCTGTCATGTCTGACTCTTTGCGACCCCATGGACTGCAGCCCACCAGGCTCCTCCGTCCATGGGATTTTCCAGGCAAGAGTACTGGAGTGGGGTGCCATTGCCTTCTCCTCTGATATATGCTAGAATATAGCTAAACCTTAAGAACTACATATGAAGTGAAATAAACCAGCACATTTCTATGAAAGGTCGAGAACAGGTAAATCCACAGAGACAGAAAGAAAAGTGGTTGTCAGGGCTGCGGGGAGTTCAAAATTAGGAATGACTGCTGGTAGGTAAGGATCCTTTTAAGTGATAGGAATGTTCTGGAATTAAACAGTGGTAAGAGTTCCACAACTTAAGAGAATATATTAAAACCCACTAAACTGTACAATTTAAATAGTCAATTTTATGGTATGTGAATTATACCTCAATTCAAAAAATAAAATAAAGGTGCAATAACTGATATGGACTGAATGAAGGCTAATTTGACTACATATGTAAGGCAAATACAAGTGATATTTACTGTGTGTGTGTATTATATCTCTGAACCTTGTAATTTTACATGCAATGATGAAAGGGCAATCTCAAAAGGCTAAACTTGGAATTATGCAGAACCAAAGCCCAGCCTACAGCATGACACACTGTGTGTTTAGGGACACAGATGCCACCTAGATAATCATATTGAGGACACAGCAAGGAGTGAGCCCCCCTTTCTCTCACAGACACACTCCTGGGCCTTTCTCACAAGCCATCAGGAGGGCTATTACAGGTCCTGCTGTGCCCCTGCCCTTCCAGGGCCTCTCTCTGGGGTCGGTCCATAGAAGGCATCCGTCTGACTTTTTGTGGGCACCACTGCAAATGGACACTAGGGAACTGGAGAATTTTCCAGGCATTCTCCAACCTGCCAGGGGATGATTAGGGTGTGTGCAAGCCTCCAGGGAACTGGCACGGACTTCTCAGGTTGCATTCAGCTGCCAGGCAGACAGGCAGGCATGTTTTACGGGCGCTGAAGGGAGCCTACCTTTTAGACTCACATCAGGGCAGACATGGAAGGAAAGCCTCCAGGGACTGTCTGCAGGCCCAACCAGCAGGCCAGGTGCACAGGCAGCAGGAACCTGGGAAGCCTGTGTGTGCAACCTGGAGTTCTAAGTACTATGGCAGATATTTTATATTATACTTAAAAAGGCAGTGAGTTTTAAAGTTACAAGTGTGTAAATAATCCACTGCCATGTATTATCCACTCCTTAAGAGGACTACTGGGGTTATAATAAAAAGTTTCAAGGCTACACTCTAAGTTTAAAAAATTGTTTTCACTTCAAATATGTCCATCTTCCCAATCCCAAGTGGTTTCAAAATTAACTTCAATAATGTTCAAATCATGGTTTTTAACCATTATGTATGAAAATTTTAAGTCTTCTCATTTCTCTATGGAGGATCTGGCCAAATGTTTACGAGAAAACAATGGAAATGATCCCACTCTTCGAATGTGGAGTCTCTGTCAGGGCTCTCATTAGCCTCCCATCACCGGATATGTGCAGAGTGACTCCTGGGCTTGAGATGAAATATTCATTTTATCTCATATGAGAGGAGAAAATTGCCACTTCAAAGTGATAAAGAGGAAAGCAGTTTATTAAAGTGGGATTTGAGAGCTGGAAGAAGCCTAAGGGCTCCAAGTTTGACTACCCTCAGTCGGTCTGTTTGAAGAGCGAGTCGAGGAAAGCTGGGGACGTGGTTGTCTACAGCCGGGATCCAGATCCTTCGCTCCTCCTACGAGAGCACGAAGCCACCAAATCCACCAGAAAGGCTCGAAAGTGAGCCAAATCTGGCTCAGGGAATAAACAGTTCAATCAGTTCACTTCTGCTCAACTTGATAAACTTAAAACTGAGCACCTACCACATTAAGGTGCAGGGCCAGACAAGGGAGGATGGCAAAGGGGCCAAACACAAGAAAACCTCATCTCCATCCTCACGGACCTCGGAGGCGAGACCCATACGTGAGTAACTCACATGCAGCGTTCAAAGCAAGGCTAGGTCAGTGCGGAGACGAGCGAGTCTGGCAGGAGGTGACGGGATGGAGGAGTGGCAGGGCCAGGAGGAGGATCGCCAACGAGGGTGCCTCAGAGGACGCAGAGGACGGTGAGCTGCGCCTGACGGCAGGCTGCGCAGCGTGAGGGGAGCAGCCAGGAGAACCGCCTTCCGGGTTTCTACACAGAAGCCTCAGAGAATGGAGAGGATGCCTTTGTTGGCAAGGATGAGGGAGGCAGGTGGATGAAGAATGACACTGGGCTCTGTCAGCACACACACTTTCTGAGAACATTTTAGGTCCACTGAGGGAAACAAAATGGGGTGTCATGGCCTTTGACTGCCATGAAGTTCAACTGACCAGCTTCACCCCTCCCCTCCCCTCCACCCCGCAGCCTCTTGGCTCCATTTCCCCTGTTACACAAGACCACAGGCTCATGTACCAGTTAGGGTATGCACTTTGTTGTCCTTTAATGAAACAAAATTAACGAAGCGATTTTCATGAGGTCACTGGGTGAGAAAGTGGCAGAGCTGACCCCAGACCCCAGGCGTGGCCCAAGATCTGGGTTCTGGCCCCTCAAGCATGGCCCAGGATCTGGGCTCTGGCCCCCCAAGCGTGGCCCAGGATCTGGGTTCTGGCCCCGGCCATCCTCTACCTCCATAATGCTACCTCTACGGTGGATGAGCTTGAAAGATCGGTTGCAGAAATAGTAATCATTTTCCCAAGCCCACTTGGAAAATGGTAGAAAAATAGATAAGAAAAAGCGACATCACACGGTCATCAAAAAACACTTGATAATGAATGGCAGTTTACATATTTATATTTGCTTTCAACTTTTGTTGAGTGATCAGAGAGGAAATCCACCTGACTGAGAAGGCTGAAAAATGAGGAATAACAGAGGGACGAGTAGAAATCAGACAGCAGGCCAGACCCTGATAGTGTGTCAGCCAGAGGCCAACTTGAGCCTGATTAGAAACTATTTAAAAAAACCCACACTTCACATGCCTCTTGTGGTAAAAAGGCCACTGGTCTTGGAGAAAAGGCGGACTGGCCTTCAACCTGTCCACTCTGTCTGCTTTATGCCCCGTGTCACTTTTATTTCCACATGAATGTGTTTACACGCCTGGAAGAGGGGCTGAGGTCAGCGACCTCTGTAGGCAGACCTGACGGAGCTTATGGGCACTGACAGGGAAAGGGGTTTTAGGAAATGTCCCACAGATTTAGCAGTCTTTGTTCTGGGAAAAGTGAAATTTCCCATAGTATCTATGGAGAGGAAAAAGACTGGAAACACATATACTGACACGGTAACCTCAAGGCTAACTTGTGAAACAAGAGGCGATCTTGTCTCTGGTGTTTTTCTGTTTGCTCTAAAATTTCCACTAAGAATGTTATGTATTAGCATTATAGTCAAAGAAAAACAGTTTTATAACAAAGTGAAATTTTAGTGTTACTTGAGCTTTCCTGTATAAAAGAAATTTCAGGGACTTCCCGTGTGGTCCAGTAGCTAAACTCTGCACTCCCAAATCAGGGGCCTGGGTTCAACCTCTGATCAGTTAACTAGATCCCACCTGCTGCAACTTAGAGTCAGCATGCCAACTGAAGATCCCACAAATGGCAATGAATATCTCACAGGCTGCAACTAGAGCCCGGTGCAGTCAAATAAATGCCAAAAAATAAAAAAAAAGAAATAGTATATTATGAATTTTATTTTGGAGAGCCACTGAAGTCAGCTTCAGGTGTAAATGTTTAGATTTTTCATAAAACTTTCCCCTATATTTCTGTCAAGAAAATGATTATCTTCACACAAACACACTGAGAACATGAAAAGAAAAAACTGGGATGTTATATCCTTTGACTATCATGGAATTCTTCATGGCAAATAGATGGGGAAACAAAGGAAACAGTGACAGACTTTATTTTGGGGGGCTCCAAAATCACTGCAGATTGTGACTTCAGCCATGAAATTAAAATACACATGCTCCTTGGAAGAAAAGTTATGACCAACCTACACAGCATAATAAAAAGCAGAGACATTACTTTGTCGACAAAGGTCCGTCTAGTCAAAGCTATGGTTTTCCAGTAGTCATGTATGGATGTGAGAGTTGGATCATAAAGAAAGCTGAGCACCAAAAAATTGATGCTTTTGAACTGTGGTGTTAGAGAAGACTCGAGAGTCCCTTGGACTGCAAGGAGATCAAACCAGTCAATTCCAAAGGAAATCAGTCCTGAATATTCACTAGAAGGACTGATAATAAAGCTGAAACTCCCAATACATTGGCCACCGATGCAAAGAAATGACTCACTGGAAAAGACCCTGATGCTGAGAAAGATTGGAGGCAGGAGGAGAAGGGAACAACAGAGGATGAGATGGTTAATGGCATCACCGACTTGACAGACATGAATTTGAGCAAGCTCTGAGAGTTGGTGATGGACAGGGAAGCCTGGTGTGCTGCACTCCATGGGGTTGCAAAGAGTCAGACACAACTGAGCAACTGAACTGAACTGATTGTAGAATTCAATAGTCCACTTTCATTCCTTCCCCCCATCCTCGCTGCCTCCCACTGCCACCTCCACTGTTCTATTGATAAGAAAGAGAAGAAGATTCAGAAAACCTAACACAGGCACAAAACCCATGAGGACAGCTACCACATGAAGGTCTTATACTTGGAACCAGGATATCCTCAGAAAGCACAACTCTGACGTCTCAGAGCCAGACATCCACAGCTAAGCTGGCTACAAAGGGCCAGCTCCCTGGGAAGGGGTAGAGGAGACAGAGAGAGCCATAAAGTGAAACTCAATGGCACTGAATTCTAGAGAGAGATGAAGTACTGACTGAGACCCAATCACCTATTCAATCACTCTGGAAAGTGTACAGCTGCAAGGGACCTCAACCTTGCTCTGTGGCTTTGTAACAGTGTGCTTCAACTTTGAGGTTTCCTCTCGGAATAGCTCAGATTTTCCACATCAACCTTCAGGTGCTTTGCAAGAGATGAGTTGTATAACAAGCCATAACATCATGCTGGTAATGAAAAGGTCTCAGCTAATCATCTTATCTGCGATCGGTTTGTCACAGCACCTCTCTCTTACTTTCGACTTCTTCCAGATTGACTCACTCAGAGTACACCCTTTTCTCCTTGTAACCTGATCTGGTTAAGAGGTGCTGCAGTAATGTTCTACTGGGCTCCGTTTTTCCTACCCAAGTTAAAGCAACAGCACGTGTAACAATTGGTAGCTGCCTTCTCAATGTGTACAGTAATTGAATGTGTATTACAACACAGGAGATGTCTCATGGCCTTGGCACTGGGAACAGTTCCATCAGAATACGAACAGTTACATGGTCAGCAGAAACAAGTGACTGGAAAGACCTCCCACCTCATCCCACCAGTTCTTTCTTTCCCATGAAGTAAGCAGGATCACCCGCAATACTTGCACAAATCACTACCTTCTTAATTTATTTATGAGGTATACTTGCACGAGGTTAGGATTAACTGGTAAAGATTAGGTTTGAAAATAAACAGAAAACAAGCAAACAAGTCCTTCCTGTTGAGCTGCAAGTTTCTCTCTCTCTTCCCTCACACTCCTGTCTCTATTAAACCTCTTAATTACATTAAAAGGATCCGGAGTAAAGATCTTGCTAATAATTAAGGGTGCCTTCTGTGTGTTTTTCACTCTTTGTGAACCAGGAATACAGGATCAGATCCAGACCAAGTATGAAATGCAATAGGTCCCTCCTGTCCCCAACTTAGCATACAAACTTTGATGTGTAAAAACTTCCATTTCTACCTACGGATGTGGATCACAATAAACTGCGGAAAATTCTGAGAGAGAGGGGAATACCAGACCACCTGACCTGCCTCTTGAGAAACCTGTATGCAGGTCAGGAAGCAACAGAACTGGACATAGAACAACAGACTGGTTCTAAATAGGAAAAGGAGTACGTCAAGGCTGTATATTGTCACCCTGCTTATTTACCTTATATGCAGAGTACATCATGAGAAACGCTGAGCTGGAAGAAACACAAGCTGGATCAAGTTTGCCGGGAGAAATATCAATAACCTCACATATGCAGATGACACGACCTTTATGGCAGAAAGTGAAGAGGAACTAAAAAGCCTCTTGATGAAAGTGAAAGAGGAGAGTGAAAAAGTTGGCTTAAAGCTCAACATTCAGAAAATGAAGATCATGGCATCCGGTCCCATCACTTCATGGGAAATAGATGGGGAAACAGTGGAAACACTGTCAAGATTTTATTTTGGGGGGCTCCAAAATCACTGCAGATGGTGACTGCAGTCATGAAATTAAAAGACGCTTACTCCTTGGAAGAAAAGTTATGACCAACCTAGACAGCATAATAAAAAGCAGAGACATTACTTTGCTGACTAAGGTCCGTCTAGTCAAGGGTATGGTTTTTCCAGTGGTCATGTATGGATGTGAGAGTTGGGACTGTAAAGAAGGCTGAGCGCCGAAGAATTGATGCTTTTGAACTGTGGTACTGGAGAAGACTCTTGAGAGTCCCTTGGACTGCAAGGAGATCCAACCAGTCCATTCTGAAGGAGATCAACTCTGGGATTTCTTTGGAAGGAATGATGCTAAAGCTGAAGCTCCAGTACTTTGGCCACCTCATGCGAAGAGTTGACTCACTGGAAAAGACTCTGATGCTGGGAGCGATTGGGGGCAGGAGGAGAAGGGGATGACCGAGGATGAGATGGCTGGATGGCATCACTGACTCGATGGACCTGAATCTGAGTGAACTCTGGGAGTTGGTGATGGACAGGGAGGCCTGGCATGCTGCGATTCATGGGGTCGCAAAGAGTCGGACACGACTGAGCGACTGAACTGAACTGAAGGATGTAGTTTGGATAATAAAGGAGGTTGGCATGCAAAAGATAATTTGTTACATCTGCTAGAAGCTACTTATCCGCTGTGGGCATGCGATCTTTGGGCATATCTGAGTGAGTACCTGTGTGGAAAAACTAATTAAATTGGAAGAAAGAAGAGAAATGCACTCCTTGCATGGCCGTCAATTATTCCCCTTTAGTGTTTTATAGCCTGAGCACGTCCTCATTGCTCAATTTGTTTCAATATTTAGCAGATGAAAGCTAAATGCTGGTCCCCTGCTGGAAGCTTCATCTAGAAAGGCCTCTAAGAAGAGAAACAAGTTGTCTTCTAGTATACAAAGGGGCTGAAGTGTGGACTTTGGACCAGACTGCCTGGGTTTGAATGTCACATCTGTCGCTTAACAGCTGGATGATCTTTGGCAAGTCACTCCATCTTCATGAGCTCAGTTTCTTCACGTGCAAAGTGGGAACCAGAACAGGAGCACCCCTAAAAGGCAGCATGAAGAGTGTGTGTGTGCTAAGTCACTCAGTCATATCCAACTCTGCGACGCTATGTACTGTAGCCCGCCGGGCCTCTCTGTCCATGGGGTTTCCCAGGCAAGAACACTGCAATGGATTGCCATGTTCTCCTCCAGGGGATCTTCCTGACCCAGGGACTGAACTACTGTTTCTTATGTCTCCTGCACTGGCAGGTGGGTTCTTTACCACTAGCGCCACCTAAGCCCAGGTGCAGGACTGCATGAAGAGTACATGTGTTAATATCTGCAAGCCCCTTAGAACAGTTCCTGGCTCATGGTAAGTAACTATGTCAATGTGGAGCAGAATAGATGTGTGTGAAGCGCTTGGAATAGTGGCCAATGAGCATTAGATGCAACAGAAGCCAAAACATTCAGCCTCCTGAACACTAAGACATTCACAGAGGTTCTAAACTATGGTCTCCCACTGTATATACATTGATTCTTAAAAATCCAGACAAGTCATTTTCCATCAAGTCCCAAGCTCTCAGGATGAGGGTGTGGGGCAGGTGCAGCAGGTCCATGGAAATACCCAGACCCGTAATTAAAAACAAGTCACCGTTACAGAACACAGATTTGTTTGAAGTTCACTGGAGCTTTACCAATACAAATTACTTTTTCCCAGTATTTCAAGCAATTATCACTTTTAAAGTCTACTGGGGGGAAGGGTGTGAAAGAGAGAATAATGAGGATTTGTATCAGAGCTGCTTTTCCCTTCAATTGTTTATATTCAGCAAGGGTGAGCAGCCTCCAGTAGGGACGGGAGATGGGGAAGAAAGGCAGGTGGCAATGTTGGCTGAATAGTTTTCTGGGTAGAAAATTAACATCCTCCAAACAGTACATAATTGTTAAATTTTTCTGTCTGCTATTTTGAGTACAGCAATAGGGGTCACTAAGTATTATAATCATTTCCTTATGGGGGCATGTTTTCACTTTCTAAAATTAACACGTTTCAGTACTTTATACTTGTTTCTCTGAGGTCAGAATTTCTCACAAGCATCATACAGTATGGGTATTTACTATTGGTGCAATGTAATAGTTTCAATCTGCCATTGGTGACGCAGCCATGTGTCTACTGCCTAGACGGTTGCTAATAGGATGATTATAGCTGTCTTTGAGACTGACACTTGTGCTACTGGCATTTAAATAAAAAGAGAAAAAACCAAAGGATGTTATTTTTCAAGGAGACACACATCAGTGTTCTTGATTTCTTCACCCTCCTGCGAATGCTCCCCTCTCTACTTCTCTCATAAAATCATCTGAGCTAATGTAGGCCCCTCACTTTGCATGGGCACTCCGCACAGGCCTCGTGGTATAGTGCAAGGCTCGCAGATCTGGGTTCAAATGTTGACTCTGCCCTGTTCCTAATCCCTGTCTAAATACTTAAACCTCCCTGTTTCCTCCACTGAAAAATGGAAATGTTAACATCCAACATTAGTGTTAATGTTAACATTAAATGTTAGTGTTATGAAAAGAATTAAGAAAAATGTATAGAAAATTAAAAGCCCTTAGTAGCTGTTCAACAGGACAAGGCAATTTTTAATATTATTTGAAAACTTGGATGGGTCCTACAACCATAAGGCCTCTGAAACCTGTCCATACTGAGCATTTATTAATTGGGAGAAAGATGAATCTTCTTTCTACACTGAATTTCGTGAAATCTGGGAAAATTTCCTCTAAGTTTAAGGAAAAAAAAAAGTTTTATGTATTTACTTGGCTGCACCGGGTCTTAGTTGTGGCATGTGGGATCTAGTTCCCTGAACAGGGATCTAACCGAGGTCCCCTGCATTGGGAGTGTGGATTCTTAGCCACTGGATCACCAGGGAAGTCCTCTCTAAACACAATATGGGGCTAATCAGCACATTACCATTCCCTCACCCAGTAGTTCCATAGGGTACACCGAAGAACACGAGTCACCAGAGGAAGAAGAGAAGATCATCACGCCGATGATGATCTGAGCAGACGCCCACGACGGTAAACGAAGGATGCCCGTCCCTGTGGACTCCGCTCTCGACTTTCTTCCCATTTCCATTGTTTTTTTCCTGCATGTAGCTAACGCTTTGATGACTTCACAAGAGCTGTGTTTTCATCTTGATTCCCAGCATACTGGCCTGTAGCTATTTTTTGAAAGCACCACCTGCTGAGTGTACCTGCGGATCCAGTTAATGAACTGCATAGTTGGCTAAGTCACCTTTCAGCAACCAGGCCACTCTAGAGAGTCCCTACCAACTCCTGCTTGAGGGGAAGACAGGAGGGCAAAACAAGAGATGGCTACAAAAAGAGATTCCCTTCTAGAGCTACCATGTGGATTCCCAGTCCTGATTCTGACACTTACGTCCGCCACTTCACAAGAGGGAGAGCTGGGAAAGGATGAGCGAGAGGAGGACTGAACAGGAACGGTGCGGCATATGAAAGAGAGGCAGATGGATCTAGGGCCTATGCTTAAGCCGGACTATTGGCACTACATCTTCTTACCCATGACATCAATACCTAGTTCACAGGCTGTTAAGGATTAAGTAAGCTACTATCAGTTACATTTCTGGATCACTTCCTGGCTCGTAATACTGACATACATTCATATGTTAGTTAAATAGGTAAAACATAAAAATAAGTCAACATTTGCTGCACAGTAACCAAACGTAACTAGTACAAATGGTTTAACAGGAATGTGATTAAGTATGTACACGTCCTTTTACACCTGAGCCCTTTTATAGAAACAGCCCTCTCAGAAACGGTAGACTCAAGCCAGGGTCTAACTCCACACAATAAAGGGTTATCTATCCCTAAGACATCCTCCAGAGATCCCCAAAGTACAGGGTTAGGCAAAGTCAAAAACACCACTGTCAGAAACTGCGCTGGTGCAGTAGAAGCAACACTGGAAAAGGGAGGAGCCCAGGAATGGAAGCCTGGTATCGCCACGAGCCACACACTGCGGCAAGACGTTACTGAACTGAAAAACATGCGATGTGTTTAATTAACGATACTGGTGGAAACCATTCTCTTTGTTTAATGTCACACCTGACCAAAGAGGAAGAAGTACATTAAGCCAGTAAGTCCACCAACCCGGAACTTTCAATTTGGAAATTGGGGAGAGAGCACACGGGACAGAAGTTTTCTGATGAAGGCAGAAAGGAGGCAGGTGGGAGGGGTCCATCCAGCCCCCAAGTGTAACAGGGGCCCTGGGGAGCACCTCCTGAGTGACTTGTCCCCTGACAAGTCCTATGACTAACCTGCATACAAAGAGAACTGTTGTGGGCGTGGAGGGGGAAATGGAGACTGAAGTCAGGGAGCACCCACCCTGCCACAAGCCTACCACTTGTACAGTCAGGCTCACCTAAAACATCCTGTTTTTGCCGCAGATCACAAGCACCTTAACCCAAGTCTGCACCTTGCGCTGTCAAAATATCAAAACATAAGACATGTACAAATCTGCTCTTCGAAGAATTCAACAAGATTTCCCTGGCACTCTTTATAAAGGAAGGAAGGGCAGATGCAAAACAGCAATCACCGTGTGGGGAGGTTGGGGTCATGAACACAAGGCAGGGTTGTGTGTTGACAAAGGAAAGGGAGGACGAAGCCATATGTGGCTATTTCTACCCTTTGGCCACTGCTGTCACCACTGCTTAGGATAAAAGAAAAGGCAGATTTGACTTGAAAGTTGGCTTGTTCTACTTGTAGCTGTAAAAGATTTAGCTCTGGATGCTGTGTGCTAAATCGCTTCAGTCATGTCTGACTCTTTACGACCCTATGGACTATAGCCCATGTATAAGTACAAGCTTGCCTATATGAAAGACTTTGCAAAAAAAAAAAAAAACAGCCATACAAACAGTGGTATCACTATCATCATCACTGTTGTCGATATAAGAAGAAAATAAGAAATATAAACTGAGCTGTTCCAGAAAACAGCTTTTCAGAAAGCAAGTTTTCATCACCCCTACCATTCTAAGAATTAACTGAAGCCAAAGAATTGATGCTTTCAAACTGTGAGGCTGGAGAAGACTCTTGAGAATCCTTTGGACATCAAGGATATTAAACCTAAAGGATCCTAAAGGAATCCTAAAGGAAATCAACTCTGAATATTCATTGGAAGGACTGATGCTGAAGCTGAGGCTCTAATACTTTGGCCACCTGATATGAAGAGCCAACTCATTGGAAAAGACCCTGATGCTGGGAAAGACAGAGGGCAGGAGGAGAAGGGGGTGACAGAGGATGAGATGGTTGGATGGCATCACTGACTCAACGGACATGAGTTTGAGCGACTTTCAGGAGATAGTGAAGGACAGGGAAGCCTGGCATGCTGCAGTCGATGCAGTGGCAAAGAATCGGACACGACTGAGTGACTGGACACCAACCACTCTGAGGGTCCTGTGTTAAAGGGGAAAGGTGAAAATGAGGAAAGCAGCAAAAGCACAGAGGTGAAAAGGTACACAATTGGGGGAAACAGCCCAAAGTAATATGGAAACAAGTGTTCTCTAGGAAACTGAAGACTGCTCTGGTGCATACGAGCAGACGGACTCCATAAGCTGATGACACGGGATTTAAAGTTTCGGGAAAGACACTGAATAGCAATGAGCAGCAGCCAAAAGGGCAAGGAAGAAACCTTGTGCCCTGGAAAAGGGTTTACAGGGGGCAGTTAGGACCACGGTCAGTGGCACACGTCCTGCGTGACGCATCAATTGTCCTCATCAATGGAACTATCCGGCCCCTCAGTGAACATGGCCCCTGAACCCCCCAGGACTGCACCACCTCAAGCAGCAGGCCTGGGCACCCTGAGGGCGGGGCTGCCTGCCTGGGGAGAAAGCCACTGGAACTGTGCTCCCTCTGGCCTGCTACGCATAACCTAAGTCCAAGAGGCTGCATTTAAAGCAGTGTATTTATTACCCATTTTAGATTATAAGCTTTCAAGTAAAGGTCCCCTTCCCATACACACATACACACAAACACACAGAGACATTGGTACAACTGATACACTCCTCTATTGAAGACAGAAAATCTCTGTTGGCTATGCAAATACACAACTTTGTATATTGGAAAATGAGCTGTCCAAATAGATCAGACCAACATGCCCAGCTTAACACAGGTGTCAACCTCATTATGAGAACAGGAGTAAGTGAAAACAGTACAAAGACCTGAGGAAGGGAAGTTGGATATGGTTTAAGACTGGGAAGCCACCTCCTTTCTCGTTGGTTATGGGGAGACCAAGTTATTCCTCTGCTTTATAACCTTGAGAAAATTTCTATGTTCTTTAAATTTCTAAACATTTCTATATTCTTTAAATGTTATTTTAAAGTGTTTCACTTTGAGGAGATAAAGATCTTTGCAGAAAGTTTTGCTATTAATCCCAATATTGATAACTCTGAGTGCTCCATCAAAAATAAATTAGTAACTAATACTACTGGAAGAAAACTGGCATTAAAACTACAGCACACAGCTGAGGTACTTAACAGACCCGAAGAGGTTAAAGAAAGGAAGACTTTCGTGGCTGTTGTACAAATATACAGTAAGATGTCAACCTCTTTCTGCTTCTGGAATATACTAGAAAATAAACAAACATGTAACAGAAAATGTTGAAAGACTGCACTGAAACTTCTTCAAAGAATCAGAGCAATGAGAGACCTTGAAATTCATTCAATTCTGTCCTTGAATTTTTCCAATGAGGAAACTGAGGCCCAGAGAGTTAAGAGGTCTGCCTGTAACACACCGAGATGGCGTAGATATGTCTGTGGGTTGAAGCCTTCAGGCCAAGGGTACCCCTTCCTTGTTACCTTGCTTTCTGTCCTTCCATGAGAAGCAGTTATGGAAGAGTTATTTTTGTAGACAGAATTGAAGCCATTACAACAAAAAGGAAAGAAATGGTGATTTTAATTCTGAGTGAAGCCACAGACTCATTGATGTGCTCACACCCAGGTAAGATTTTGAGCTTCAAGTAAAATGAACAGTAGACCCTGAAAACCAAGGCTGGGATCCAGTCAAGAGAGTGGGAGGACATGGGCTGGACTCAGCTAACAAGACAGAGAATCAACAGGTCAGAGAAAAGGATCCAGAGAGCCCCCCCAGTTCACCTCGCCATGGCACTCTCTCTTACACACACACACACACACACACACACACACACACACACCCACACCTTCCATGAAGGTAACAGACCCAGAGCACTGAGAACAGTGCTGGGCACGCAGTGTGCACACGTGAAGGAGCCTGCTCCTTTCAGGGCTTCAAGCCCACAAGCCTCCCAGCGTGGCAGCAGGTCGCTTCCAGGCGTTGCTGCACACAATTCACACGCACACATCCTCTTTTCTTTGAAAGGTTAAAACTTTTCTCTGAAAGACAATTTGGTTTCTTTCTTTAAAAAACAAAACAAAAACAGCTTTTGTTTCTCCTTACTAGAATTCTCTGAGTGTATAAAACATTTAGAAAATCCAAGTAAAAGCCAAAAACTACCTGACTGCCACCCAGAAAAGCACTTTGACAAAGTTCCTTCCCTCCTTTTTCTCTACTGGTTTCACACACATGCATGTAAAAACCATGACTGTGATGCTGTTTTGCAATCTAGTCTTTTACTCAATATATTGTAAACAGATCCCTTAGTATGTTTTAGGACACCATTTTTAATGGTGGTACCTCTTGTGCCACCATTTACCACTCATTAACATCTTTGACAAGACTTGACCTCCACCATCCTATTCTCACCTTGTATATATCTCAGAAGAAAGCAAAAGCATAAGCTAAGGCTTTTTGATGGTAACCTCCACATAAGAATTCTCCCTTAAGTTTCCCCTCAGCTCAGGTGGGCTCCAGTGCCCCAAAAGCAGCTTCCAGAAAAGCCTCTGTTTGTAGGAGTTGGTGCCCAGGCAGGACTAGACCAGGGAAGGGCAGCTATTAGCCAGCTGAGTGTCTGGTGCCAGGAATGCCTGACCTTTCCCAGGGCTTTGATCTAGCAGCCTCCTGCTGGGAGCTGACTGGCCAGGGCTGCTGCGGGGAGGGGGAGGAAGAGGAGGCAGGGAAGCTGGGAATGTCATGGCCCCTCCACTGGGCAGCTTGCCAACCTCCTAAACCAGGCTCAGAATGTCCAGCGGGAAGAGTTACTTGGAGCTCACCCACCAACCCCACATTGTAGAGGTAAGAGAACCAAGGCTCTAGAAGATAACAGGACTTAATTAGTACTTGGGAAATACAACTTAAAATTAGCGAAGATAACAGTGACAATTACTATTACTACCACTTGGAGCATTAACTCTGCACCAAGTACTGTGCTAAACAAATGTTTAATCCCAATGACAGCCCTTTGAGATTGCTATAATTATCCCCATTTTAGGAGAGGGGAATGGTGAGTCTTGGAAAGACAAAATGAGTTCCCTAAGATCCCAGAGCTGGTGCACGATAGAGGTAGGAGTCAGATTCATATCTGACACTACTGGACAGGTTCCCTCCAAGCATATCGGAGGAGCGATGATTATTTCTGCTGCATTGTTTTTTCCAAAGATGAGCTTATTCATCTCTCTCATCATCTTTTTACAAATCCAGATTCCTTCACTGGTTAAACATTGACATAAATACTCAACAGATCTGTTGGCAGTCAACCTCCATATTTTTCATATACTGGCTCTGCGTTTAGGCTAAATGTGATACCAGCTGCAGTGCTATAGAGGAACTAGCAGGGAAGGTGACAGGCTCGATAAAGCACCGTGTCTCCCATGAGCGACAAATACCAAGACGTTTCTTCTAATTTCCTCCGAGGCCACTTCAGGGTTGGAAAGGCCTCAGGCCAGGGACTCTCCCAAGTACAAAATTACCCTGTTCTTTTAGATGACTATCAGGTACAAGACAGAGATTTCAAGTAGTCTGTTTACTTATTTTATTTTTTTAAAGGCAGAGTCTCTTCTCAGAATGACTCATGTGAGTAATTTAAACAAACAGCTGTGGCAGGAGATGGCCACTGCCGCCTGCTTTAGTGGGTAAATATGCTGAATCTGTGTCAGGTAATTAGATCAATCTTGACTCATTTACTTTAATGAGACAGTGTAACACAACATTCACCCAACCTGTTCTCTGGGTTTTGTTTCACATACATTGGTTGTTATGGTCAAATCTGTTCTTGAGCTCCTTGTTGGTTGAAGCAAAAACTTGACTATTTTTTTCCAAACATGTATTTTGGTGTGTGTGGATGACAGCTCTGCACCCTTCTGAGGGAGCTGTCCTTCGCCGCACATGCTTTGTGACCAAATACATTCAAGAAACTTACACCAAGGAAAGAAACATAAAAATAAAATTTAAAGAGGAGGACTTTACTCAATTTCTTCTGCCTTCTCACCAGATCAACTACGTAGATTATAGATGCAAATTCTGCAGGAAGCTGGGCTTCCCAGTCTTAATTAATTTTTTCACTTTCTAGAATATATGAGTAACACGGTAAAATGACTGTTTCCTCTTTCTCACTCCCATCTCCTGATTGTGCTTGTGGAATTCCAAGGTCTAAAAGCCAAGAGAAAAGGTAATGATCGGAGCCCCATCTGTAGTCACATACTGAGGAAAAGAGCAAGTCTTTGGGTGCTGAATCCTTTGTTTTTATGAAATGAGAAAATTTTCTTTTCTACTTTCATTTAGAAAAGATCATTCTATTTTTGATCTTTGAATCAACACATTGAAATTTTATTTTAATTTGAAAAGGACATGATGGATTCTCATCATAAATTTTCACTTAAGAAATTTTCAATTCTACTTCAAATATATGATAGGGTTCAGATTTACAGGGTTCAAAATGTTATTTAATAATACTACAGTCATGTACAAAATGATAGGAAAAATTACCAACACTTAAACACACACACAAAAGAAAAAGAAAAAAGAAAAGCTCAAAGCATTCAATAAAATGTCTTACGTCTTGCCAGTATGGCCTATTTGGGATTATTCTGAATGGTGTGGTGCATAACTTAATATCATTAAGTAAGGTATCTTAATAGCATTTAAAAAAAAAAACAAACCCTAGGTATGTATCTATGCTTTTGGCAGCATACAGTCTTTCCCATGACAGCGCTTAAAAGTCTGACTTACTAAACTAGTAGTTCTCAAATTTTCTTATTTCAAGAGACTTTTACTCTTAAAAATTATTGAGGACCTCAAAGGGCTTTTGTTTATATAGATTATATCTATTAATAATTACCCTATAGAAATTAAAACAGCACATTTCAAAGTATTTACTTGTTTATAAAAACAATAGCAATAAATTCATTACATGTGACTTTAAATAATATTAGTATGGAAAATAAGTGCTAGTGTTTTACCTTTTTGAAAATCCCTTTAACATCTGGCTTAATAGAAAACAGCTGCATTTTCATATCTGCTTCAGCATAAAATGCATGATGGTATCTTGTTTTGATTAAAATAGATGTAGAAAACTTGGCCTCACACAGATATGTACTGAAAACAGAATTATTTTAATAGCTTTTTTAGATAATTTTGAATATTCTTCTTATACTTGTAAGATAATGTAGGTATTATACTACATTGGACAAACAATGGTTTCACTTAAGGGCTAGCTGCAAAATGAAATTCGAAACCATACAAGTGAACTTTCCCTACTCTGTCAAATGAAAATCCATTAGTCTATTTTGCACACTGAATAGATTTTTCATCTATGTATGATTTTATAATAGGCACTGATCACTTTGAGAACGTTGGTTTACTTTGTTATTGCAGACCTTCCACATAGTGGCATATTTCATTATACAATATCAAAATCACATTTTTCAATATCACTAATGATCTTATCAGAAAAGTCTCTAAGGATTCAGGCTTTAAGCTCATGGAGAGGAATACAAGACGTCCAAAATTCTAATTTTTTCTTGAAGGTCTGAATTTTATTATTGGTAATAAATGTATATTTTTCTTAGAAAGTGACAGGTTCACTTCACTTAGTTCTGATAAAAAGTCTACCAAAAGTCAAGTCTAAATAGCCATATTTGATCATTAATCATTCTGTAAAGAAAAAAATCACACAGGCATTCTCTTGAGAAAAGAAAACAAATACTAATTTATTAATAATAAAATTAGTAACTTTTACTAATTTATCAGGGGACACCAACATTTCTTAATTGAATTCATTACAGTAAAGAATACAATCACTATCAATAGAGCTGGTGTGCTACCGCCTTGACCTGTGCGGTTACTTTCATAACACTGGTGTGCAAATGTTAACAGTTAAGTGAAGCAGCAAAAAAAAAAAAAAGAAAGGACAATATTATCATGAAAACTATTCTGATCTCATTCTCATAGACTCCCTCCAATGTGTCTCAGGGACCCAGGGGTTCAGAGACTGCACTCTGAGAACCTATCTACCAAACGAAACCTGCTAATTCTAATCCACTCAACTAAGTTGGTTTCATTTTTGCTCTGAGTAAACAAATAGAGATACCAAAGCACAAAGGAAGCATGTCCTAGTATTTTGAGTATTACAGAGAAAACACTTTCCTTTTCTCACCCTCTGGACCAGCTGTTCCCAGTAACCTGGACAACATCTTCTGGTCAAGATTTTGAAAGACTAATTTCTCACAGAGTCATGAGTGACTGCTAGTGGCAAATGGCGGTTATCCCCTCACCTGCACCGTGCTGCAATCACTTCTCATGTCTCAGTCACTCTCTCTGATTCATCACATATTTATCGCACCTTTATTTACTTTCTTGTATTGCTATTAGGAGCATTCACGGCTATAAACCTCTCTCTAAAAATCTCTTTGGCTGCATGTTACTGGTTTTCATATGTCAACTTTTAATTACCATTCAGTCCTAAATATCCTCTTTGACCTTTGAGGCATTTGGAAGAGTTCTCCTTATCGATAAAAGACTAGAAAGTTTTTGTAGTTTCTTCTAAACTAATATTGGATTGGCCAAAAAGTTCATTCAGGTTTTCCTGTCACACTGTTATGGAGAAACGCAAATGAGCATTTTGGCCAACCCAATAACTTTTTGATGAAAGAATACAGCTGTATGATAACTCAGAGAAGGAAATGGCAACCCACTCCAGTGTTCTGGCCTGGAGAATCCCAGGGATGGTGGAGCCTGGTGGGCTGCCGTCTATAGGGTTGCACAGAGTCGGACGCAACCGAAGCAACTCAGCAGTATGATAACTAACCATTTTAAGTTTGGTAACACTTGATTCCTAGCCTATTATTCTATATCACAAAGCAGCTGGATACAAGAATCCACATAATTCAATCAAGTTTGTTAATTGTGTTGTTCAAATATTTTATAGTTTAATTATTTTGAGCAGGAGGAACATCTGGTGATTTTATCAATTATTGAGATATGTTGAAATCCTTTATTGAAAGGTAGTTTTGTCCATATTTCCTTGTGTTTCTATCAATTTTTTCTTTATAGATTTTGAAGTTATATTATTAAAAGCATGATAGTTTAGAATTTATCATCCTTTGTCTGATATTATCATAGTCTATCAGCTTATTCGGGGTGGTCTTTACATGTAATAACTTCTACATTAACTTTCATAATTTTCCTTTTTTTTTCGGTCTCTATGTATTTTGGAAAATCTCTTTAGATTTCTCTCCCATTTCATTAATTCTCCCTTCAGCTAAGTCCAATCTGCTCTTAAACTCATCCATTTTAATTTTCAGCTTTAAACACTCAACTTTTTCCTTTCTAAAAACTGTTTATTTTTCAGAGCTGTCATATTTCTCTAGTCTCTTGATCTTTGCTCATGTTTTTCAATTCCTTTTTACTTCTTAAACACATTAAACTAAGTGTATAATAATTCTATTTTCTAAAGCTGTACTGTTCCATATATTAAAGAAGTCACTAGCTATATGGCCACCTAAATTAAATTAAAAATTCAGTTTCTTAGTTAAGTGCTCAAGAGTCACATACATATAAGGACTACCACCATACTGGATAATACATACAATAATGCTGATTTAAAGACCGTGGTGTCCGACTCAACTGAATCTACCAACTATGGGGCCATGTTTCCTCGTGCATTGTGCTTTTCCTTCTTTACTATTAGTGCCTCTCTCTCTTGTTTATTTACGGAAATTCTCTGAGACCTATTTTAGAGGTAGCGCTTCCAGACAGAATTTGTCTTTGCTTTTGTCATGTGCAGAAGTTAGGATAAATGACATCAGAAGTGATCAAAACTGTAATTTAATCGTTTCTTAACATATTCATCTCCTTAATTTTTATACTTAGGGGAAAAATGAGATGGACAGTGCCATCCATTTGCTTCATCATTTGCTGACTTGTGTATATGTGGCTCTATTTTAGAGGCTAATCATATAAAGGTGACCCCTGTCCTGAAGAATCTGTGCACAGGCTACCTAATAAGAGGAAGGAAGGAGATGTAAACGAACAACTTTCAATACAATGTGTAAAATGCTGTGAGGCATGAATTTTAAAAAACAACAACAACAACATAATTCTACAGGAGTGATTAAGGCCACCAAGGGCCCAAGAAGGGCCCCTCCGGAGAGATGATGTGTGAGCTGGTAGGAGTTTTCCCTGTGTGGGAGGGGGCACTTTAGCAGAAAGAATAACAAATGGAAACCTGGAAGAGACCCGCCACTGCACTTTGGACACTTCCCACTTGACAGGTAGATTCTCTGGATTACATTTCAGCAGGGCTCCTGAGGTTATTTCAGAGTCCTCTAAACTTGGGAGACTAGCAAGGGAATGAAAGACATCTGAAAACTACTTACTTCATTTATAAAGTTGTATACCCAAGGAAACGCTGACCACAGCAAGATAGCTGCGGTCAAATCTTGGGAACCTCCAGAGAGAGGGGCCGAAGAGGGGTGGAGAAGTCAGGGCAGAAAGAAGCCAGCACAGAGGCTCACTATTTATAACTGCCACTGTACTGGCATACATTTTACGGTCTCTTCTCCATGCAGCTGAAAACCACCCACCAATCTACTTGAGGGACAGCGGGCAGTCTCCTGAACTGGTCTTACGGTATATGTCACGTACGAGAACAGAGCATGTATTGTAGCCACACCTCACTTATTTAAGCAGAAAATGTACTGTAGTATTTCTGCCACTGTGAGGAATCAGAGATTTTAGGAATATAAATACACAGAGGGAAAAAGGAAGTCACAGAGAGCTTATGGATGTATGGAGTATAACTTGTCAAGATAGTAAAGGATGAACAGTGGGAAATAGAAATTTAAAGTCTCAAATGTTTGAGGCCAGGCAAAGAGAATGAGGCCAAGGACCCCTTCTCCAGCACTTTAGACCACAGCCCCGAATCTTCTCTGCAGGGTCCAGTGCTAGACATTTCGATCCCACAAGTCCCATTTCTTTCTCTCTCCAGATACTGAAGGTCTGCTAATGTAACACATGCAGAGGATGTTTTCATAAAATACGACTGTTGGGGGAAAAACAGCAAGTGAATTACATACAGTTCTCAAGAGGGGTAGTAGTCTCAAAAAGAAATATACATGCAAACCCCAATATAAAGGTGACAATATTCAACGGTTGTGGAGTTCCCAAAAAAGGACCTCTTACTAATGGAGGGTCCAGCAGTCAGGACTTTCACAAAGATCTTTAGTTTTGCCCTTCAAAGACAAGTTAGAGGTTCAATAAAAACGACAAAGAAGATAAAACTGGAACAAGAGCTCCTAAATGTCAATATTAACAATATAAGCAAAATTATTTTATTGACATTGAAAAAAAAGCTGTAACCATAAAAGCTTGACAAGAAATCTGTCACTCGTAGAAAAGCAAGGTGGGATTCAAATATCAAGGAGATAAAAAAGAGGATGTATTTTTCTTTAAGGATAAATTGATGTGACTGAAAGTAAGGAGTTGGAACTTTTGTTGCCCTTTGGAAAGACATTACTTATCTTTTTTTTAATTTTTATTTTTACTTTATTTTGCTTTACAATACTGTATTGGTTTTGCCATACATTGACATGAATCAGCCACGGGTGTACGTGAGTTCCCAATCCTGAACCCCCTCCCACCTCCCACCCCATATCATCTCTCTGGATCATCCCCATGCACCAGCCCCAAGCATCCTGTATCCTGCATCGAACATAGACTGGCCATTCGTTTCTTACATGATAGGATACATGTTTCAATGCCATTCTCCCAAATCACCCCACCCTCTCCCTCCCCCACAGAGTCCAAAAGTCCGTTCTAAACATCTGTGTCTCTTTTGCTGTCTCGCATACAGGGTTATCATTACCATCTTTCTAAATTCCATATATATATATGTGTTAGTATACTGTATTGGTGTTTTTCTTTCTGGCTTACTTCAGAAGTATAGATGATTTACAATATAGTGTCAGCTTTAGGTGCATAAAGATTCTGTTTTTTTGCAGATTTTTTTTTCCATCATGGGTTATTAAAAGATATTGGGCATAATTCTGTTATACAACAAATCCTTATAGCTTACCTATTTTATGTATAGTAGTTTAATTCTGTATTCCTAATTCATCCTCTTTAGTAACCATAAATTTTCTAAAATAACTTATTTTAAAGTTGACTTTAAACTGTCCTTTTTTAAATTGTGAAATATATTTAACTAGAGAATAAATATATAGTTTTAAATATACAACATCCGTTCTTATTGAAAGGCTGTGTGTGTGCATTAGTCACTCAGGAGTGTCCGACTCTTTGCAACCCTATGACTGCAGCCAGCCAGGCTCCTCTGTCCATGGGATTCTCCAGGCAAGAATACTCGAGCGGGTAGTCTTCCCCTCTCCAGGGAATCTTCCTAACCGAGGGACTGAACCCAGGCCTTCGAATTGCAGGCAGATTCTTTACTGTCTGAGCCATAAGGGATAAATATCTAAGCAGATACAATCACAAAAATGTCAAAAGAATACTTTTGTGTATGTGGGCAAGGACTAGAAAATAGAAAAGATCATAAATAATGAAAGAGCTATTTATTAGGATAGTAAGGCTATGTATGAATCAGTTCATTTGATTTCCTTTGCTGTTGCTTTAAGATATATTAAAAATAAAAGAGGAAAAGAACTCATAAAAACATCTATCATAAATGGTTGTTTGTAGCAATCAAATAAATACCACAGATAAAATAAACGAAACCTTTCCACACTACGAAATCATAGGCATCACTTTTACTTCGGAAAAGAAGGCCAGGGAAAACCCCAAAGTGCATCCACCGGGCACCATCTTCACCACTCTCTGTCTACCTTCTGTTTCTGTCCTTTCTCCAGTTCCTGACATCATCAAACCTGCTGCTCTCAAGGGCAGAAGAAAGAAATACAGAAAATCCAGTTTCCCTGAACACCCTGCAGGATCTGGGCCACTGACCAGTCTCTCTGACCTATATAGAACTCTGGTCAGTTCCAACCAGCTCACCAGAATGAGACAGAAGAACACTAAATCTTTCCATTCCCAAGAACCAGTGGTCAGTCAGAACGTTCCCTTTGCCTCCAGCATTATAACAGCACTAGAATTCCAAAGAAAATTATAATTTTGGAGGAAAGAGTATCTCTGAATCATAGTTTCTCTAAGCGTCAGAGTCATAATTTTTTTTTCTTTTTGGTAAGGAGTAGGTTAGAAGCTCAACCCATGTATAGACTGCATGAATGTTGAATGCTTTGTTCTCAAAAACATGGTCATTCAAGAATAAAGGAGAGGCAGGAGAAGAGAGAACAACTCAAGTGAAATAACTCTTCTCAAATTCCGAGAAAATTTCAGATATAGAACAAAAACCCTGCCCTGGGTATTTCATTTAAAAAAACAAATGACAAAGCTATCTTTGGTGGTTCTTCTCACTCTTCATAAGGCTATCCGACAACAAAATGTTTCCAGTTAATTCAGGATCATATCTTGGTATCTGAATTTTTTAAATGAAGTTAGAAATACACTATTTTATCTTATATTATTAAAAGCTAGTTGCAAATATCCTAGATAAAAAATGTTATATCAGTATTGTTGTTGTTCATTCGTGTCTGACTCTTTGCGACCCCAGGGACTCTAGCCCACCAGGCTCCACTGTCCATGGGATTCTCCAGACAACAATACTGGAGTGGGTTGCCAGTTCCTTCTCCAGGGGATCTTCCTGACCCAGGGATTGAACCCAGGGATCTGCATTGCAGGAAGACTCTTTATCATCTGAGCCGCCTGGGAAGCCCCAATATCAATATTACTAGGGTGTAATCCTAGGAATCACATTGTGTATTCTTTGAACAATTTTCTTAGCCTGACTGAAGTACCAATAATAAATGGTAACAACTTAGGAAAGAAACACTGTCCTCTTAAACCAGGTAATGGGTAGCAGTGCTGTTCAAAGTGAATAGTCAAAAAAAAAAAAAAAAACAAACAAAAAAACAAAGTGAATAGTCACTGAGGTAGTCAATAGTGATTCTATTTTTCATTTCTTTTTTCCATAACATCATCACTACCAAGATCACTTTAAAATACTTCCTTCACTTCCCTTTGCATTCCAGGATGAGTTGAAATAGCCCTTTAAATCCCTCCCTTCATACAAGAACTTTTAGATCGGCAGCTGGAATTTAGTTTAAAAAAAGAGGACTGACAGCCTGTAACACAGGTGACCAGAACCAATGATTAAGAATGCTTATATGATTCTCTTTAAAAGAAGCCATTAAGAGCTTGACAGATAACTATCTACCTGGATAATGTTGATGAGATCCTTAAAGGCACAAGAAGGCTCTCTATGTTGACGGTCCTATGATGCAGTGTTATTAGCCTATGATTACACTATTAACTGTTTACAGTTCATCAAAAGGCTTTCTAGTTAATTTGCTATGAAGTGAAAATAACATGTTCTCTTCCCTGACTTCCCAAGTAGCTTCCTGGAGCTTAGGCTCGTCCTTAACCAACAAAGAAAAAAAATGAATAAGGTACACATATTTTTTTGTGCTAAACAGGATGAAACTATTACATGGTGGTGGGAGGTGCTGTATAGGAACAGTTTCTTCTAACTTAAACCACTCAAAAGTACACAGGCAATGCCTACATGATTATGCAAGAGGCATCACAAAAACACACTTCCGTATATCACTAGACATAATTTCGGCCAAAAGAAAGGCATCTGCAAGCACTGTCAACTCTTGAGCAACAATATCAAAGTCAGTCTCCACAAACTGCTTGAATGATCTAAGAGGAGGTTACGGAAAACCTACTCGTGAGCCCCTATTCTCGGTAGCTTTCTGGGACAAGGCAATTCATGCTATTCTTCACCAGTATGGCTTTTGTGAGGCATGGGCTCTTTGAGAACATAAAATAAAAATTCAGAGTTTCTGACAGGCTGAAAATCAGACAAAATGCTGCCCTTGGGCAGCTGACCATATAGTGTAAAGCATATTTTATAATAAAAACCTTAAAATGTAAAAAGTTCTCAGTAAAATGGGTATGATGATTAAACAAAAGGACTTCTTTTTTTTTTTTTTTTTGCAAACCACACAAGAAATCAAGACTATTTCTTTGTAGTTCAGCAAGTGCACCTGACATGATGTTAGGATTTAGGGCAACTTGGAGGGAGACTGCAATTACAAGTTCAAAGTTTCTATTGATTACCTGGATGAGGATCTAATTAGGCAATGGGGTTGAGAAAGTCAGGAATCCAAAATATTGCAGGACTCAACTAACATGTCTATTTGAGCAAGATGAAATTTAACAAGGGTAAATAAGTTAAGGCACTTGGGTCCAACATTGATTTTACATCCAAAAGTAGTGAAACATGTAATCTAGTATTCTGGCTCGTATCTTGCCTTGGTCCTCTCTTGTCAGTGCTATATCCCCACTGACAATCCAGAGACAACTGCTTTCCCAGTGGAGAGAGAACTGTTCCTTCCTCTGAGCCAGGAATACTAGCCCATCTGTACTCCAAAGTCCTACCTGTCCTAAAAGCACACTCTTTCCAATGAGACTTTTCTCGGTGTCCCAGTTACAGTTCCTTTACTCCCCCTACACTCTCCCTTCTGTATGTGAGTTTCATTTACAGCCCCTTTGAAATAGCCACTCCACACAGAGTAACCTGGGCCTAGACTGCAGGCACCATGGCCCCCCAGGGGTTTCTGTCATGACAATTCAGTACTGCTTACTGAATCAGCGTGCACCAGAACCACCTGGAGGGCTTAATAAAACACAGGGTTTGGGACCTCATCTTACAGAATGCACCAGAACCACCTGGAGGGCTTAATAAAACACGGGGTTTGGGACCTCATCCCTCAGAGTTCTCAGCAGACCTGAGATGGGAACAGAGATTGGCTTTTTTCTAAGAAAATCCCAGGGGACGGTGATGCTGCTGATCCCCAGACCCCACTTTGAGAACGTCTGGGTCAGATCAACCTCATGAAACAGGAGTTTATCATATAACTTTTATTTCAAATTTAAACTTTACAACGACTATTGCATTTTAAGTAATCATGAGACATAAGTAATAAATGTAAAGCAATTATGAGCTTCTCTGTCATTAGGTGCTGGCACTCTGGCAGGCAGGATTGGAAGACTTCATAGGTCCAGTTTCCTACTCATAAAACTCCCTTGACAACATTTTTAAGACATGGTTGCACAGCCCCTCCCCACCGCTGCCACGAATGACCTCAGTGCTAGAGATGTCATCATATTGGAAAATAATCCCAGTTTACTGCCAAGTATATGAGAAAGTCTTCCCTAAGCTAGACTGGTATTCTTCTAAAATTTCTATGTACCCTTTCGTACAGGTCCACAATCTATCTAAAACCCTTGGGATCATATGTTTTATAACTCAATTTTTCAGATGTTAGAAAGGTAAAATGGGACACACACAACATATCATGTACGTCCTCAGTGGGGCCCAGGGCAATGCTCTATAATCAAACATGTTTTTATCTGTGCAGTGAGGCACATGAGTATTCACACTCAGCAGAATAAAGATTATAAATAACTTCATATCAATTAACAGTCAGATTTACCGAATTTACCAAAACACTCAATTTGTAGGTATTTTTCAATTCCAAAGTTATGAATAAAGGACTGTGGACTTATATAGTTTGTCCTTTATGATCACACAAAGTGAGTCTGCTTCCTTTTCCATGCTCCTCAACTATCTGAACACTGCTATCACACCGCTCCTTCCTACCTACTGTGTCTCCTCCTAGGCCACCTTTCTTCCAAAGTATCAACTGATAAATTAATCCAGTGTAATGAAAGAGGCCTAGGCAGCAGGTCAACCACTTATCCAAAGTTCTTTATTTAAGGTTCAAATGTGCAGTAATACAGAGCACCAGAGGAACAGTCAAAAGCAGCCCTCAATCCTAGAAAAGAGAAGACTTGTGAAACTGATGGGGGAGACAATGAATCAGTTAATCCAAGACATAAGGATGGAGGATTAAACTTTATGATTCCACAGCCAAAGCAATCTTGAGAAAGAAGAAAGGAACTGGAGGAATCAACCTGCCTGACTTCCGACTATACTACAAAGCTACAGTCATCAAGACAGTATGGTACTGGCACAAAGACAGAAATACAGACCAGTGGAAGAAAATAGAAAGCCCAGAGATAAATCCACACACCTATGGGCATCTTACCTTTGACAAAGGAGGCAAAAATACACGAGAGAAAAGACATAAGAAAAGAATATACAGAGAAAAGACAATCTCTTTAACAAGTGATGCTGGGAAAACTGATCAACCACCTGTAAAAGAATGAAACTAGAACACTTTCTAACACCATACACAAAAAGAAACTCAAAATGGATTAAAGATCTAAATGTAAGACCAGAAACTATAAAACTCCTAGAGGAAAATATAGGCAGAACACTCTGACACAAATCACAGCAAGACCCTCTATGACCCACCTCCCAGAGGAATGGAAATAAAAGCAAAAATAAACAAATGGGACCTAATTAAACTTAAAAGCTTTTGCACAATGAAGGAAACTATAAGCAAGGTGAAAAGACAGCCTTCAGAATGGGAGAAAACAATAGTAAATGAAACAACTGACAGAATTATCTCCAAAATATAAACAAGCAGTTCATGCAGCTCAATACCAGAAAAAAAAAAAAAAAAAGACCCAATCAAAATATGAGCCGAAGAACTAAACAGACATTTCTCCAAAGAAGATATACAGATGGCTAACAAACACATGAAAAGATGCTCAACATCACTCATTCTCAGAGAAATGCAAATCAAAACCACAATGAGGTACCATCTCATGCCAGTCAGAATGGCTGCTATCAAAAAGTCTACAAATAAATGCTGGAGAGGGTGTGGAGAAAAGGGAACCCTCTAACAGTGTTGGTGGGAATGCAAACTAGTACAGCCACTATGGAGAACAGTGTGGAGACTCCTTTAAAAACTGGAAATAGAATTGCCATACAACCCAGCAATCCCACTGCTGGGCATACACACCAAGGAAATCAGAATTGAGAGACATATGTACCCCAATGTTCATCACAGCACTGTTTATAATAGCCAGGACATGGAAGCAACCTAGATGTCCATGAGCAGACAAATGGATAAGAAAGTTGTGATACATATATACAATGAAACATTACTCAGCTATAAAAAAAAGAACACATTTGAGGCAGATGAACCTGGAGCCTATTATACAGAGTGAAGTAAGTCAGAAAGAAAAATATCAATACATTAATGCATATATATGGAATTTAGAAAGATAGTAACAACAACCCTATATGCAAGACAGCAAAAGAGACACAGATGTAAAGAACAGACTTTTGGACTCTGTGGGATAAGGTGATGGTGGGATGATCCCAGAGAACAGCACTGAAACATGCATGTTACCATATGTGAAATAGATGACCAGCCCAAGTTTGATGCATGAAGCAGGGCACTCAAAGCTGGTGCACTGGGACAACCCAGAGGGATGGGGTGGGGAGGGAGGTTGGGGGGGCGGTTCAGGGCAGGGGGACACATGTACACCTGTGGCTGATTCATGTCAATGTATGGCAAAAACCACCACAATATTTTAAACTAATTAGCCTCCAATTAAATTAAATTAATTAAAAAGAAAAACTTTATGATTCCAAAGCACAGGAAAAAAGGAGAACTAATCTTTGCTGACCACTACTATGTGCCAAGTACTGTGTTTGATAATTGACATACATGATCTCCAATCTTCACAACTGTTCTAATCAAGTGGTATCATCACTTTACATATAAGGACATTAACATCTTGAGAAGTAAACTGCTCAAGGTCACACTGCAAGCCAAAACTAAAACTAGGATTCTTACCTGTTTCCAAAGTCCAAGCAAGATCCTTCCAAAATACCCAAAGGGTACTGATGAATTGCTCGGTACATTTGTTCTTAGCCCTGTCTCCACACACAATTTAAATCAGTGACTTAAAGAAAATGAAGATGCTTTCCTTTCAAATTCCAATAGGACAAGAAAATAGCAAATGTAAAAAACACTATCACTGAATCCAAAATGATCCCAAACGGCTAGAAATGACTAAGTAACACCGAGAAGAGAGGCTTTAATATGGATTAATATGATGGGTCCATATACTAACATGTTGGAAGAAGAGAGGAATTTTAGTTGCCTCAAATTAACTTTGAGTCCAGATGTCAAGAAATGACTAAATCCTATGGTTGCATTGCTGTTCATTGTTCAGTTGCTAAGTCATGTCCAGGGACTGCAGCACACCAGGCTTCCCTGTCCTTCACTATCTCCTGGAGTTTGTTCAAACTCATTTCTATTGAATGGGTGATGTCATCCAACCATCTCATCCTCTGTCGCCCTCTTCTCCTCCTGCCTTCAATCTTTCCAGCATCAGGGTTTTTCCAATGAGCTGGCTCTTCGCAACAGGTGGCCAAACTATTGGAGCTTCAGTATTAGTCCTTCCAGCAAATATTTCAGGGTTGATTTCCTTTAGGATTGACCGGTTTGATATCCCTGCTGCCCAAGGGACTCTTCAAGAGTCTTCCCCAGCATCACAGTTCAAAATCAATTCTTCTATGCTCAGCCTTCTTTACGGTCCAACTCTCATATACGTACATGGCTACTGGAAAAACCATAGCTTTCACGATACGGAACCTTGTTGGTAAAGTGATGTCTCTGCTTTTTAATATGCTGTAAAGGTTTGTCACAGCTTTTCTTCCAAGGAGCAAGTGTCTTTTAATTCCAAGGGTAGAGTCACCATCTGCAGTGATTTTGGAGCCCCCCAAAATAAAATCTGTCATTGTTTTCACTTTTCCCCCGTCTATTTGCCATGAAGTGATGGGACTAGATGCCATGAACTTAGTTTTTTGAATGCTGAGTTTCAAGCCAACTTTTTCACTCTCCTCTTTCATCCTCATCAAGAAGCTCTTTAGTTCCTCTTCGCTTTTGCTCATTAGAGTGGTATCATTTGCATATTTGAGGTTGCTGATATTTCTACCAACTTGATTCCAGCTTTTGATTCATCTGGCCCAGAATTTTGCATAATGTACTATAAGTTAAATAAGCAGGGTGACAACATACAGCCTTGCTGTATTCCTTTCCCAGTTCTGAACCAGTCCGTTGTTTCATGCCAGTTCTGCTGCTTTTTGATCAGCATTCAGGTTTCTCAGGAGGCAGTTGAGGTGGTCTAGTATTTCTACCTCTTTAAGAATTTTTTACAGTTTGCTGTGATCCACACAGTTAAAGGCTTTAGCATAGTCAATGAAGCAGAAGTAGATATTTTCCTGGAATTCTCTTGCTTTTTCTATGATCCAACAGATGTTGGCAATTTGATCTCTGGTCCTTCTGCCTTTTCTAAATTCAGTTTGTACATCTGGAAGTTCTTGGTTCATGTACTGCTGAAGCCTAGCTTGAAGGATTTTGAGCATTACTTTGCTAGCATGTGAAATGAGTGCCATTGTACAGTAGTTTGAACAGTCTTTGGCATTGCCTTTCTTTGGGATTGGAATGAAAACTTTTCTAATCCTGTGGCTACTGCTGAGTTTTCCAAATTAATGGCTGCATTAATAGAACTCTAACGCCTAGAATGAAGAACCCCACATACCAGCTATATACTGCAGTGGTCAGACCCAATCTGAAGCACTGAGGCATTAAAACCGCAAGCCTTTATTGAACCAGAACACAGCATGTATCGAGGAGGGGGGCCAGAACAGCAACAGTTCTAAAAGCAGAGGCTTAGAGGAACTAAGAATGTTCAGCCTGAAAATGGGGACAAGAGTGAGAGGAAGGCAAATGACTGTGGTCTCAAATACACATGCAAGAGTGACTCCATTTATCCTCAGGGATGCCCCTGAAAGGTAGGTGCCTCTCCCTGCGGGGGTGAGAGACGTCGGGACCGCGAGAGATGACGGAGTTACTCTTGCAGAGGGCTGGGCCCCCCCAGGGGGGAGGCGTAAAGCTTGTCTACCAGCCAGAATGTTGGACCATCCTACCTCTCAGGTGCGCCCCATCACTGGCGTCTGGGTTAAGGGCAGAGATTAGGGGCGGGAGGCAGCAGCACCCCTGCTCTGTCTGTAAAGAACCTCTAATAGTGGAATTGGGAGCAAGTAGGTCGGCTGAGTGACACTTCAATGGGCTGCCAGCGGGGGAGAGATTTTTAGGCAAGCAGAGACTTGTAGGCCTCCTCAAGCCCTATAGTGTAGATAATTATCCACTCTGAATCCTTCAGGGGCTAACCCCACTGGGAGCCTCCCACTCACACCACAGGCTGGCTCCAAAATATCTTTTCTTTTTGGCTTCATCACTGCCCTCCACTCCTCTACCCAAATGTACATCAAATGGTATGTGTGATTAAGTACATCCTTTTAAAATTCCTTAGGTTGACTTCTTCCTTACCATTCATCAAGAAAATCAATTACTAAGTTATTAGACAAATAGGCCAACTGAACAAAAACCAGTCTCATTTTACCTGAAAGCAGTAGCCACTCACAGGAAGATGACGATGTAGAGTGAAAAGCAAATCTTTCAAAGGTTAAAATTCAGGTAGGAAAACAAAACAAAACACAGCAGACAAGAAAAAAAGAAACTCCTCTAATTTAAATGCAAAATGATTTCCTGAAGACAACATCAAAAACTCTAAAATTATAAGGCATAGTTTATCTTTTCTAAGACACACAGGAAAACACTATGTGCTCCAGTTCTTTGAAGAACCCTTACTTTTTAAATTTCAACGTCATGTTGACTGAGCATTTTCTACAATTCATAAATTATCTTTCTGTCTGCTTTGTCCTTCCACTATATATATATCCCCCCAAACTTTCAATACTTCAGTTGTACTGGTTATTCAACCAAATATTCCAAAATCAAAGCATTAATCTCAATAGAGATACGTATGCTAAATTGCCAGTTCAATACTTCTAATGAAATAACGCACATCTCCTTAACTTCCTTTTTAATTTTTTTTTAAACTCTAGATGCCTATGTTGCATAGCAACATTCCAACTCTGGAAAACCCACTCAAATCTGGAAAGCAACACATAGGGTCAAATGCCAAAAGTTTGCCTTTTAGGAGTCTTATAACAGCAAAGCTAGAGACAAGATTTACATGTTTCACAAAACTCACTTTTTAACTCTCAGCAGGCCTGAAGAGTCACATAAAATCATTTAGGGTCATGTGCCCTCCAGTAAGATTTGTAGTTTTCTTTCAAAAGCATAAATGTTTGTGATTGTTTACCCTGCTATGCTTGTAAGATTTTGAAAGAATGTTCTAACTCCGAATAGCCAAGAATAAAACGGGAGATACTGGCCAATAACTTTTGTGAAGTCGCTACATAAGTACATAATCACTGAAAATTAAATGACTGCAATTAAGAGCTCTAAGTGTTCCTTTAAAATTCTGAGTTGACTAAAACATTTTTTGTACACCTTTAGTATATACAATTTTAATTTGTCAATTATACCTCAAACAAATTGGAAAAAAATTGAGACACTGTCTATTCCTTTCTGCTAAGGATAAAGCTATTTACTCACACTGTTTGTTTGACTTGTCAAAAATTCAGAGGTTTTATTTCAAATATTTTTATTATCATGTTATTTAACATTCATTAAAATACACTTTGGTGCCCTTCTCCTGAATCATTATTCTTCTAACAATACAGAATTTTGAAGCTAAAAGGAGTCAAATTGTTACATAAGTTAACTTCAATAGTTTTTACAAAAACAACACAAATCACCGAAATTGGAGATTTCCTATTAAAACAGTGTCCAAGTAATATTTTAAATATCATATGGGTATCATCACACTGCAACTGAGATTTAAAATTCTGGAGTTTGTGTGTGATGAAGCGGCCCTCAAAGACCTGAAAGGAGGAAGGTGGAGCCGCGTGACGATGGCTGGCTTGATGGTGGGAGGCCGTGTGCGCTGGCAGGCAAGGGGCAGGCTGAACGGAGGGAGGACAGATAGTCGTTACTGGGCTGCCCAGACTCTGCTTGTAGCCTGGAGGATTTACAGTCATCCAGTCACCGGAATCCTATTTGTTTCATCCACCAAATCCCTAGATATTATAAATTTTACATCTTTAACCCATTTTCACTTGTATCTCAAAATATTTGAATATGGCTCTCCTTTTCACTACTCTAAATGCAAGTGAATGCTATATGCATAGACTCTGTAGAAGAACTTAACACCATCCTATGGAATATATCCAACTAACAAATATAGGATGGAAAATATAACATTCATGTGGTTAAATTTTTTTTCCTTTGAAAGAGATAAGCTATTTCAAAAAGGCTAGGAAAATGTGAATTATGATTGTTTTCCTCAACTCCAAATTATGAAACCTAAGAGGTAAACAAAATATTAACCATATATTTTCTCCCCTGATTATGCAGTTCCTAGGATCATTACAACAAAACCCCTCATTATTGCATCTTCAACAGACATTCAAGCTTAGATGAAATATGCCGGACTCCACACTTCCCTCCACAGCCTGGGGTCTACTCTGGGAGTGGGTCATAAAGAAATTCAAATACCAAAAATGTGTAAATAGATAAAACATCTCAACAATGAGCAGCAAACTGCAAGTAATGTCTTGACTGAGTGAGGAAGTCAAGAGCCACCAACACAGTACCTAAATGCCACCAATGCTTTGTATCTGCATTACCTTTAGAGTCCCTACAGCAGTTACTACTATTACTCCCATTATACAGTAAGGAAAGGAAGGGCTAAAACATTTAAAGTAGCTTGCTTAAGGTCTCAACCATGATGCAGTGGAGCTGGGATTCAAGTGCAGGCAATCGAACTCATCAGCTTGGAACACTGCATTACATGTACGTGTATTTGTACGTGTGTGTATACACACACACAGGGGAAGACGCCTGACAATTTACCTAGCGTGTACTTTTCTACATAAAAGGAGCTTAGGGACAGCAATCTAGTTGGAAGAAGGGATTAGAGGTTCTAGTTTGAAGAATGCTTTTACTTAGCATAGGTGTTTATCTGGGGAGGCTGAGGATATTACTGGAGATTAGCAGGTATAGTCCACCACTACACCCTTGCCCCCCCCCAATCCCTTGGAGCCGCTACTGCCGGTGTGAGAGTAAAAGCTCTGAGCTCAGTATTCAGGGCTGGGATGTCAGGAATTCAGAGATTCTCCCGGCTGGGACAGACCAGACTTTGCTAGAGCATGGAACCCACGCGCTGCATGTGCGTACACCCTGACCCGTTTCCCCCAGTCTTCTTTCTTTCCTCGCATGTAAACGTGAAGACACTTACAACAACATCTGCTAAGTAGCCTGGAAGGATGACAAGATGGGATTAAGGGTAGGAAATGGAGGAGAGAGACTAGAGTAGAAATGGAAGCCAAATCTAGCCTGAAGGAGAGTCAGAGGACAAAGGCCTAAAAATATAGACTGCAATTCTCAAGGATAGCTTAATTATAAGAAACTAAAAAGAAACTCACTTTTTCTCTCAGGGCCTACAGCACATACTTGCTAGCTTCAACGTTTATAATAGAGTACATTCATTAAATAGTTCAAGAAAATTGGAAGCCTTAGATGTGTGGAAATGGCTCTGCCATTTTTCTGCTCATTAACTCTATACTAGGAAATAAAAGTTGCAACCTGCAGTGTGTGGTTGTTTTCCATTTGAGTTTACTTAATTTTCAAAACAGTGAGTCATCTGAACTATGCAAATGAAAGCTATGATGACTGTACTCAAGTGAATAACTATAGTTTATATATAGAACATGTTACTTTAAATAGCAGGGCATCCAGTTCTATAAAGCCAAACGATCTTTTTCTCCCTTGAGATACAGAGACAGGTCAGGCTCTCCGGTGGTTAAGGCGACGAGTGTGGTGGCTCCGGGGGCAGAAGCTCAGGGCCACTATCACTGAGGAAATAAAGGGAAGCCAAGGGGAAGGTAAAAAGAGAATCTGCAGTGTCATCTATTAAAGGCCTTTAGGGAAGTTAATGAAGGAACTGATTTCAGAAATGTTTACAGCTATAAATTAGTGCACAAACAGGTTCAGTTTTCTATAATACCTAAAAATATAAGCCTTTTAAACTCTAACTTGGGTTCATAAAAATACATGTTGGCTCATATATCAAAATGCTGGCCAAACGGCTTCAGAAAGATAGTTAAAGTTAATCTCCAAAAATATCTGACATTACCCACCAAAAAACAGAGGAAAAACACAGATTTCTTACCTCAAAAAGAATTCATGGGGGCTTTCCAGCTCTCCTTAGTAATTAGGCTTGAAGAAAGAATACACACTGTAGAGATCTGCCTTACTTTTCATGTAAATCTACAGCTTTCAATAAACATTAAAAAAAAAAAAAACTTCTCAATTTATATTCAAAATATCAAGGGATTATTGAAACCCCTAATTTGCTGTTGAAGTCTGTGGCAAGTTTTATACCTTGAGTGAAAAGCAGTCTAATTCCTATGTGGTTATATTTAAAGGGGGAGAGGGTGGGAAGCAACCTTATAAAAGCCAATGCTCCAGGCAGCCCTGGAGCAAGCAGACTGGATCCAGTTTGAAAAGAACTGGCAGCCCTAAAACTTTCTGATAAGATAAAAATTCATTGATGTTGGCTCACACGAGGCCCACTTCAACTCTGCACTTGTCCTCCGAGTTTCCTTGGCATATCTACTCCTTTCCTCTATCTGCTTTAGCATAACTTTATTTTTCTCTTTTATCTTTTGATAACTGCACCCAGGGACCGGAGGGGATTGATTTTTTTGTTTTGACTTATTGTTTGAAGATCTGTAACTCAAAGCAGCTCTCACGCCTCTGATGTCTAAGCTGGAGCGGCATGAAAGGTAAACCCAGGCCTGGGTAGCAAGCTGAGCAGCAGCAATACCATTTTATAATCAGCCATCTAGGTTTTCGTCTTATTTTTGCCTTTTCCCGCCCTTTAGCTGGGCTAGCTGGCAAAGTGTGAAGTTACTCCTAAGCCTTTGTTAGGTGACAAGAGCAAGTTAAAATAAAAATAAATGCCTCGACAGCTTTGCATGTCAGGGCTCTGAGATTAAATATACTGCTACTTAAAGCAGAAAGCTATTTCCTACCTAGAAAAAAGGCCCTGTTTTTATTCACAATGAAAGGAAACTTCCAACACATTTCAGAAGCCTGCTTTAGAAAAATAACATGTGAAAACAAGGGAAGACAGAACAACTGACAAAATCATTTTCCCAAAGGGTTTAAACTAAGATGAAAAAAACAAAAGGCTTTTTTTTGAGGCAGATTACCAAATTCAAAACAAAAATGTTCCTCAAACTACAACATGTTTAAAGTCAGGCTCACATATATTACGTCAGGAACTTAGTTGTGTTTTCAGAGTTTGGTGTCAGCAGTATAAATTCCAAATTAGCAAATGTAATAACCCAAAGTTTACTTTCTCTTTTCCAGCCTAATTCTCAAATTATTAGGATGACTTCTGTCTTAATTCAGCTAATATCACATTCACATGCCAGTATACGTACATATAAATACCCACAGGAGTTTCGGAGGGGCTGTTCCCTGAAGTTGTTCGGCTTGCTGAAATATGGTTACATATGCAAACATTATCTCCCAATTGTAACCTCATTTTCTGCTCTGCTGGACAGCGTGACCAGCATTTGTCGCCGTGCCTCCCCCGCCTGCCACACCATTCACATGTCTAGAATTGTCACAGAGATGTGGCATGTCAGCAGGACTCCAGCGTTCTCTGCTCCCTGTCTCCACACAGTCACTCAGGTAACAAACCCGTAATCTCGTCCTGTTTTCATGATGGTTGAATTACACATAATTGTTTCTGCACAGTGATTGATTTCTGCCTGAATAGAGACCTCTGCCTTTTTTCAATGCAAGCGAGTGGCAGCCAAGTCTCTCCATCTAGGAGGAGGCAGCAGCCTTTGAAGAGATCAAAGCCAAGGCCGCAAGCAGTTGTGCGCCCTGGGAATATGGAAAGCCTTTATGCTCTCAACCCCATTTCCAGCACCATGTTGGATTGCAGCTGCACTGCAGTCTGCCAGCATTCTTAATGCTTTTAGTATTGACTCTGACATCACCGAGAGCTGTTTTAAAGTAACAAAAGCCGAAAGATGACTTATTTTCACAACTCTGTAATTGGAACATGCAAAGATGGGGGTGGGGAATCAAGAATGAAGGGGAGGGAAGTACATTTGCTTTTAATTTAAAGCAGCACAAAAGAAAGCCCAGCCCCCCCCAAAAAAAAAATTTATATAAGTTTCCACAAATGAGAAACATGTTTTTCATATGGAAAAACCAGCAGGGGCATTTTTATAACTCAGACCACACAAAATGAACTGATGGCTAAATACACACTTCTTCAAGCCTAAAGAGTAAAATGAAAACGATGGGGTAAGTGATTCCAATTGGGAGAGGGACCCTAACGTGCACTGCAGCTAAAGACTTTGCAGACACCTGATGCAAGGCGAACCTTGCAGCTTAAGAACTGCCTCCTCTCCACGCCAGCTTACATTTAAGAGAGCTGAAATTTGCGCCAGTGATAAATTACACGTTCATCTGGGAAACTGTAAATGCGTAATTCTTTACTACTAAGAGAAGAAGAACAGAAAAGTCAGCGGAAGTTTTTCAGTTCTGGCTCCAGATACACAGACACACATCAGTCTGCCATGATTACACCTTGACATTTCAATCAGAACCCGAAGCCACCAAACGGCAGAAAAATTCTTAAGGATACAGCAACCAAAACGTATCAACACTAATATTCTAAGCTTTCTTATGCTGGCAAATAAGAGTGAAGGTGCTCCTGATTTTTTTTAAAAATTAAGGCATCTTGGAAACTTTTATCAAGAAGCTGTGGGAATATCCATTACCATATTTAAAATCAACACAGAAAACAAGCAACTCAACCATAAATCATTATACTGTATCTCCAGAGTTACACACAGTGTTATGCATGTCCAGTAATCTCTTCTCACTGGCTACCAAAAAACCCCCTTGTCTTCCAATACTTAAATTTCTGCTTTTGAAAATATCTGCCCCAATTTATACCTATAAAGAAGCTCCAAACGTAATACAGGATGAGACTTCAGGACAGAGAAAGTGGAAACGCAGAACTTTTACAAAACTTACAAAAATGAATGCATCTCCTTTATTAAAACCCCCTTTTCAAAAAGATTTAATATAGTTTATGTAGCTATTACTCATGAACCATGAGTCTTTTGCTTTTTCAAGTCTGTGAAGTTCTAAAACATACTGACATTGAAGAAATGATCATCAAATAGCTGCGTCCTTTCATTCTGTACAAAATCTCTTAGTTCTGAAACACCAAGTAATTGATGAACAAAAGCTGCCTCTGTGTGCTTGACAGGATTTTGAATCAACAGGCATGGTAAGGTCCCCACCTGTAAATCTTCTCTGAAAAATTTGTATCAAACTTTGTTGAACTGGAAAATTCTACCTCAGTTTACTGGGTTACAGTTTTGATGCTTGTTTTATTTGGAGTTTATTTTTTTGTTTGGTTTTGTGCTTGGGAAAGGGATACAAACTAAATGAACTTAGAATTGCAACAACAAAGTTCAGCAAGAAAACATGAATAATGACATTTCAAAATACAGACCTTTTTCTCTTGGAAAAATGCTATCTTTCCTGAATTTTACCATTTTCAGAAAATTCCAGTTATTTTTTCTACGTTGCATTCCTAATAAGCTTATCACATTTTCTAGACCTCAAGGCCTCAGTCTAATTTCCGATTACCAGAAAAAAGCATATCTTTTATGAGTCTATCACTGGCCTTCTCCAGCAAACGATCAAGCCAAATAGTCACTGGAAGCGTCCCCCGCTTCTCATTCATACCTGAGGGACAGTCACTGCAGGCTAACTGAACCCAGACCCTTGCTCACGACCAAGCAGCCTACGTTTCCTAGGCTCTTTCTAGTGAGTCCAATATTCTTCAAGGCTCTCTTCAGAGAAATCTTGAATTTCAGAATTTCAGTCACCTGCACAGGATGTGAGATGATCTAGCGCGATTTGCTCAGCCAGCAGCCTTCAGAGCGACACCTCCGTGGCTAAGCAGAGACACACTGAGAGCAAGGAAATCTCAGGAGCCGGGGGCTCACACGCTCCTAAGACTGCCCCTCAGCAAAAATTGCCATAATTGAGAGTTGGGGTGGCAACACTATAATAATACACAGGAGACTCGTTATATAGCATAATCTATATGCTGGCCTATTTATTTTTCCCTTCAGGAAGGACTATAATCTCTTGGAGGACCTGGAGGGTTTGCATGCTGCTGACAGAAAAGAAAATACCACTGCCTCAGAGGTGAAGAGTGGGGGAGGCAAGGTGCGTGAGGCCCAGGAAGAGGCCCAGCCCACCGTCTGGATCCCTCCAGGTGAGGCATTTAAATCGCTTCATACAAACATTTATTCTTAAAACCTTTCAATAATCAGATTCCATGCTTCTCCTTTGATAAACCATTCCAGTGTTTATTAATCCCTCCCTCTGAAGTAATTCTTCCAACCTAAATTCTTTCAACAGTTTAAGCCCATTTTCTTTGGATATTTCTTCAGTGAAGAACAAAGCTGGTCACAAACTTGTTTTGAAGAAACAGTCTTATACCAAGAGATGATTTCAAGCGGCCTCCCTGCCTTGTCCCAGTCAAACGACCAGCTTCTTATCGGGCATGTCCTCTGGGGACTAGCATAGAGATCTACCATTGAGAGCCACATCAATATGTCAAGGTTTGGATGGTTCCCAATTTCCAGTGTGCTCAGGAATGACTGAGGGCTGTCTCAGATAGCAGAGGGCTTTCTTTTCAAGCAGTTTCATCGCTTGCACACACTGTACATTTTTGGTTTAAAATAGCAAACAGCCCAGCACAGACATCTAATCTCTGGGAAGGCAGCAGGATTCCCACAGGGCTGCTAGAGGGCAGGGCCACAGGGACAAGCAGGAGATTCTGCACCGCTGGCACGAGGTAACTCAGTGGGGCTACGGCAGAGTTACACACAGCCTCAGCCCCCAACCCAGGGTGCAGCAAGCCCAGGGGATTCTGAACCATCTGCAGGTGACCTGCACAGAAAAGAACCTCCCTAACAGGCCAAAAAGAGGAAGACTTTTTTTTTCTCACATGTGTGCAGAATGTGCCTGTCTCATAAAAAAACCTTCACAGGAAACACAGCAGCCAGCTTGTCAGAAATATCTCACTGGCTCAAATAGGAATACAGCTTCCCTTTACTTTTCCCACCAGTCTAGAACAGTGGGCTACAATGTAGCAGGAGAGCACACAGCATCGGTGCAGGAAGAAAACGTCACAATGTCAACACTCACATTTATACCAAAACATTTAAGCTTCACAAAATACCTTTAATGTACAGAGTGTCTCAGAAAAGGCCTGCCTTCACTCCGTATGTCAGATGGGTAAGAGTACCGAGGGCACTGAAGATGCTAATAATGAAAGCACAAGGAAACTCAAGAAAATGGCAAAGCTGACAGTTACCTTACTTCTAATAACAACTCTTTAAGAGCCTGCCTTAGTGCTAAAATCTATGATGAGATCTAACAAGAAGCTAACCAAAATAATGAGAGATTATTTTATTTGAAAGAAGAATCTGCAGCTTCCATCAATGACTATAAACAGTACCCTAAGTGTATACTCTGAGTTATTAGATAAATGTGTAATTTATGTATGTAATTCAGAAATAATTACAGTGGTCAAATGTTTTAACTGATTGGGAACTGCAATCAAAAATATTCTCTCATCACTGATTTATATATAAGTATCTGATTTATATTTATATATATTACATTTATATATATCTATCATATCAACTGATTTTACCTTTCCCCCTTCCCCAGACAGACTAACCTAACCCATCTTCTCTCTGTACCGACGCTCATACCTGTGTCAGGGAGAGTATCCAACCTCTGTAAGGGGAGATTCAGCCATGAAAAGCCAGAGGGTAAAAGGAATGAAGTAGTGATAACAGGCTACAACATGAATGAACCTTAAAAATACTCTGCTAAGTCAAAGGAGCAAGTGACAAAGGGCTGCCTATTACGATTCCATTCTTATAAAATGTCCCAAACAGAGAACTCTATTGAGACAAAAAAACAAGATTAACTAGTTGCTCAGACCTGGGGTGGTGGGGTAAGGGAAGAGAGAGATGGGTTGTGACAGCTGAAGGGTGTGGGGTTACTTTCCGTGGTGATGAGAATGCTCTAAAACTGACTGTGGTGGTGATCACACACATCTGTGAATATGTTAAAACCATTAACTGTGCCCTTCAAATGACTGAATTGTACTGCACAGGAATTACATCTCAGTAAAGCTATTTGGGATAAATAATCATTGAATAAATACTAAACACATGAGTAAATTCCTCCTCTCCAATTAAAAAAAAAAAGGTAGAGGCTAAAACCCTCCCAGACATGTTCTCCCTGTGTCAAAGTGCTGTGTGGCTTAATCCTTGTCCACAGGGCTACCCTGTGACTTTAAAATGACAAAATGCTTGCTTATGAAGTGCAGTGTCTGGGTGATAACTGTGGGCAAGGAATTCTAGGAATATATTGGGCTGTGAGAAAAGGAAAAGCAGAAGAGGTATGAGTTGGTTCCCTGAAGGCAGACCTTTAACAATCAGCAACTCAACTGCATGGAACTATCCAAATTAGATGCCCAGATCTCATTTGTATGGTTAGTCTGCACTGGGGGTGCTCCCAGAACTTACTAATGGACAACAGGATGCCTTCCCAGAGCCAGGCAAAAGCAGTACTGGGTCAATTTTCTCCAGTTCTCATACCATCAGACCTTCCTGTACTCCTAGAACAGGAAAACTCCTTTGCCAAAGCACTGGTGTTGGTTCTGATGCTGTCAATATTGATAAAGCAGTGCAAGAGAGAGATGCGAATATGATACAGCTGAGGGGTCTGGCACCCAGAAGCACAGGGGCTTTCAGACAAAGTAAGCACATGGATGTGACTGTGCCTCGCTCGGTCCATGCCATCCCCACTTGTTACCACTTCTAGACAAGAAAACCAAGACTCGAAAATGTTAGGAGCTCCTTCAGAGACCAATAGCCAGTAAATGCCTCGCCTAACTTCTTGTCAATACTACCCCCACCCAGTTCCCATGAAATTAGCAACAGAACTTAAAGAAAAAATTAAAAGCCTTTTAAAATTTATTTTTCCACAAGTAGCCAACTATTTTCAAATTTCTCATTGCATATACGTTACTGAATTTATTCAGAAACTATTCAGACAACCAATAAACATTACATATACACCTCACATGTCCCTGAATTATGAACCAGTTTCTCAGCTGTAGGCTAAATCTCACATTTTTCTTGTTCTTTCCATCTTGGGAGGAAACATTTCCTTTTGAAAAATTTACTAATTTCCCCAATTAGATACATGAGACTGCCTCAAAAATCTAGTTAATAAGATTTTACATTATTTAAATGTGGTTTTAGTTTAGAATTATTTTAGTTTAGAATTATTTAATAAATAGTATGGAAGACATGAAAACAAACATCCCCAGGCCTTTAATTCACAGGTCTATCCTGATACCTATTCCTAGCAGGTAGATTCCCTGCCATGGACCTTGACCAAATATTTAATATATGTGATAACTAAGTAACACCATTTCCAAAGCAATAGTTTCCTGCTGTGTTTCCAACTATTAGGAAAATCTTCAAACTGTGAGTAAAGAGACAGAGACAGAGAGGTAACTGGACAGCCGGCAAGGAGCTGATCCTGGGTTTGGGTTCAGGCATTCGAGACCCAGGGCATGTGTTCTGAGCCCTACGTGATATAACCAAAGGTAAACTTGTCTACCTTCCTGAGAGCCTGTTTCCCTAGTTCTAATCGTGGTCAAGTCTGAAAATAACTCTTTAAAATGTGGTTAGAGAGTACACAGAGTAAATGTAAAGGTTCCTGGTGATGGTGCTAATGAAACAGAGACACACTACCAACAACTGCACAGAGGAGGTCTGACTCCTAGCCTTGGTTCTTGCCAACCATCAGTTAACTTGGCAGCCATGTTGATAAACTTGCCAATTTAAAATGCTTTATGATGGCTGTACGAACTTATTTTACATTAAAAATAAATAAAACAAAATGCTCTATAAATTATTGCTTTCTTAAGTAAGTCTTAGATTACTTACTATGCATAACCTTTTAATTTAAAAAAGTATTTATTAAAGCAACTTTCCTGGCCCAACCCAAATAGAACTATCTCCATAGCCATTTTAAAACAAGTAAATCAAATACTCTCTATCATATTTCTGATGGTCCATACTGAACTGAAAGCAGGTCGAGAAAGGCTGGCACATACGAATACTGTCTTCAGGAACTGCTGTCATATACTAACAATGGGCTCAGCACAGCGACTTTCAAAGTAAGCACCTTCAGTGAATATTTACAAGATGAATGAGAAATCATTCCTCAAATAAACATTCTTTGGTGTTTGTCTTCATTCTACCAGGAAACTCGCTTAACCCTAGACTTGAAGGCTAATTCAGAGACTGCTACGACAGGTCACTTCTGATAGTGAAAGGAAATAAAATGTTTTCTCTGGTTACTGTACCATCCTACAAGAGTCCAAAGAGGGTCTTTCTTCTGAAATAAATTACACGAAATGAGCCAAGCTAATGCTGGAAAGCATTTTCTTGTTATCAAAATGGTTAATATGCTTTATATATAAACATGTGTTATTTGCTGAGTTACGTCTGACTTTCTGTGACCCCCTGGCCTATAGCCCACCAAACTTCTCTGTCCATGGGATTTTTCAGACAAGAATAATGGAGCGGTCACCATTTCCTTCTCCAGGGGATCTTCTTGACCCAGGGAGCTGAATCCATGTCTCCTCTGTCTCCTGCACTGCAGGCAGATTCTTTATCTGCTGAGCCATATATATATGTATACATAAAAAGCTCACATAAATCAAGAAAGTTATGATCCAGTGATTCAGATAAACATAAATACGCAAAAACACATTTACCTCAAGTCTATTTTAAAAGGCTTATTTCTATAATCTATTTAATTCTGTATAACTTATAAAAATAGATTATAAATATGTATTTTTAACAAGGTTTTATTTTAGCATTGTTCAAAATAAGAAAAACAAAGAGCACCCATAACTGAGGATAAAATCGATAAACTTATAACTCGGTAGTATCCAGTCGCGGCAACAGATGATGATATAGATCTTACTCATTCATATGGGAAGATGAGCAACAACATATTTTTGATGAAAAATTTTAACAGTGACCTTATGAGCCCTCTTATAAAAAAAACTTGTATTATACATAGAGTTGGAGAAAGAAAATTTTAAGAAAAACATAAATGAAACCATTATATGCGTGACAGAAGGCACTTGCATTTTTTTTTCTGTTCTTTAATGAATTTTCCCCTAACTTTAAAAATATATATATTACCTTAAAACAACAACAAAGACATTTCCTTTTGAGAGAAAGAAGATTGTTTCTAATAATTATCTTCTTGCCAAAAAAAAAGATTTTTTTTTTTAAAGGAAACCCACTGTTGTAACTTCTCAGGAATGATCACAATTCCAGTTAATTCTAAGCTAATTTCTCTTACTTAACCTAATATCGTGATACCACAAAAATCACTACAAACAGCTCCTAGAAACAAAGCACCTACCACATTTTAATTGCTTATTGTGCAAAGAACACTCTGGCAGCAGATTTTTGCCAATACTACTCAGTTCTTATGGAATAAGGTGGCAACATCATTCGCCAAGGAGATTCCAAAAATGACAAAAACCTCTGGCCACACACTGCTATTTGATTACTCTATTGAGTCCTTACGATTTGTAGACACTGGGGCCCTAGAATTAAGTTATAGGAATTCCCATAAAAATTAAGCATTTATCAAAATGTGGCTGATACACCCAACAAACAAATATTTCCTGGGAATTTTCAAGAACACATTGAACAATTACATGATTATGTGTTGAGTAAACCTGAAGACAATTTTCAAGTATTCTGAGAACTCACTTAAGCCGAACCACTTACAGTGTTTAATAAAACACAAATATAACAGATGTTTCTAATCTTCAATGTAATTTATTGACACTAAGGGTTATTCTTTAGAGGGAGGAATGAGTTTATAAAATGGGTCTGTGGCTTTGAATCCAAGTTCTACCACTTACTAAACTCTGAGACTGCAGTAAACAATGTAACCTGTGTGTGTGTCACTATCTTGAATGAAAAGATGGGAAAACTGGTAGTGTTCCTTTCATAGTGATATAGTGAGTATTTAATAAGAAAAATGCAGTTAAAGTGAATTCATTAGATATTATACAGTAGTATGTTAATACTATTCCTCCCTCACCTGTGGTCAGTATGCACTTCTATTTTTTATAATCACACAGAGGCTTCTAAACAAGGTTCAGGCAGCATTAGAGGAAGTGAAGTGATACTTGTGAGGCATGGCTGACTTAGATAAATTATAGACCAAAATGATGTCCATAATGTAAAATGCTGGGTTGCAGATATGGGTTAATTTTTTGTTTTCTTAACATAGAAAAAAAAACAGAGAATAGTCCTTAAGTCAAACTCATGAATGTCTGTCCTAAAACTTGCTCCTCTTTCTAAATTTATTGTTTCCACTAACACTGCCCCTCTATTATCAGGCCAGAACTTTCTCCATCTGTTTTGTATCTCCTCCAGTTTCCCCTCTCTTCACTGCATCTAACTTGTTGCCTTAAACACGAGCACTTTTTACTAGCACCATAGTTATTACTACCAAAAATAATGTTAAAGACATTTATAATTTCATACATTTTTTCTGTTCACAAACCCTCTATAGGTTAAAGTGCTGCATTCAATATGCAGCAAATCTGGAAAACTCATCAGTGACCACAGGACTGGGAAAGGTCAGTTTCATTCCAATCCCAAAGAAGGGCAATGCCAAAGAATGCTCAAACTACTGCACAATTAACTCATTTCACATGCTAGCAAGGTAATGCTCAAAATTCTCCAAGCTAGACTTCAACAGTACATGAATCAAGAACTTCCAGATGTTCAAGTTGGATTTAGAATATGCAGAGGAACCAGAGATCAAATTGCCAACATCCACTTGATAACAGAAAAAGCTAGAGAATTCCAGAAAAACATCTACTTCTGCTTCATTGACTACTGTAAAGCCTTTGACTGTGTAGATCACAATGAACTGTGGAAAATTCTTAAAGATATGGGAATACCAGACTATCATACCTGCCTTCTGAGAAACCTGTATGCAAACCAAGAAACAACAGTTAGAATCTGACATGGAACAATGGACATCAAAATTGGGAAAGGAGTAGTCAAGGCTGAATATTGCCACCCCGCTTATGTAACTTTTATGCAGAGTACATCATGCAAAATGCCAGGCTGGATGAAGCACAAGCAGGAATCAAGATTACCAGGAGAAATATCAATAACCTCATATATGCAGATGACACCAGCCTTATGGTAGAAAGCGAAGAGGAATTAAAGAGTCTCTTGATGAAGGTGAAAGAGGAGATGAAAAAGCTGGCTTAAAACTCAACATTCAGAAAACTAAGATCATGGCATCCAGCCCCATCACTTCATGGCAAATAGATAGGGAAACAATGGAAACAGTGAGAGACTTTGTTTTCCTGGGCTCCAAAATCACTGCAGATGGTGACTGCCGCCATGGAATTAAAAGATCCTTGAAAAAAAAGCAATGACAAACTTAGACAGCATATTAAAAAGAAGAGACATTATTCTGCCTACAAAGGTCGGTATAGTGAAAGCTAGAGTTTTTCCAGTAGTCATGTAGAATGTGAGAGCTGAACAATAAAAAGGGCTGAGTGCCAAAGAATTGATGCCTTCGAACTGTGGTGCTAGAGAAGACTGTTGAAGAGTCCCTTGGACAGCAAGGAGACCAAACCACTCAATCCTAAAGGAAATCAACCCTGAATATTCATTGGAAGGACTGATGTTGAAGCTCCCATACTTTGGCCACATGATAGAAGAGTCAACTCATGGGAAAAGTCCTGATGCTGGGAAAGCTAGAAGGCAGGAGGAGAAGGGGGCAACAGAGGATGAGATGGTTGAATGGCATCACTGAGCAAATGGACATGAGTTTGAACAAGCTCTGGGAGATGGTGAAGGATAGGAAAGCCTGGCATGCTGCAGTCCACAGGGTCACATAGAGTCGGACACAACTGAGCTACTGAACAACAAATAAGTTAAAAATCTCTTACACCTTCCTGATGAAGTTGCAGAAAGCATCCTGCTGCTGCTGCTAAGTTGCTTCAGTCGTGTCCAACTCTGTGCGACCCCACAGACGAAGTCCACCAGGCTCCTCCGTCCTTGGGATTCTCCAGCCAAGAACACTGGAGTGGGTTGCCATTTCCTTCTCCAACGCACTCTGCAGTGAGGGTCAAAGTCTGGTCCAAGCATGGTACCACTACTTACTAGCTGTGTGATCCTGCCAAATTACCTTCTTTATCTGACCGAGCATTTCTTGGTCTAGTTTTACAGTGGTCCTTTAACCACTTGTTCGATCCCTATGCCTCAGTCTCCTCATCTGTAAAATAGGGCTATTTGGGATATCATAGGGTTACTGTGAAGATTAAATCATCTAATATACATTAAGTGCTCAGAACACTTAGTCCTGACATTTACTAAATACTCAAAACTAACAGCTAATGTCTAGTCCATGGACTATATACTTCATGTTCAGATCGTTTCTGAGCTCAATTTCAGGTATGTGATTCTGTATTAGTCTGTATTTTGTTAAAGACTCTCCATTTAAATACAGGTTGATATCTGCTGTTACTGCTCTACATTAATACATTTTAAAAAGCTTTGCTCTATATATTTCACAATATCTGTGGAGTAATTTGCTCTTTGCCAAGTAGTATAACTGGTTGTGAACACAGAGATGAGTAAGAGAAGCTCCCTGTCTAAAGGAACTGACAGTGAGTGAGACAGACAGACACAGACAACGACGACTGTAAGCAGTGATAACAGTTATGAAGAAGGTTCTGTGGGAGCCCGCCAGGAGAGAGCAGAGTCTTACCTGGTGGTAAAATCAGGAGGAGCGTCCTGGAGGAGATACCATGTAGCCCAGATCTTCAGGGATGAACAAGACTAAGCCAGCAGGAAGAAAAAACAGGGCATTCCAGGGAGAGCAAGCTATAACAACCCGAAGACTGGAATTTGGGAAAGTGATAGGAGGCAGGTGTGGAAATGTAGCTTAACTGCAAGCTGCAGGGTAAGGAGGCAAGGCTTGAAAGGTAGATGAGCCCAGATTGCAGAAAGCTTTGAAAAGAGTGTGGCTTTCATTCTGCAGTCAGTGGAGGAAGGATACAAACCCCTGGAGGTCTCCAGGAACAGAGTGCCAGGGGTCTCCGTGAGGGATAGGGCTGAGTGGCGGAGAGTGAGCTTTGGGGCCATAGCACCTGACTGCTGCCACGAGTCACTCAGGATATCGGAACCTCAGTTAAATTCCTGAAAGTCTACCTGGTCATTATTTTTCTAACCCTTACTTTAGGTAAGAATCGCTGAAGTGCCTGGGTTAAAGTGCCCACGCATGGCCCACCTGCAGCCTGTGGTTCAGGACATTTGCAGGGGGGCCTACATATGTGCCTTTTTAATAAGAACACCAGTAAACTCGGATGCAGTTGGCCTGTCTTCCATAAACACTATTACTAATGCAGAGTACCCTATATTGTACCTTTGTCAGTATCAGTCGAAGAAGTGGCAGTCTATGCTACAGGTTAAGAAACCAAGGTTCAGAGAGTAAGCAGCAGACACCTCGATCTAGACCTTCTGGTAACAGGTCAGCAGCAGACACCGAGCTCTAGACCTTTCTGACTCCAAAAGCAGTGCTCTGCTGCAGCTCCCATCACGTGGACGCACGCATCTCACCACTACTGGCCGTGGGCATTGGTCTGTCAGTGATCGTGACTCAGGGGATAACCACGCTCTCATTGTCCCCTCCACAAGCTTGGCGCATAGAGCAGTAACTTCTCCTCGGCAGCAGCTGTAGCCTTTGTCTCTCCCACACCCTCATTCACTTTCCACAAGGGAGGGCGACTCATATCTGGTGATTTGGAGGAAGAACCGAGCAAGGACAGACTGACCCTTTGTTCTCTTTTGGGGCCAGCTTGCCCCCAACATGAGTTTGTTCTTGTCTCCAGTTCCACTGGAGGTAAATTCCCTGCTCCTGTTGGGGAGGGCTGTGACTTAGTGGTGTTCAACATGCGGAAGTCAAAGCAAGTCCAAACTTGTGTTGTGGTTCAGGCCACTTTCTCCATCCAGCCTGATTAATAATGAAGCTCATATTCTGCTCCCCATCTGTCCAGCTCCTTGTCTCCTGCTGGACTGATTCTTGACTGGAAGAAGGCCTCAAAACATCAACCATAACCAAATGTGAATGTAATCTAATTATACTTCTAAATACTGACTTCAAAACTTTTGAGGGTTAAATCGCATTGTTGGGTTACCCCCGCCCCTCACTTAAAAAGGTGCACTGCCTTTGACTCTACAATTCCACTTCTAGTAATTCATTTCAAAGAAACAGAATGTGTGCAAAGACATACTTAGAAAATATGCACTCCATCAGATGTTGCTTAAGATAGAGGCAAAAAAAAGTGACACTATCCAAATGTCTTACCAACAAAAGACTGATTATAAATAAATTAGGCAATACATTGCTGCTGCTGCTGCTGCTAAGTCGCTTCAGTCGTGTCCGACTCTGTGCGACCCCATAAATGGAAGCCCACCAGGCTCCCCCGCCCCTGGGATTCTCCAGGCAAGAACACTGGAGTGGGTTGCCATTTCCTGCTCCAATGCATGAAAGTAAAAAGTGAAAGTGTAGTTGCTCGGTCGTGTCCAACTCTTTGCAACCCCATGGACTGCAGCCTACCAGGCTCCTCCGTCCATGGGATTTTCCAGGCAAGAGTACTGGAGTAGGCTGCCATTGCCTTCTCTGAGGCAATACATCAGGCATCATTAAAAATGTTATTACAGAAGAGTAAAAAAGATATCCACTGTGTACTGGTGGGAAAACAAGCAGGAAAAAAATGGCATATGATGCTTCCATGGCCATGAGTATATAACATATATATTTATGTATGTTTACATGTATTTCTAAATGTGCACAGGAAGTGGTCTAAAAGGCTGCATGGTGAGCTTTAACAACCATCTCTGACAGCAGGATCCTAGGAATTTAATAATTTTTATTCCTTTTGGTCATCTGAGTTTTCTAGTGTACTGCTTTTTTAAATGAAAGTATTTTCTTTTTATTTTCATAAAAAATAGCTAAGTATTACTGAAAAGAAACTGCCAACAAAATCTTCAAAGTAATAATTTTGGGTTTTATATTTTAATCAACATATGATTCATTTAATCAGTGTTTTATGTTCCAAAAGGCAGTAATGGTTGGTTATTTTACATGACAATTAACAAGTCTTCAGATCTTAAAAAGGGAAGAGCCATGACTCGGTTGCGTACTAAACTGAAGCAGGTTACTACTGCCCCTGAGGATGGGCTGTTATCTTTAGCATGGAGATTACTATACCCAGCCACAGTTTTCATTTGTGCAAACTGCCTAGCTCAGTACCTGGCACATGGGAATACTTAAAAAAAAAAGTTAGTTGTTCTCCCTTTCAAAAGAATTTGAGTTTTAATTTTAAACTTTTTACTTATACAAAAAAAAAAAACTGAGTAAAAACCAATTTAAGCAACGTCTTGGAGACTAGATTCTTTTCCTAACTCTGTCAGCTATTTAGCTGGTTAGCCCAGTTATAGTAAACAGTAAACATTTTTCACTCTGGTAAAAATTTTTACTTTGGTACTGCTGGGTTTGTTTCAGACTTAAAAAAAAAAAAAATTCTAAGTTTTGGAGTCTAAGACAAAGTTTGACACACTTGAGGTAAGATCACAATACGTTTTTTCCTTGGTCCAAGTCATATGAACTACAGTGCCAGAAGCTATGTGTTCATAATTATTACAAGGTACAATATATAATGTTTAAAACTGGAGAAAGCTAACTCTACATTGATATATATATTTAACATTCATTGAATTTTACTGAGAGAAAAAGAAAAGTCTTGAAAGGATGGAAGCTGGAATTTTCCAATGAGACTAGAAAAGCACTGATTTCTCCTTGCTGCCCGGCCAGCCTATCCCCTTGGACCTGATTTTTTTAGGTGCCAGGAAAGCAAGAAAGACTTAAGTCAGAAGAAATTTCCAAGGGGAAAGAAAAATAACTCGCCTGTCGTCCTCTACATTCACAAGATGTTCTTAAATCTCTTCTCTATAGATTGTTCGCAGTGGGGAGAAGAAACCCAGCTCTCAAAGGATTAAGGGAAAAAAGTCTCCTAAATAAAAATCAATTATTACCCCAATCCAAGGACTTAAGAGTCATCTGGCAATTTCATACCAAATAACAGAAGGATGTAAGAATTTTAACAAATCTTTAATTTAGAAATCTGTTCACTCATGCATCTCATTCCCTTAGTAGAAGAAATGGTGCTCTCCTAACAACTAGGAGAGAAAAAAGAGCCCAGGAGAAGAAAGCTGTCTCCCCAAAACTTTTATTTACACAGATATTTTCTTAAGGTTATCGTAAGGCCTCTACCCAGTCATCCAGATTCTAAGTCAGCATGGTGACCTGTAAGAAACAAAAATTTCTCCCCTTTCTCAGGAGCTTCCTAAGTACAGTCAAGTACCTTTTATGGCAGGATTCCTACCAGACTGGGATGAGACTTGTGCTTTGCTTCCTTAGCTAGAAAACGGAGTGCTTTCGCAGGGTCTGTGCCATCTGAATTGCACACCAACCATATAAGGTAAGCAAGCCAGACATTAATATGCCTCATGATAAACAAGGAAACAGAGGCTGACAGAGATCCAAGGCTCTCAGAGAGTGATCGAGAGTGATGGACATGGGACTAGACCCCGAATCTATTGCCATCTTGCCCAGGACTTCCCTCCTCCACAAGCTCAGCCTTCACAAGGGACTGCCTACCTCCACCTAATAAAGACTCAAAAATTTTGGTCTCCGTATTCCCAAAGGATATAATAAATTTACAACACATACTGGTCTAGAAAAGTCAGTACTGATGCTACTACACATATTTAGAAAACACATGCAGAATTTTTAAGTGTCTCAAAATACGTCACCTGTTACTGAGAAAAGAAATATCCTTTCTATCTGGGAAAGAATAAAATGAATTGAGAAGCATTAACCATATGATACTGCAACATAATTGAAGATAGTTTTCTTTTTATTATGACTTCATTTCCGTCTCAAGTACCCTTCTGAAAAAAAGCATTTACATCATCTCTTCTTGTTCAATTAGGTTTCCAGGACCTAAGTAAAGATAAGTACTTCTCAGGATCAGTCCTCAAATGAGGACCCAGTCCCATTCTTTTTCACTCTAGCAGGGAGCTCTCCAGCTGACTGTTTTCAGCTATTACTCAGAAACCTGACATTCTGCAAGCAATGACTCTGACTTCTTCATTAAAGACGTGGTTTAAATGGGTTTTTTTTTTCACTGATGCAACAAATCAAAAAAAGTACAATAATAAAACACTAAGGATTATTTAGTAGACACCTTCAGATTTTCATATAGGATTTGGTTGAATAAAGACAGATCCTTTGGACATATGCAAAAACCATACATGAAAATTTTCTAGTATGTTATTTATTCAGCCAATCTACTGAAGTGTCTATTCTGTGCTTTCCTAACACATAACTAACTCAAAGTTCATCAGTAATCTCTGATTAACTGATCAATTATCATTTGCAGTTGGATAGGCTTTATTGCAAAAATGTTCAGGATTTTTTTTTTTTTTTAAAAGACATAAAAATACCTTTGTTATGTCAGCTTTTAACAGTTTTGGTAACTATTTCATACAGAAGCTGACAATAATAACAGAAAATTAAAACTGTGCTAGAGCCACTCCTCTTTTTAAATTATAGCACCTTCCCTTTATCCACCCCTCATATAGCAGAGTCGACAGTTCCCACAGGAACTTCATAAGGCCACAATTAATGTTTAAAAAGTGATCATCAATCTAAAATATATTTTTTAAATTATTTAAATAAAGTCCAATGGCTGGTACAATACATATAGCTAAAATCTCATAAGAATTAAGGCCTAAACGAAGTGTCTGAGGGTGTGTCTGGTTATAAAGCTGAGAGTTAAAAAAAATAATTGAGTAAGAACCTGCTGGGACAGTACAAAGCATTACCAAGTCTCTCAATTGCTACAATATTAGCTTTCTACAGACTGGATCGGTCTGGCATGATCACTTAAGGATAAATTTAAGATACAAGTTTGAAATGAGTATCTTCTTTTAAAAAACATTCAGTTCCACAACAGCAGCACCTACATAATGCTGAGTTCTACTTTTGCCTTGGAATCAAATATATGCGCTTTTCTGCTTGCACAAGGACAGTGCTGGCATATTTTCTCTTTAAATTTCAAGTTTATCTTGAAATCAAAGGGAAATCAGTTTTATAAAATTCTATCTATAATATGCAAATGAGGAGCAAGGGGAGTCAGAGAGGAATGGAATGATCCCATTGCTTAAAAAAATGCCAGTCACATACATCAGAAACAGTTCTGCCTAAAGAACTAACAGGATTAGTTAAAAACAAGACTCAAAGAGTTGTAAAAAATTTCTCAGTTGATATTATGAAGAATACATGTGAGGTAACAAGTTGACGTCCAGATAGAGCCATTTATGAGGTCCTGACTAGGTCCTTACTCTTTCCTGTTAGAATTACACAAGTCTGTCTGCAAGAGAGAAATGGATCAAAATAATGGGATTGATGAGACCAAGTTGAGGACCTGCATGTGGGCAGGGGGAGGGGAACTTCAAAGAGCAAGATTTTCTGCAAGTTGGCTTAATAGTCTTGTTTTAGTGAAACTGGGTTGTTCTCATGCCTTTATGAATGAACAAGAAATTTCAAGGGTCATTTCGAAAAAACCTATCTGACTAAGGATCACACTTCTGCCGTACCAGTCATGCAAGGCAATATCAACTCCTGAAAGGTCATGTCAGCATGGCACCTGGGACACTTGAATTAGCATGCCAGTCAGTCATAAGATACCTAAATTATCTGAAGGGGGAATGGCAATCACTTCCAATTATTCTGACTGTGGTCCTTTCCCTACTTTGTAGCCGTACAATTAAGATGAATCAAACAGAAGAGTCTGGGCCTCTGAGGAGCTTTCCCACATATTCTCTTGAGATTGCATTCAAATCTGAGATAGAATACACTTTCTAAAATTTAACTTCTCCTGAACTTAAGGTAAAGAGGAAAATTTCATGTACTTAGCTTCAAAAAGTAGACAACTTACAGTGGGAAATTTTAAATCATTAATCAGTAAGTCACATGAGATAGCTCCTCAAGGAAAGTGAAAAGACACTTAAAAATTCTGCTGAAAATATGAGCCAGAGTCTCTCTGAACGGAGTTAGTAAGTCATTATCTTCCCATCAATGACTGTTTCTGTGACTGTTTTCAAAGCTATGCCGTAGTGTGAGAGACAGATGGGTAAGCATTGCCTTACTGATCAGATATGTTCACTTAGTTCCTTAATTCCAGATGTGAACGATGACAAAAATCTAATTTTAACTGTAAGCAAACACAAACGTGGGTGGAAGCTGGTGGGGGCAGGTTAAGACAAAGTTCTAAGAGGGATAATTCTGCTCATTAGATGTCAAAATGTTGACCCCCTCCAGGTAAAAACCATACCACAGAAGTGAGTTGCTCAAAACAATTATAAAAGAACCCTGAAGCATTTTGAGAGCAAAAACAAGAAAAATAAATCTACTAAAAATAAGAAAAGATGATGAAATTCAAACACAGACATCTTCCTTTCCCACCTGAAAATCCATCCTGAGAAAGATCACAAAGAAGCCAACGACGCAGTCAGCAACACTCCTGCCCAGGTGTTGCTGCGGTTGGTGTGAGCCGAGCAGCAACGTCTGCTGTCGCTTCCTGCACTGAGTCTGCTGCTGTTCCTTCCCTGAGCAGCCGAAGAGAACCGAGACGTTTCTCTTCAGAGGTGTTAAACATTTGGGTTGCTTGAGGGACAAATGGAAGTTTGACACCTAAGATGAATAACCACAGTGCGTGAGGCCAATGGGAACTTTCACTATGTAAAGGCAGCCAAGCTCACTGTCTCACGGCTTTCAGGCACACAAGGGCCAGGACCCAGCACAGGAGGCAACCAACTATGTAGTCCTTTTTAAGACATCGCCATTGGCCTCCAAGGATTTTCATAAATGAGACTCAGAAAGAAGGTCTTGGGAGTATGCTTTTAATAAACTCTCCAGGGCCCTTGCTCTGAAATATTTAAGAGGCTACCGCATCTTCTCACACTCAGTGAAAATGACCATCCCAAGCCAAGGTTTACTGTGCTTTAAGAATTCACACTGACACCAAACATGTTATTATTATAGGTGCTTTCTTGCTAGGCCCGCCTCATTTATCTGAACAAGAATTCTTATTTCAAATTCTATGAGACACCCATTCACAAGATTTCTAGTATAGACACACCTCTAAGAATTCCAGTTCTGGAAGGATGTAATTAGCCAATTAAAATTTTCCTTCAGATGGGGGGAAAAAAAGCTTGAATGGCAAAAGTGGTTCTCCTGTGCAGGTAACTCTATATTTAGGTCATGAGTAAGGGCTGTGTGAGCAAATGTATGTCAGTGTTTGTCTTAAAAAGAGCAAATGCATACGGGATTGTTAAAATAAGCTACCAGCAGAAACACTCCTGTGCGTGCCAGTTGGCCATGGCTGGTATTCTCTGCATTATCTAAGGTTACAAGCAAACAGAAGATTCTGTGTGGGCAAGGGGCAGTTGGGTTTTCCCTCACCACCATCCCCCAGATGTTTTTCTAATCCTAACACCTGAGGGCAGCAGATACAGTAAACAAGGGGTTGTTTGTGATGCAAATCCAAGCCACAGGGCTGACAGGGACCGCTCCCACCCTAAGTCCAAACACAAATGGTCACCCTGCTCCTGACACCCTGGATGCAAACCTATTACTGTGGATGTCCGCTGCACAAACACTCAGTCCTGCTAAGAACAGAGTTAAAGAGCAAGAGGCAGAAGTGTGGTTGGGGTGAAGAGGAGGGGTTGCCTTCCGGTTAAAGTGCTTTGGGACTTAGCATTAAAAACAGCTGTTACATATTAAAAACAAAAGACTTCGACCCACTTCGGCTGGACCCTAAAAGAGAAAAATTGAACATAGTCTCGTGGTTAAAACTGCAAAGCTTCTGGAATTGGGCAAACTGCAGAATACTGGCAAGAAAAGATGCCTAAAATAAAAGTGTTCTAAAGTGGAACAGAATAAAAGCAAAGCAGCAGATAGGAGGGGAAGGTAACTGTTTCCTAACCACACCCCTTTCCTCCACTCTACTCCCACCAACATTTATTCTGGCCACAAATCTTTCCTAAACAATGAATGACTGTTCAATTCACTGACCTCAAAATTTTAATATATACACTAACAATAAATACTTTCCATTCTATCAATTTAAAATGATTAGTATACTGAGGGGCTAGGGGAAAAGGCTGGTTTAAAGAGGAAGAGCAGCTTAATTTTCAATATTCTTGGCAATAACAATATAAATAACAATAGATTTTTATTCTATTGACTTTAAAAAAATTATTGCCTTGAAAGAAGAACTGGCTGAACTGAAGAACAAATTCCACAAATACTTATGAAGCATTAACTGTGTTCACAGCCTAAAAGTGTAAGATTATTTTAGTGGCTATTTTCTATTGTTACCAAGTCAGAGACTATAGCTTGATTTGTTGGAAAGATTATTTGTTATATTCTAAGAAGCCTTCAGCAAAAATCTTCAGTTATTCCTTATCTAAAATATAGTCTCCTTCCCCCACCCCTTCAAAACATCAACAAGAAAAAAATAGCCCAACTTTAAATTATCTGATATGCATGCATATCTAATTCAACAGAAACAAAGTCTCCTACAAATTTTAAAACTCAGACGCATTTATCTGGGTGGTCTCTAAATGTTAAAAACTGTATTCACTTTTACTAGTTCATTCACTTTTTAGGTAAGAGATTCATATGTACCACACACACATTTCTATCATTAAATATTTGAAAAGCCTTTTAAAATAAAATGTGAAATCACTTTTTCCTATAACAACCATCATAAGATTTCCTAGATCTCCATTTTAGCTTCTATGTGAAAATTGGAAAACTCTTATTCCCTACTTAAAGAGGTCAAATATCTTTTTGAAATTCATGGGAAAAAATAACTTTTAAATCACAGTGCCCCCCAAAAAGTGGTCATATTTCCTAGATCGATCTCTTCAACAGCTGAGGGCCACAGATAATCAAGATAACCACAAATACTCTTTATTTGTTCATGACTGATTAGGAAATATTTCTCTTTTCTACTTTGGAGTATCTCATGGTTCCCAGATTCTGTCCACTGAGATATCAGTGACAGTACTTGCCCTAGATGCCTTCCACTGATTTTTTTTCTTTTCACTTGGTGAAAGCACTGGGCTAATAGGGCAAAGATACAGGTTCCATTTTATGATCCTAGATTTGACTCGCAGGAGGGCCAGTTAGACTGAAACATCATCCCCAAAACCCAAACAAATACGTTTTGCACTGGGGTTTGGGTGGCACAGGGGGAGTGAGGCCCAGAAAGAAGGTAAATATATTGATGGATCAGCAAAAATCTACCACTACCTCCAAACAGATGAACCTCAGGGAAAACTCCATTTCACATTCACGTACTAAACAAGTTATCCTTTGGATGTCTTCTGACTATATACATTGAGGTTTCCATGTTAACCATAATGTATAAGGCCGTTATAATGCCTCTACATTTTTAGAACTTAAAAGTTAACTGAGCCACCACTTAAAAAATTTTTTTTCATTAAGAGTTATTTTCAAGCTATACTTCTTAGCAACTGACAATAAAGTAAAAATAGCTCATTGCTCCCCTACACCTAAACTGATTTTAAAGAAACATTAGCTAACACAATAAAATGAGACACTGTTTTAAAAGCTGAAGTAACATTCCCAATGTTCAGTTCCAAGTGAGCCAAAGGAATTCTGATTTTACATAGCTTACCGGCAGTGAAAGCCATAGACTACTTAGTTAATTGTAAGATTAAATCAATTTCTCTCTCTCATCAGAGTAGAAAGCATAATACTCATAAAATCATGAGTTTGTTGATTTAAATTCACTTGACATCATGATAGTTCATGATCTGTTTTTCTTATTCATCTTAACCAATAAACCAAAAGCTAATATCCAAAAGTCAAAATATCAAAAAGTAGCACCATTTTAAGGCAGTCATTCCTTATAGCATGTCTTATTTAGCAACAACTGGTCATATATAACGAGAGCATTTGTTTTGTTAAAAAACAAACATTTTGTCAAAAATACAAATTAATTAGCACTTCTGAAAATAATTTGCAACATCAGCATGTTACTCACTGTTCTTGGGATGGGTGGCGAAAGAGATCCATTTGACATGTATGGGTCATTATTCATATTTGGCATCATTATGTATCCAGAATAACTCGAATAAGAGGGTCCCTTACTGTAGAGACCTCCATCTGGATGCTTTCCTAAGAGAAGGCAAAGAACAATCAATAATGCTTTGACTTCCTTTTATAGCACTGTATTTTTTCATTGAAAAGTTAATCGTTCTACTACAGACTTTACATAAAAGATTTGTTTACAAAATATTATAACTGGGTTATTATGCTCTATTTTATATTGACAGTATTTACTCTCTTAAATGGCTTAGCAGTGAACCAGATGTTTTAAAAACATGTGGTTCAATTTACTTCCACTACTGACTGGTGTTTTTACAAAATAAGTGTTATCCATCTAACTTAATTTGCTCTAATACTAACAAACTGGACTAAGAAATACAGACACATGAAAAAAGGCATACAAACCTATAATATAAATACACTAGACTATTCAGCTATACACACACATATATATTTATACACTTAAAGTTACACTCCACTTTATAGGCAAACTCAAAAATTCTACCTGTACTTCTGGATTTCTGGAAAATTTCTAGATTTTACTGATGGAGCAAGTTGTGTCTAGCATATGGGCAACTACCCAAATTTATGAAGGGTTAACTCCAGGAGACTTCATTTTATGTGCTACATTTATATTACACTGCCAAAGAAAAGTGTGTTTGCGTGTGTGTGTTCAGTGTATACATTTCTCCCCTTTTATCTGTGTATCTACTTTGTAGCTCAGAAGGAAGCTTGATATTATAGTTCTCTTCCTTTCTTCCCCTGGCTGACATGTATGTGCGAACCCTTCATTCTGGTCAGGCCAATTGTAAGTAATTAAAGGAGAACAGAAATGCAGGCTGTTCGACAAGGGAACCCTATAGATCACAGATTCTTTTAAAAGTCACAAGGAGTTCTTCTTAAGTCTCAAAAAAAAAAATACAGGATTTTTACAGTTTTGAGCAAGCATCAGAAATAGGGAGAAAATCCATCATGTTTCATATGCCTTGTTCTTAACTTTAAGATTAAAGTGTTATATTTTCACATATTAGATTATTCTTTATTAGTCTGCGCATATAGTGCCTGCCTTCTCACTAAAACAAGAAACAGCAAACAAATGAAGGCCCACTTGAAACTATTCCTGTTGGAAAATAAATCGGTATAGACTGTCACTCTTTGTAAAAATGCATGAAAAAAAAATACTAAAGATCTATGACAATCCGAATATTAGGGAAAATGAGGAAAAGAAAAATACTCATTACAGACATTTCTCTTCCATAAAGAATCTGGAAGCCAAAGGAAATTCAAAGGCCCTTAACTCATTCAGTTTTAGAATTATGGAAATATGTATTAGAGGTAAGCAATAAGTTTTCTGGGTTTTCTTTACCATTTTGCTCAAAAAATGGGCACAATCTTATTAAATCTGCTTTGAGTTTCTTGGATGCAAATAAAAATAGCAAAATGTACCAATATTCACAAATTGTACATGTTAAATAATAAAGTTGGGAGAAGTAGAATTAATATCTTACCATCATCAGGATGTTCTCTGGCCTTGTCATGGTACGACTCCTGAGAGGTTTGTGCTTGTCTGGCCACCTACCAGCACAAATCCCCACCCCCAAAAGAAAGAAAATTGCTTTAGAGTTTGTGACAATGATGATACAAGCGCATATCCACTGGTAACTCAAAAGAGGGGGATTAGATGCAACTCAGTCTACCTGCTTTACTGATCTAAGGGGGCAGGCTCGGACTGAGTCCTGGGAAACCTTTTCAGTGTGTTCCTGAAAACTACCTCTACAGTACTAGAAACTACAAATGACAATAATAACTGAAACGAACTTGTCAACAATCCACACGCTGTTCTGACCACCGTTTACTAAAACACATCAAGACTGCTTGGACACCTAACATGATAGGAATTTGAGTGGCGGGGCTTGTTCACTTCGATAGCTTCTTCAACCACTATTTACTTCAGTCAGAGCTGATTAAAAGCAGGCTGAAATATCATCTTGCAACTGAAAATGACATTTTAAATAAAAACAAGCCCATGACTCACAAACCGGGGGTCTTAGGCAACTGTCCCAAACCAATCACAGCAGGAGCTCCACTGCTCCTAAGCTACCCCATGGCTGTCAGTGTGAGCTCACAAGAGAAAAGTGAACTATTCTGTGGTTAAAGGAGGAAAACTTGAGAGTCGAGCTACAGACATCTAAAAGGTAGCCCAGCTAATATCAGCTCTGGTAACCACCATCCACCCAGACTCAACCACGTGCAAATCGGTGGTATTACCCCTTCACCATCTTCCTTGGGTTTGCCCCATGCCCACTTATCACCAGCAAAAATGAACAGATACCTGAGTTCTGGGGCTTCAAACGCAGCGCCCTTCTCCCCAAGGCAAAAACACGTAGAAAATGTGAAGTGGGTGGCAGATTTATTTATAGAAAAAGGAAGGGCAAGGAAAACGGGCAGAAATTTGAAAAAGCTGTTCTACAAATATGAGTTTGGCCTCGAGTGTTTCAGAGGCTATTTGGTTCCTTGGACATGTGTCCTCCCAGTGACCTCCTCTCCCCGCCCAATACACAGTCACAAATCTTTTAAGTGTAGTTAGGTATGCTCTGGGCAACCCCAGTTTCCCCCTTAAGTTGGTATGTTGAGATGAAAGATTCAGGGTAGAGAGAACATCCCAATGTTTTCCTCAGGAACCAGGCCCTGGGCCTTCCAAAACGCGTTACTCACCCCTGCCATTGGATAAAGAAGGTAATTCTGAGGTGCTCTTAAACTTGCTGTTTAAAACACAAAATGTCTCCGCCCCCAAAACCACAGGCTTTCTTTTTGGGGGCAGAAGGATGCCATTTAAGGAAAAAGAATATACCCTCCAAATTTCTTTGGAGGGAAAAAGCGTTGGTGAAACCATTTGAGTGTCAGGACTTTTCTACCGGATTTCCTCCAAAGCGTCTCCCAGTTGTTGAACAACGGTGGCCAGTGGAGTGTCCGGTATCAGGGTCCATCCGCCTCCCCCACCTCTGAAGCTCTCCGCGAGGCCTGAAATAGCCCTTCCGCGAGGTCCCGCTCGAGGCTTGCTCTCGCCAGCACCCACGTGTCTCTATTTACTCTACTCGGGTTACCAACGCTATCGCCCGCAGCGGGCCAAGAGATCTGATAAGCGCTTTCCACCCTCCCCTGAGTGGGTGCCCTGGCTTCCGCTGCCTCTCTGACTCGCCCTTCTTCTGCATAGATTTAAGGCCTGATTCGGGCCCAAACTTAAGCTTGCTTTTTTTCCCCTTTAAGTGGCGATGGATGGGGAAAACCAGCCGGTAGTGAGAGAGCCCTCCTGGGGCGGCTCAGCTCGGCGCGCCCACGGCTCCGGCAGCTGGCCCGGCGGCCGCGAGGACCCGGCTCCGCACTGCCCCCGCCGCCCGGGCGCGCGCCCCCTCCGCGGGCGGGCCCCGCGCTAGCCCCGCTCGGCGGCAGTTGGGCCCGCCACCCCTTCCTCTCTCCCTGCGGCTCTGCTCGTCTGTACCTAACTAAGCCTTTGGTGGTGTACCCACTTTTGCAGACATCTACCGAGAGATAGCGGGTGCACTTTGTTTTCCGTCCTACGGAAGAACTTCTCAGGAGCGCTGTTCAGACATCCTCGCCTTAATGCACCGCACCCCCTGAACCCCACCATAAAGGCCGAAGGCGAAACGTCAATGGGTTAAGCGCAGGTTCTCCTGGCCGCAAACCAACGGTTTAGTCACCGAACGCCAAAACTGATACACTTGGACGCTTCCCTGCACACCCCTCCACCCCACACACAGGAAGAACGCTGACCAGAAGCCCAGCCACCCCCCACCCCGCTCCCAGCAGACCTACCCGGGACTCGGGCTGCCCGGCGCCTTCCCTCCCTTCCTCCCTCGGCTCTTTCCCGGGATCCGGCACGCCTCTCAGGGACAGGGCAGCGGCCAGCTCACCTCGTGTCCGTTGCTCGCCGGGATGATTTCGGATTCGTTAACCAAGGAAGACTTGATGTCGGCTAAGTCACCTTCCTCTTCAGGGTGACTGATCTCGGCGAAGATCTTCTCCTTCTGAGGATCGCCCTCGTCCTTGAAGGGGATCATCTCGTCCGTGGCGCAGAGTTCCGGGTCCCCCCCACCGCCGCCGCCTGCCCCGGAGAGTTGGGGCATCCCGACCACTGTATAATCTCCGCTCCGCGGGGGGAGCACCCCAGGCAACAGCAGAAAAGAGAAGGGATCAACGAAAAGGGGGAGAGGAAAAGGAGAATTGGAAGGATGCGTCAGGGAGTAGAGCGGGCGGAAGCCGGGCTGGAGAGCGCCGGGCTGGCAGCCCGCAGCCGGAGCTGCTGCAGCGGCACCCGAGCCCCGGTGGCCGCCCGCGCCTTCCCACTCGGCGGAGACCGATGCCGGCGCCCGTCCCCGAGGCCGAGCAGCACAGGGCGGCGAGGACCGCGGCGGCCGGCGCCTCTGGGGGCGTCTGTGCCGGGCGCTAGGCTAGGCTGCCAGGGCGGCCGCCCCACGCCCCCGGTGTCTCCGGGGTCTGCGCGCGGAGGACGCCGGTTCTGGAGGAGATTCGACTCTCCAAAGTGCACGGGAGGGTCTGTCGGTGCGACTCTTCGCAGATCTCTCCACCTTAGCTTCCCTGGATGACGATCCAGGAGTTTGTTTCCCGAGAAAAGGAGCGAGCTGGGCAAAACGGCCCCGTTTACCCCAGTAGAGACGGTGTAAGCAGAATCAGAAGATAATGAAATGTCCACTTCCTGGAAGATTAAAAAAAAAAAAAGCCACCCGGGTTGGAGATGTCCGTTTCAAAGCTTCTTATTTCCTTCCCTTTCGCTTCGGTTTTCCTTCTCCAGGCGCATTCAATCTGCCGGAGGAGAAGGTGGGGGGCGGAGGAGGAGGGGAAGAGAAAGAGAAGAAGTTTGCCAAGAATAAAGTTTGTGCCGGCGAGCGCAGGGAGTCGGCAGTGGAGGGCACTACTGGGTCTCCGGGCGTCACAGCAGGGACCTCGGACCCAAAAGATTCTGCCGGGAGCTGGAGCCGGCACACACACACTCACACACACACAACCCGACTCCTCTTTGTTCCCGGCTCGAGTTTCTTCAGTCTGGCTCGCTCGCTCTTTTGCTCGCTGCTCTCCACGCCTCCGCCGGGCCGCTTGTCAAAGAGCTGTACCCCTCCGGTTCGCCCGGCCGGGGGGTGGGAGACGCCCGGAGCTTAGCCGCGTGCGGGGCTGCGGATGCGTCCCAGCTTCTTCGCCGCAGAGCGCGCAGCCTGGTCCCTCCTCCGCGCCCTGCCCCGCAGGTGAGCGGCTGCGCCTCCCCGCCGCCTCTCCTCCTCCCGCGCCTCGCCGGCGCTGAAAAGCTGCCCACTTGCGTCGCTTCTCCTCCCCTTCCCCTCCCCCGCCTCCAGCTCTCCTTGGCTGCCCGCTGAGGTGGGGGGGAGGGGGCCGGCGAGAAGGAGGTGGTGATTGAGGACTTTTTTTTTTCTTTTCCCAGAGCCTGTAGGACGAGTCCTAGGTTTGGGGGTGTGTGTGTATGTGTGTGTGTGTGTGTGTGTGTGTGTGTGTGTGTGTGTGTGTGTGCGTCCGTGCGTGCGTGCGTGCGCGCGCGCCTAGGGAGAAGATTCAGGCAACTTGGCTAGGGATGGAAGGACCCGGCGTTTCTTGTAACCCACGAGAGGCACGCTTTGCCCGCATGAAATTGACAAGAAACTCTGCCCCAGCGGTTTAACTTCATCATCTAAGTGTCTCTTCTCTTGTTCCCTTCCCACCCACCCCCCTCCTTCCTCCGCCAGTCTCTTCCCCCACCTCTTTTCCGCCTCTCCCTCTCCCTCCCTTGCTCTGGCAGTGGGAAGAAGATGAAAGAGAAGCCGCCGCAGCTGTGATCGACACCACATTGATAGATGCTCTGACAGAGGGGATGAGGCGGGAATCGGGAACACAGAGAAGGAAAAGGGGAAACAACACATTGCTCAACTAATAAGAGAGAACGGAAGCAAGAAGAACAAGAAAGAGTTGTGGCTTTCCTAAATACATGTAAAAGGACAAGGGAACACATGCTAACAAAAATAAAACCTCCAGACTTAACGAGAAAAAGAGGAGGGAGAAAAAACCGAAGACTGAATCTTAATTATCGCTTTTTAAGCAAGATCTTTTTCATTACATCCTCACCATAGGATGCTCACACACAGTTACACTAGGTCGCTCGTGTATTTTCCAAGATACATGCCACAATGTGTGGGAACCTCATAAAGAACCAAAAAAACCACCCAAGTGTGGGGCGGGGGGAGGCAAAAGGACCCAGGAGAGTGAAGCTGGTAGGAGGGAGGACAGGGCAGTCTCTGGCACCTCAGACTTCGGGCTCAAAGAGACCCTTGAAGATGCAAATCCAAATTCAACCTCAAAAATTTCCCAGCCTCCACCGTCTCTTTGATGCATTTTGTACACGGACAGGACTTTTAAGGAGATGCTTTGTGAAAGTTACAGTATAAACGAAGCTGAAGTTTGAAAACACATCACATTTTGTTCCTTGGCTCTCAAACTCCCTCAGTTAAAAATCCAGGCAAAATTATTATACCCAATACAGTAGCCATCTGTAAAACCTCAGAACAGTAAACAAGAGACAGGAAGAAATGTGTCTCCATCTCCCTTAAATTGAAAATGGGGAAAACATTACAGAATCAGACTTTAGCTCTGTTATATAGGAATAGCCATGTAAAGATCCCTCTTCTTTTGTGTAAGGAAGAAATTGCATGCTGCTAGACATCCTATGAGTAAAGACATTAACAATGCTCTAAGTGAGCACTCAAAATATCGCTTATTGGTAATTACTTGAGATGGGAACTCACTAGGAAGCAATTTTTAAAACTATCATTTAAAGCATTCAGTTGGTCTCATAGAGCATGGCCACTAGTCACACGGAAAATTTGTCTCAGGCTCAGTTCAATTCAGTTCAGTCGCTCAGTAGTGTCCCAGTCCTTGTGTCTCAGGTTAGGGTTACATTAAAGGGCTGGTGCTGGGAGCCAGAGAGAGTAAAGCATTAAATCCTCTGCAAATAGGTGAGAATGCTATGCCTTAGAGAAATGATTTTCTACAATGTGTAAGGCAACACTAAAAAGATGGGGGGAAACCCAATTTTACTTTTTGGTTGGTAGCATTATGCAACTTCATTAGGCACCAGTGAGTGTAATGTCAGACATTTATTTCCTCTGTTTTGGAGAAGGAAATGGCAACCCACTCCAGTATTCTTGCCTGGGAAATCCCATGGACAGAGGAGCCTGGAGGGCTACAGTCAATGGGGTCTCAGAGTCAGACACGACTTAGCGACTGAGCACACATACCCTCTGTTCTAAAACAAATATGGGAAAACAAGGTAAAAGTCGTCCCATAAATGCGCCAATTCGACGGACAGGAAAAGAACTGGAAAATGCAGTTTGACCAAAACAGCCAGAGTAGAGACTCCTTTTCATCAGACTGTCAAGGGGTGGGGGAGGGGGGATTTTCTGAAAGCCAAAGAGATTAAATGACGACTCCTACATCTGCCCCCCTCCCCGTTAAAGTGTCGCAACTAATTCGAATCCCATTTACTCCTTCATGTTAATTTTCTGGACTCCCTGAGTCATTTGGAGCTCAGCTCCAGGTGTCCTGGAGATTAAGAGCTCGAGAAGATGGGAATTTTTGGAACAATAACTAGTGGAACTGTTTACTATAAGGGCCGAGGGTAGGTGGCTGCGTTTTGCATTTTGCGGCAAACCTCACCTTTGGAAACACTGTTTCTAACGAAATTACCCAACGTCTTACTCTATTTGCGTGACTGTTTTCCCTCCCCGTGGCGTGCGGGGTGTTTCGTTCGCTGATGTCCTTAGCATTGTTGCAAGTCTTCTGATGAGGTGCATTTAAAAGGGGCTTTTCTAGAAAGCATTCATTCAAGGTTTTTTTTTTTTTTAAGCTTTGTCTGGGAGGGAGATTGACATTTCCACGCGAAGCCTGTCTCTTCAGGGAGAAAAGCTGGGAGACACTGGACGGGCGAGGCAACCCCGGGGAAGAGGTTCCTTCCCTCCTTTACAGGTTCAGTGAAGTTCCTGGCAAAGGTATTTGTGTCGCGGAGAGGTCTCTTCTAAGAACATACACAGCTGCCTTTTGGGGCGCAAGGTCCGGGAGCTGGTGGGTGTTGCGAGCGAGAGACGCCGCCGCCCCCTTCTCTCGGATGTAGAGGCAGGTTATTCGTGTGAACTCGAGCGAACGACTGGAGGTTAGCTGTTGCAGGTTCACTCCTTCAGGATGTGGGTTTCAGGGGGCGTTTTGATGTGATTTAATTCCGACCGTGAAACAATTGCTAAGGACTGGATTGCCGTTGGTTTTTCCCCTTTTGGTGGCTTTGGTTGCTTGGGGTTTACATTGGGAGCGAACTGTGACTTGTTTTATAGCAACACTTCCTTCTGCGCCGGGCGCCGACGCCCGCGCTGCGCGTGGGGGGCGAGGCGCCCACCCTGCGCCGGAACAGGGAGAGAGGGGGGCTGCAAAGACGGTTCTCGAAGTCGGCAGGGTGCATACAGCCCAGCCCCCCGCGGGTGCGGACAAGGGGACTAGACTGACCCCCACCCACACCAGAGACCCCTCCTACCTGTGGGGGGAAGGGGTCGCTGCCAAGTCAAGTCAGCTGCAGACACGCAATGAGTACTTAATTACAGGGAAGAGAGAAAAGCGCGGTGCCCTTCAGAGCCCTCTCCGCCTCCTCAGCCCTAAGCCCCCGCCTGGGCTCCGGGTCTCCCCCTTTGTGTGGCCTGGACTCTCTCCCAGCGACAACTTTGGTGGGATCCCAGAGGAAGGAGGTGGCCGGAGGAGGGGGTACGGAAGAGGATGCTGGAAGAGAGAGACGCGAGGGTGAAGGGCTAGAAAAACGAATAATGTGATTCCAGGGACCGAACACCAACTCCCCTCCAGTTCCCACCCCGGCGTCACCAGGGGACTAAAGCTGTGGGCATCTTCAGTTTAACGGACTTTTCGGAAAGCGGGGGGCGGGAAATGGCAGTTTGTGTCCCAGGGGTTCTTCCGCCTCTTCTCGCCTCCTCCGAATACAAACAAAACTCAGCCCCCCAGCCTCCCCCCGCCCTCCGGGGTAACCGAGGACTCGGGGGACCGTGGAAACGTCCTTCCCCAATCCGGCCGCCTGCGGACGCCCGGCTCCCGCGGGGCCGACGCTCGTTGGCGCCCGCAGCCTAACGCGGCCCCGCGGGGTCGGCTGCAGGAGCCCGCCGCGCCCGCGCGCCCCCGGAGTCCGCCGGCGGCGTCTCCTGCCACGGTGCGGGCCGGGCCCTCCCACTGCCCGCGAGGGAGGGCCGCATCCCACCCCACGACCTGTGGGCTCGGCCGGCCAACCCTCTGCCCACGCGCAGCGAGAAGAGGCAAGTCGGGGTGTTCGCGGACTAGGACTAGGGGAGCCCGCGATAGGCTCAGAGAAGCGGCGGAGGTCGGGGAGAGGCCTGCCACGCGCCCTCGCGGCTCGGCTTCGCGTCCCGACCCCCCGACAACCCCCCGCGGGGACCCGGCCTCCGGCGCAAAGGAGTCGGCGGGAGAGCCTGGAAGGAGATCCCCAGGAAGGGATGGCACGGGTGTGGGAGCTGGAACACAACTGGGCCGCCGGGACGGCTCGCCTCCTGGGCTGGACGTGAAAGTCTTTTCCCTCCTTTCTGAAAACTTTTCTCAGGCGTCTTTCACTTGGTGTGAGGACCTGTCTCGGCCCGCCCTCCGGCCCCTCCCTCAGCCGCCGGGGCCCCCGTCCACGCGCCCTCGAGCCGGGGACGCGCGCGGAGCCGCCGCGCAGAAAGGCCGCCCGCGCGCGCGAGCCGCGCCTTATATCCGCGGAGGGCGGCGCCTGCGCGGGGCCCGGCGCGGCGGCGCGGCCTTTGAAGTCCCGGCGGCTGCCGCTTTCATCCTTTCTTTTTTCCCTTGCAGGCCCCTTTGTGTGACTAAATTTGGAAAGAATATGGATCCGAGCCAGTCTTTCCACGTGTGCTCCCAGCTCCCAGCTGAGAAGGCCAAGGGTTCTCTTCCGGGTAAGGAGACAGGGAGAAAGATCAAAGAGTTTGGGGAGCTGGATCTGAAATGTGAATTGAAAATAAAAATCAAGCCTGGACACATTCCAGTTTCTAAAGCAAAAGCAACCCTCAGCAGAGGCCGTCTGGCTAGGACTCTTCTGCCTCTGCTTGCTATACTCTTTCTTTGTCGCAACCATTTTTGAGCACATGGAGTAAAATGAAGAAGACATAGGGAAACGCTTAGTTTCTCCAGATTTTGTTTTGCAGTAATTTTATTAGGGAAAATATCTTGTTCATAATTGCCGTTATGTGAAGTCGAATTTCTTCAGCCATAAATATTATCTTATTTCAGTCTGCTTAGCACTTTCTTCTGTGGCCACATTTGGGGAGAGAATGCTGACACACACGTGTGTACATGTTCCTTGTGCACAGTGCTGCTTTTTCTACACACCGTACAGTGTGCCATGTAGTCTGGAAAACCAGCGTTAAGACTTATTTTACCAAAGCACTCACTATCAAAACTAGTATCTATGATTTGATGTCCTCTCATTCATTGACTTTGGAAGTCTTTTCTGACACGTTGACTAGCCAGAAAGTTTCTGTCTTTATAGCAAAAAAAAAAAAAGAAAAACCCTCTAAGGTCTCCTATTGAATGGACTTCTTGAGCAATATTCTGTTTTTCAGAACAAACCAACATGAAGAGACAGCTTTGCAATAGTGTACTGCAAAGCATCGGAAATCCTGGGTTGGAGGTGGGTACAGTCACTTCCCCTCATGCTGTGGTGACCTCAGGCAAGCCATTTAACCTCGTCCAGGTTCAGTTTCCTTTCTGCAAAATACATATAATAATATCCTATGTGACAAGACTGTTGTAATGATTCAGTGAGGTAATGCATGTGAAAGTATATGCAAATGTCAGGTATGAAGCAAAGATGACTTTTACGCAGCCCTCTAAGTGTCAAACAAAAAACTTTTAAAGCACTAGCAATCTTTACCACAGGACCAAATGGGGGTGGTTTCACACTTAGGCATCTCTTGCTGTGACCCTCGCCACGTCTTCAACAGTTGTGTTGTAAAGGCATCAGAATCACCTTTAGAATCACTCATCCCAGGAGTGAGTATGGCGGGAGAATGAACACTCCGGGAAGAGAGGGAATGTGCTTTAACTCTTCCTCATGTTTATGATGGACTGTTAATGAACTGATAAATGGATGAAGAAAAATGGCACTGGTATAGACTTTTTGGCTGCGCCTACGGCATGCAAGTTTCCCTAGCCAGTGATCTGTGCCCTCTCCAATGGAAGTGAGGGGTCCTAACTTCTGGACCACCAGGGAATTCCCTAGATGATTTTTTTGTGAGGCATTTGACACAGCGGACAATGACTTTGTAAAAAGCTTTGGTAATGTGATGGCCTATGAAAGGCTCTTCCCTGGTGGCTCAGACAGTAAAGAGTCTGCCTGCAGTGCAGGAGACCCGGGTTCAACCCCTGGATCGGGAAGATCTCCTGGAGAAGGAAATGGCAACCCACTCCAGTACTCTTGCCTGGAGAATCCCATGGACAGAGGAGCCTGGCAGGCTTCAGAGTCGGACACGACCGAGCGACTTCACTCACTTGTGAAAGGAGCAACACGTATATGGATAATATACTCAAAACAACAGAAGTAAGGATACAAGAGTGACTAGAAGGGTTATATAAGAGGTGTTCTTGGGACACCAGAAACTGTTTCAGAATTGAATGTGATTACGTGTCTTAGATTGAGGCATCTCAAGTTTACAAGGCAATAAAACTTATGGCTGGGGCTGGGTGTGAAGTGACAGGAGTGCCGCATGCGTAGCACTTCGGGCATTTAGCTGAGTGTGGTTCATGCGTGATCCCAACCCAGGGTAACCCCACCGATGGAGTCATTTCCTGAGCTCCACCTCCCAGTATGAATTTTTCACTGTGACCTGTGCACCAAGTGCTGGAAGCAGGAGTAAGGGGTGGTTCCCAGTGTTCTGCTCTCCTTTTACTTTGGTCCAAGGCTGCTCAGGTATAGCACCCTTTTGAGATGTTCCAAGTCTTTTGACTGTCTCTTCTAGCAGCAACATGCAAATTTCACAAACAGTATTGAAAGGACTCTACCGCAGTGTGGGGTTGGGGGAGCACTTAGGAGGGGAAACCTTCAAATTTTAATGTATCCTTTCCCCAAAGTCCCAGATGAGACAGAAATACTGAGCAAGGGCACTTCAGTCCTTCCTTTCACTCTTCTTTATGGATGCAGCCATTTTTAAAATTTATTCTTGGCTGAAAAAGGAACATGGGGCCAAGGCACTGAGGGTTCTGTCTTATTTTGGGGGGATCAGTAGAGAGGCCCTGAAAATACTCAGGGAAATCCTGGGGCCCTCTGGAAGAAAGTAATTTCTCTGAAGGTGGCAGTGGGGGCATGACTAAAGGATTTTTCCTATTTTTATAAATCTGTTTCCTCAGCGAATATGGTAATAAGGGTGTTTCTTGAATCGTGGTAAACATACCTCTTAAGATGGACAGCCTCTGTAGTCTGCTCAGGCTCCCTGGGCTGTAGGGGCAGGGCTCTGGGCTCTGTCAGCATTGGGCCAGCGCCTAATCCCTGGTTTGAGGCTAGAAGCCAAAGCCACAACCTTCTTGCCTAAAGGCAAGAGCAGTACCAACAGAGCCATATGGAGATTAATGCAGAACAAGGTCATTAGTCTCATTGTTTATCCAGTTACTCCTAGCACAGATTTGTGTAAATTTCAACTACAGTGGTTGCAGCCTGCCTTTGATGTGTGTAATCTGTACATTTTAGTGCTCCAGGAAAGTGCCTGACTGACAGGAACTACATCCAGTACCCAGAAAACACATCTACACAGGCATAGTGAAGCGTGGAGCTGAACAATTTTCCAATGAGTTCCATCCAAGTAAATAAACCAACCTGGAGGGTCAGGATTGAGCCTCCTTTTTATCATGACATGACTTTTGGGGTTCCTTGTGATTGATTTTTTAATTGTTTTCATTTGAACCTGGGTACCTATTTTAAACCTTCATCTACCTCCCAGAAGAGGAAGGACTTGGCCTACTTAACATTTAACCATGAGGATGCTTTCTTTTATTTGAACTACTTCTGTCCATAAAAACAAACTTAGTGAGTGGAGTTATTCAGACTCATTTATACATTTATCCAAGATACAGCTTCTAGTTCTTTCCTTAACTCTGCCTTGTGTGTGCTGTTATTCTTAAACTCAGAATTAGCAATTATGAGAGTAGTTCAGAAGGTAGCCAGAGCCAGTGCAAATAGTTTAGGCTTCAAAATTGTCATCTGGCTCAACAAAACACTTTTCTTTGGCAAAAATGAACCTAATTTGCTTGATCTGAATCTGACTTAAAGGTCCTGCAATCTCACTCTGCCAATTACAGATCTCAAGTCCACTTCCCTTAGGTTAAATTGGCAGAAAGCAAAGGACAGAGATAAATTACTATTCTATGAAGCTTGATAGTGATTTTTGACTGCCAAAAGATAACTTTACAGACTCTTAAATATGCTTTGAGGCTTAAATTGTCCAGATATTTGACCTTTGCTGTTTAAATTCTCTGGATAATTTTTAGATTATTTTACTTTGTAATGCAGGAACAGCAAATCTCTAGTGGCTGAGTCAGACAAACTTCATAAGACCTCTCTTGCCCTCCTGCAGTACCCTCCTAACATGCCCCACAACAACCACAACAGCATCACAGTACAGGCCGAGCCATTTCCTAGTTGTGGCTTCCAACCCACTCCAGTGTGTCAAGTGCACTCTCTCACGCGTGCGCACACACACACACGCACACACACACACGCACGCACGCACGCCCACCCACCCCTTGGTCATTTACCTGTTGTTGCCTCAGCCCAGAAGCTCCTGGCCAGGCTGATATTCGCAGGACTCCCTTTTCCACTTCATGTTTCTGCTCAGATGACAACTTCTTAGACCTTGTCATCTGAAAAATAATCCAATCCCATCTCACCCCAAGTCTGGGCACTCCATCTTTTACAGGTTTCATCTTTTCCTCAGTCTCACTGCCTGATATAATTTTTATTCTTATTTATTACCTTTCTCTCCCACTAGAATGTAAATTCTATGAGAGTAGGGACTTTGTTTTGCCATATCTCCACTGCCTCCAACAGCCCTTGGTGCATAGAAAATATACGAGGTATGTATTGAATAATGAAATAATATAGGAACTTCCCTGGCAGTCCAGTGGCTGGGACTTCGCCTTCCAATGCAGGGGTATGAGTTTGATCCGTGGCCAGGGAGCTAAGATGCCACATAAAACAGAGACAATATTGTAACAAATTCAATAAAGACTAATAATGGTTCATATAAAAAATCTTTTTAAAAATGAATAAAATGAATTATTATAGCCTTTGAACCTTCAGTGTCCTCATCTGTAATACCTCCTTTGTGGAAGGTCACATATATTTGGTATAAAGTTAAGTGACCTATGATATAAGCACTGAGTAGGTAGTAACTATAATTGTGTAGATCAGCACTGCCGATACAAGTATCACACAATTTAATTTTAAATTAAAAAACTAGAAGAAACACTATTAATTTTAATAGTACATTTTATTTAGGCAACATATCCAAAATATTAACCATTTCAATGTATAATGAGAGATCTTATATTCTTTATTTTATATTAAGTTTTTCAAATTTGGTGTGTTGTCCACAACACTTGAGAGTGTGCCTCTCAGGTCATTTGGAGGGCTCAAAAGAACATCTGTAGTAACACAACTGTAGTCTGTCAACCTTTAATGACAAGTTTTGTCTGGATCATCTTTATAAAACATCCCCTCCCCAATACCTTGTACAATTCCCTCAAAACAGTAGATGACAAAAAGATGTATCAAAGAATATTATAACAATATATTGTTATATACTTTTTTCTTCGCAAATATAGGCTTTCAACTTTATTGGAGAGTGAAATAAGTCTGTGAACCAGCTTGAGATTGTTATCTTAAGTGTACTATAACAATGCTTTGCACGTAATAGGAGCTCAGTGAATAGCTGTTGTTCAAGTGTGTTGCTGAATTGTTTCTCTGAGTGTTTTTTTTTACATTGTATATAATAGATTTACTATTAAACCTTGGGAAATATGTAAGTTGAAGATTTCCTGTATTATATTTTTGAGAGTGACTTTCTCCTCCCCTGCAAAATTGCTAAGCTCAAAGTTCTGTAGGATCAAAGGTCTGTCCGGAAATGTAGAGAGCTCCCACTCCCACCCAGACTGCATTTGCAGCTTTACTTCCTCAGTGGCTTCTTGACCACACGTGGGCCAGATAGTAAATCTCCCTCAGTCCTGTGCCTGGAGTTTTCACCCAAAACCCCTTCATAAGGCACTAGCCCCAGACTTAGGCAGATGCTTTATAGTTGCAAAAATCATTTCACCCATTTCAGATATTTAAACCCTGATGCAATAAAGAGAGCAGGGTAACTTCCTGGAAGAAACGGGTAAAGAACCTTCTGGTACAGCATCTGTCTCCAAGGCCTTGGTGTACCTTTATAGTAGAAAGTATTCTTGGGTGTGTAAGTACGTGAACAGGTCATCCTTTACTGTGACTTTGAAAATAACCTATAGAGTTTTTCCTCAAAAGTACAGAAAATTAAGGCTTAAGCTTGTGGCACCACTGAAGTGAAGGGTATTTAAAGGAAAACAGTTATGTTAGCCATGATTCCTAAAATTATTTTACCAGCAAGATCATGAGATATATATTTTTTAAAAAATTGGAATGAGATGTTTAGAGAAATGTAAGTTATAGCTTTGAAACGTCTAGTTGTTTGAATAAGGGGGTTTATTAAATGAATTTTAATATAGCCATACCATAGAGCACTGTGCAACTATGAAAATGACATCATACAATTTTTGTTCACTCGAAAAAATATGAGTGGTGTATTGCTAAGTGGAAAAATCAGATTATAAAGGAATAAGCACAATCCTGCCTCATTTTTAAAAAATTCCTCTGTATGTATCATTTATTAGCATGTTAAGTTCTATGATGGCAGGGTACTGTTGGCTTAGCACAGTACTTGGTGCCTAGGACAAGTCCTGCCACAAAGTGGGCACTCAGTCAGTATCTATTGAATATACTCAGAGGTGTAGAAACTAAAATACTGAGAGTAGTTTTCTCTGGATAGTAGAGACATGGATGGTTTTTCTCTTCTTTGTACTTTTAGAAACATTTATATACAGTGAATCAGTATTTATATATAGTAAAAGAAGAAGATAAAAAAATGTTAAATGTAATATGATATAAATATTTTAAAAATGAACTGATCCTAGGGAATTTTGACGATAATAATAAAAAAGAAAGAACATAAAGTAATTAATCAGCAAGGAAAAGAAGAGGATGAGGCGCTAATTTCAAGGCCAGCTAGTAGGTATGTGGAAACTAGTGCAAAGGGGCTCTGATCATTTATAGCAGTGAGAAAGGTGGGCTTGTTCATCTCTAAGCTAGAAGTTAAACAGTGAAATGCACAGGTCTTAAGTGTACAAAATCCTGAAAGATGATGCTGGAAAGTGCTGCGCTCAATATGCCAGCAAGTTTGGAAAACTCAGCAGGGGCCACAGGACTGGAAAAGGTCAGTTTTCATTCCAATTCCAAAGAACGGCAATGCAAAAGAATGCTCAAACTACCGCACAATTTCACTCATCTCACACGCTAGTAAAGTAATGCTCAAAATTCTCCAAGCCAGGCTTCAACAATACGTGAACCGTGAACTTCCTGACGTTCAAGCTGGTTTTAGAAAAGGCAGAGGAACCAGAGATCAAATTGCCAACATCCGTTGGATCATGGAAAAAGCAAGAGAGTTCCAGAAAAACACTGAGTCGGTGGACGTGAGTCTGAGTGAACTCCAGGAGTTGGTGATGGACAGGGAAGCCTGACGTGCTGCGATTCATGGCGTCACAAAGAGTCGGACACGACTGAGCGACTGAACTGAACTAAGTGTGCAATTCAGTGAGTTTTTATAAATATATATGTGTGTGTGTATATATATATATATATATACACACACACACATACTTGTGACATCATCACTCCAATCAAGATACAGAACATTTCAGTCATCAGAAATTCCCAGAGCTATGGGATGAACTTTTTCTTTCATGTATTTTTCCTTGGAGGGTAATTGCTTTCCTGTGTTGTGTTGGTTTCTACTGTACAGCAAGGTTAATCGGTCCTAAGTGTACGTGTATCCCCTCCTTCTTGAGCCTCTCTCCCACCCGCACTCCCATCCCGCCCCTCAGGGTCCAGGCTAGGCTCCTGTGTGTACAGCAACTTCTCACGGGCATCTGGTTTACATACATGTATATGTATACGTACATATATGTATGTGTATGTGTATATGTGTATGCCATATACAGCATGTATATGGCGGTACTGCTCTCTCCATTCCCCCCACCCTCTCCTTCCCCTGATTTGTTCCCAAGTCCATTCTCTACATCTGTGTCTCCATTCCTGCCCTGAAAATAGGTTCATCAGCACTATTTTGCTAGATTCCACATATATGCATCAATAGACAGTATTTGTTTTTCTCTTTCTGACTTACTTCAGTCTGTATGACAGACTCTAGGTTGGGATGAACTTATTTTGAAGCAACTTTTTAAGCTACATTTTTGATGACATGTCATGTGTAGTTAGACTTCTTAACTGACTGCTTTGCACATTTCCCTTAAACGCTATGATTTAATTTCTCCATTTGAAAAACTTGTCAGATTGAAATATGCCTTTCCAGAAAATGTGTTGATAATGCACATTATAGGAAGGGAAGAAATGAAACTCATAGTATTTGGTTGAAATACAATTGAAATGCTGAATTGAAACACGGACCAAGTGAATTTGTTGAAATATTTGTGTTGCAAAATGTTTTTCAGTGTAATGGATGAAATGATATTTGTGGTCCCAACAGACACAGCAGTCAGAACAGGTCTGGGGTGCTTTAGATATGGACGTTTGGCGGAGGAGGCTGTAGGGTAAGTTGAGAAGGAAGTGATGGGGTGATTTCCAGAGGCAGCTGGATCCCAGAGACTTGGGAACATGGGGATCCTTGGTGGGTGTAGAAACACGGCAGAGCAAGAGAGCAGATTTGTGCATCCCCCTAGCGCATGCCTACTGAGTTTAACATTCCTCCAGCCTCTGTCTGATCTAGTCTACTGGATACATGCAGTTGAGCTCAGCAAACAGGAGGGTCTCTTGACTGTGGCACAAAATTGTACTCACTGGGGGGAAAAAAAAGCGTATTTCCTGGATTTCTCTTATAGGAAGTGTTAAAATATACAGACAGGATGTAGTCTGATGTTTTTTCCCCTTATTGTGAAATAGTTGACGTTTGTGTCGTCTTCTCTGTTTCTGTCTCTTTCTTCCTCTAATATGAAGATAAACCTGGACTTCCAGGAAAGGGAACATTTTATCAACTAAAATATGGGTTCAGATGCCCATGCCAGAACAATCCAACCAGTAAACAGGTCAAAACTGTCCAAAGGAGGGCTGTGCCATGAACTGCAGTAAGTTTCAGGTCAAATGATTTCCTAACTGTCAAAACGTCTTGGATTACTATCCTGGCAGTCCAGAGAGACGTGGCATGCTGTGAGAGAAATAAAAACAAAAATGCAAATACAACATTCAGGATTTAGCCCAGGTATGTACTGCAGAACACCCCCAGTTGCCATCGAGCTTCTCACTGCCGTCATCTGTCCCCCTTTTGCCGTAAGCCCTGCAGCATGTGGGTGTGAAATCGCTTGATAAACTGTTTGCACCGGTGAGCTATGAGAATTTCATAGTTTGATCCCTGAAAATGAAGGGAATTAAAAGCTGACAAGAAGGATGATTTGATGCCTAAGGTGGTCAGTTGGTCACCACAAAGAGTCACTTAGGTAAGAAAACACCTTTGTATAGTGGCTGTGTCGGGAATAAATTATAAATGAGCTGAAAATTAAGATAATGAAAAAGATCCATGTCTATGAGAAGGCCAGTTGGGTAGAGAGAGAGACAGTAAAAATTGTCATAATCTGTGAAAAAGAAGTTTACTTGTTAAATACTTTTTGTCTCTCCTGTTCACTTATAAACCAAAGTGGGTATTTTTGGTTTGTTTTCTATGTAAGAGTTAATGTTCTATAATTAATTATATTCATTATTTCAACAATAGCAACAGCAAAAATGATCTTTAAATGAAAATCACCATCATCATGTCTATTTATTTTTTGAGTACTTACTAAACATGAAAAAGAGTTGAAAATCAAGTGGACATTATACTACATTAGTTACTGTGAGTATCTCACTTACTATGGTTTATTTTTTAAAGAGCCTATTCTGTTTCACATAATGCTTGAAGTAAATTACATTTTCTACCTCTCACATTTGAATACAGGACTCTTATCTTAGGATTCCCAGCACTGTGGGAGAAACATTTTATGGAAATAACTCTATTTCAGCTATACTGTCTCTTTCTGTTCTTTTTTTTTTTTTTAATTGAAGGGGGGAAAAAAGAAGGAAAAGGAAATGAAACAATAATTTATAGCCTAGGACTATGATCCTTTGAGTAAAACTGTTTTCACTTCTAGTTAACCAGGGAGTGAGTGAAATCCTATTTCCTCGTGGTTTCTTCTAAGATGAAAGAAGAATTCAAAATCAAATAAAAATGATACTGCAGCCATTACAACTAATTTAAATAGTTTAAAGAAACTCAGCACTGTATTCAGATCAACAGGGCACAGATTTAATTGAAAAGGAAAGAGAAATTTCTCTTTTTATTTTGGTACCTTAATTCACAATGTACATGAGTCGGGTAACTATACTCCCAGCCTCTGATACTGTGGACACTGATGACTGTGACTTTGTGTGTTCATCCCATGCGTCGATGCTGAATTTAAATGGAGCTGACTCCATCATCAGGCTGGAGAAAGTTCAGAATGTTGCCTGCTTCTCTTTCTTCCTCTCATCTCCTTTTTCCTGTCTTCTGGATTATTTATCTGTTTATATTTCTGGCTGTGCTGGGTCTTGGCCGCTGCACGGGCCTTTCTCCGGGGCTTTTCTCTGCTTGCAGTGCCAGGGCTTCTCGTTGTGGTGGCTTCTCTTGTTGTGGAGCGCCGGCTCTAGGGCACACAGGCTTTAGTAGTCGGGCTCCCGGGCTCTGCAGCACAGGCTTAATCAGTTGTGGATCAAGGGCTTAGTTGCTCCTCAGCATGTGGGATCTTCGCCGATCAGGGACAGAGCCTGTGTCTCCTGCATTGGCGGGTGGATTCTTTACCACTGAGCCATCAGGGAAACCCCTCTTCTAGGTTATGGATGCCGCACCAGATGGGAAGAGAAAGAGACACATATTTACTGACTTATATAAATGACATACTTCAGGTCGCTTACAACAGAGACTACACATGAAGAATAGTTACCAGTGGGGTGGGAGGTGCGAGGGGGGTTCAGGATTGGGAACTCATGTATACCCGTGGCTGATTCATGTCAATGTATGGCAAAACCAATACAGTATTGTAAAGCAAAATAAAGTAAAAATTAAAATTAAAAAAAACCACTTACTGGATATACCACACATATTATAGTGTGTAGCCAATATTTTTGTTCATGTAAAAAGTAAAGCAGAAAATTAAGCCAATTATAAAAATCTTAGGCAAACTCCCTACTGTGGAAGAAAAAGCTAGTTGTTTTTTTTAACCTGAGTTGATAAATTAAGCAGAGATAATAATTATACTTAATTGTGTTGGGGGGAAAATCAGACATTTCTTTTGGTTCCAAAATCACCAACACAAAGAGGGTGGTAAATAGGATACATTCCTCTTCCCCGCTTCTCTCCCGGACACACTGTGGACACGTATTTGGTCCCAGCTCTTCACTGAAGCTGCTAAATCTGATGGTCAGCTCTCAGTCTCCTTATTTGACCACCACCAACATCCGACGCTGTTGACTATTCTTTCTTCAGAGCTGTCTTGTTTCCAGGATACCCTCAGCTTCTGGTTCTTCCCTGGTCTTCTGGGCGCTCCCCCCGCCAGTCTCCTCTGCCCATCCCCCATGTTCTCCCTGACCTCCGGTTGGTGGACTGCCCCTGTGGCTCAGCCTCTCAGCCCCTTCTATCAGATTGCTTCCCTTGCTGACCTCACCCAGTCTCATGCCTTTAAATAGACTGTAGATGCTAGCAACTCCCAGTCTTTTCTTTGACCTAGACCTAATCCCTGATGCATAGACTTGCTCCAACTGCCTACAGACCCTCCACTGGGATGTCTGATAGGTCTCTGAAACTTCACATGTTCGAAATGCAACTTCTGATCTTTCCCCAAACCTGCTCCTCTTTAGTCTTCTCTATCTCAGGAAAGAATAGGTCTGTTTCTCTACTGCTCATGCCAAAAGCCTTAGCACTGTCCTTCACCCTAATGTTTCTCGTTTCCCATATCTAATCTCTCTCCAAATCCTATACTTTGTGACCTGTAAAATGTGACCAGAACCAATTACTTCTCACCAACCTGGTTCAAGTTGCCATCACCTCTCTGGATTTTGACAACAGCCTCCCAACTAGCCTCCCTGTCTCTGTCTATCATCTGCAGAGCTGCCAGGGGGATCTTCTTAAACCTGAGTCAGGCCAGGTCTTTCCCTTGCCCAGAACTCTCCCTTAGTTTACGATTTCACAATGGTCTGCACGCCTCTACGTGACCCCCCACTCACCCCTTTTTCCTCTCTTCTCTGTCTCCTCCCGCTCTTCCCTTTTCTGACTCTGAACCAGCATTACCAGTTTCCTTGCTGTTTCTCAAATCTCAGGCGAGTTCTTGCCCCATGATCCCCACATAGACTATTTGCTCTCTTTGTAGTTAACTTTCCCAGATCTTCACATGGCTTACTCCTTTGGGTCTTCCTGAATATTTCTTGTCAGTAAGGTCTTCTCCGATCACCCTATTTAAAATTAGAATGTGTCCCCAGCCAAGGGTCCTCCCTATACTCTTTATCTCCTTTGTTTGTAACACTTATTACCAGCTGACATCCTGTACCTATTTTTCATTTATTTATTGACTGTCTTCCTCACTAGGGTGTAGTTTCCTGGAGGAAAGGGATTTTTGTGTTTCCTTCATTGCTGTATCTCCAGACACCTAGAACAGTTCCTGGTATACAGAAACAGTCCCACAAACATTTGTTGAATGAAAGACTATCTATAAAAATTACAAACACTGGTAGCACCTGGAGCTTGTATACTTTATCCTTTGTTATAGTTGTGAGCTATGGCTGTTGTGGAGTTTGATATTTATAAGTAAATAATATTTTAAATGAATCCAGGGAGCTATCACTCGAAGCAATTTACTGTCTTTTCTTTTAAGGGTTAAAAAGTCCTTTTAGGAATGAGCGAGCATACTCTCATTTGTCTATGTTGTCAGCACAGATTTTCATCCTAATGACTTGTTCCCATAGAGAAGATACTTTTTGACCACTCTGTTGGGCAGGCAGATATGATGAGGCTATTTCTAACGGATAGGGAGGAAAATAAACCTAAATTTTAAAATATTGGGAAAGGTCTGTTTTTTCAGTAAGCTGGTATGGATGAGGTTTGACCAGGCTCCTCAGGACAGTTGTTGGGTTAGGCTCAGCACCTTCTGAATTACTTCAGGCTTACCAGGTTATCTGATTTCTTGGGCTAGGGGAATGTTAGCTTGGTGGTGTGGGAGATGATTTTGAGTAATTAACAGGTTCTCCATAAATTCCTTTGACTCAATGAGAGAACTTCTTTCATTTATTAAAAAAAAATTTTTTTTTAATTGGAGTATAGTTGCTTTCTGAAGGAGATCAGCCCTAGGATTTCTTTGGAAGGAATGATGCTAAAGCTGAAACTCCAGTACTTTGGCCACCTCATGCAAAGAGTTGACTCATTGGAAAAGACTTTGATGCTGGGAGGGATTGGGGGCAGGAGGAGAAAGGGATGACAGAGGATGAGATGGCTGGATGGCATCACTAACTCGATGGACGTGAATCTGAGTGAACTCCGGGAGTTGGTGATAGACAGGGAGGCCTGACGTGCTGCGATTCATGGGGTCGCAAAGAGTCGGACACGACTGAGCGACTGAACTGAACTGAACTGAGTTGCTTTACGGAGAAGGCAATGGCAACCTGCTCTAGTACTCTTGCCTGGAAAATCCCATGGATGGAGGAGTCTGGTAAGCTGCAGTCCATGGGGCCGCTGGGTTGGACACAACTGAGCTACTTCACTTTCACTTTTCACTTTCATCCATTGGAGAAGGAAATGGCAGCCCACTCCAGTGTTCTTGCCTGGAGAATCCCAGGGATGGGGGAGCCTGGTGAGCTGCCATCTATGGGGTCGTGAAGAGTTGGACACGACTGAAGTGACTTAGCAGCAGCAGCAGCAGTTGCTTTACAGTGCTGTTTTTTCTGCTATACAGCAAAGTCAATCAGTCTAAGTATACGTATATCGCTTCTTTTTTAGATCTCCTTCCCATGTAGGTCATCACATTGAGTCGAGCTCCCTGTGCCATACAGTGGGTTCTCATTAGTTGTCTATTTTATGTATGGTAGTTGTAAATCATCTCAATGTCAGTCTCGAGGGGGAGGGTGGGTGTGGGATGAGCTGGGAGACTGGGGTTGACAACTGTACACGCTTTCCTTTTGTGTTCTCTTGCAGCTTCAGTTTGGTATGTAGCAGCCTCTGTTGGAGCCCTGTCCATGTTGCCACCTTTATCAAGTGCCTTCCAGCTACAGCACTTGTGTTCTTTGCCTGAGTTCGTCTCTTGCCTCTGGGGCCTGCTTTGCTGCCCTCAAGACAGCCCGGTAATGCTAGGAAATTAATATCCTCACGATCAACCTTTAACAGTGGTTAGTGTTCAGATACCCCAGCTCTCTCACCCACTGTGTGGGCTGATTCTGAGGTGTATTCTGCACTGGTTCCCAGAGTTTGCCCAGGGGGATTAAGCCCCAGTTGCCCAGAGTGATCACTGGCTTGATAATACATCATTTATTGGCTTCCTTCCTTTTTCTCTCTTGCTTCCCAACTCTTTTATTTGTGTTTCAATGTTTCCTTCTCCTTTCTAGTAAATGATTTGCAGTGGAATTCTTAAACCCAAACTACACTACCAGGAAGGCTTTAACCACTTCTAGGACTGTTGATTGTTATTAGTCACTTAGTCACTAAGTCATGTCCGACTCTGCAACCCCATGGACTGTAGCACCCAGGTTCCTCTGTCCCTGGGTTTTCCCAGGCAAAAATACTGGAGTGGGTTGCCATTTCCTTCTCTAGGGGATCTTACCCACCCAAGGATGGAATCTGTGTCTCCTGCATTGGCTGGCGGACTCTTTACCAGTGACCCACCAGGAAAACTGAAGCTCTAATACTTTGGTCACCTGATGCAAAGAGCCCACTCATTCTTGCCCTGACACTGGGAAAGACTGAAGGCAAAAGGAGAAGGGGGTGGCAGAGAATGAGATGGCTAGATAGCATCACCGACTCAATGCACACAAATCTGAGCAAACTCCAAGAAATAGTAGAGGACAGAGGAGCCTGGCGTGCTGCAGTCTCTGGGTTTGCAAAGAGTTGGACATGACTTAGCGACTGAACAACAGCAATACGTGTTGATCTTCCTTATTACCAGAGAGCTAGCTCAGGACTCAAGGTGGACGTCTTGGGTTATTGAGAGGATCTTGCTAGCATTACCAACAATTGTTTTGTTTTCAGTATACTAATTTTTCAGTTACCTTCTATGTATTATGCTAATTATTTTATATTTACTATTGTGATAGAAATGAATCCATTTAAGTTTAAAAAATGAGTTGGTTTAAATGCAGTGTTTATTAAATAGCAGGACTAGTGGTAAAGGAAATCGACAAAATTCATAGACTAAATGCCTGAAATTTGGGGAACACCCTGCTGTAGGTTCCTGAGTCGACTTTGTGGGATCTTTTAGAGGAAGCAGAGAGTTTCCCACCATACTTCATGTAGGGAGTTTCCTGCCATGCTTCATGCTTCATGCTTTGCAAAACAGCAAGCAGTAACATAGTGGCAGTATTATTTTATGCTGTTTTCCCCATAAAGTTATTGTCTTCCCTTACAATTTTAAATGCTTGGACATGTTGAATAAATTTGCTTTAATGATATAATTTTTTAATGTTTCCTTTTGGAATATTGCACCTTCTTCTTCCTCCGTTATCCCTCATCTTTTTTCTAGGAACAGAAGGAAATAGCTATCACCCATGACCTCAACGTCCAGAAATAAGTACTGTTGACATTATGTTATATTTCTTTCCTGCTCTTTTCTAATAATATATGCAAATGATGTGCTGAACCCATTCCAGTAAAACTCCCTGACTACTATGAGCAAAGCTTATTTTCACTTGGGTCAAATTACTCACTGCATTAGATACTGCAGATCCTTCTGGAAGGAGCCTCACTGACTGTGACATGCTCTCCTGTCTCCCCTCCTGGGTCAGCTCCTTCTCATCCTTCTAAAGACTCCCATCTCTGCTCAGTTCTTAAATGTGGGCCTTCCTCTGCTTCTACCTGAGCAGTCTCACCATCACACGAAATCTCCTGCACGCCTACTTCTTTAAGTCAGATTCCTGTCCTTAACCCCAGACATATGACTTCTTTTCCTGGATGTCCCAGGCCACACCACACTTCTCATGTCCAGAGTTATGCTCATAATTTCACCCCACACACCTGTGTTTCTTCTGTAATCCAGTCTCATTAATTTAAGCAGAAATCAAAATGTCCTGCTTGACTTCCCGCTCTCTGTCACTCCTGCAGCTGATGAGGACCCAAGCTCCCTCCTCTCACCCCAGAGCACTGTCTCCACACAGGGCCTGTGGTGTTTGAGCCCCTGGCACTGGGGGAGTTTCCCCACCTTCAGTCACCCTGCTGCTGCTACGTCGCTTCAGTCGTGTCCGACTCTGTGCGACCCCATAGACGGCAGCCCACCAGGCTCCCCCGTTCTGGGATTCTCCAGGCAAGAACACTGGAGTGGGTTGCCATTTCCTTCTCCAACGCGTGAAAGTGAAGTCACTCAGTCGTGTCCGACTCATAGCGACCCCATGGACTGCAGCCCACCAGGCTCCTCCGCCCATGGGATTCTCCCACCGCCTTATACCAAGAATGATTTTTATTTTAAATAAAAAATCGGATGTTTTTTTTAATATATATTAATTAAAAAAAAATACTGAAAAGTGTCCCTAAAACACTCTTCAGTGAATAGTCCAGGATAAATACTGAACTGTTAACCTCTAGGGAATGGGGCAGGATGGTTTATTTTATTGCTTTTATATGACTGGATTTTTTTCTTAAACAATGAGCATGTTATTTTTCCAATTAAAATTAATAAAGAGAAATGTTTTTAAGAGAAAATGCAATTCAGTGAAGACCCCCTGTTGCATGTAAGTAAGGGCTTAAAAATTCACTCCACTCTGCCTCTGCTTCTCTTCAGGCTTCCTGTCTCCCACCCTACAGGCTTATGCCACATGACTCAGGCTTATCCTATAGGCTCCAAGTGTTCTGAACCTCCAGGCCTTTGCTCATGCCATTCCCTCCATCTGCAATGCCATTCCAGTCTTTGTCCTTCCTTAAACATCCTTCATGGCTCAGGTTGTGTGACCTCTCTTTTTTTCCAATCTGGCCAAGGTGTGCAGCATATGGCACCCTAATTTCCTGAGCAGGGTTCGAACCCACATCCCCTGTGGTGGGAGTGTGGAATCTGAATCACTGGACTCCCGGGAAGTCCCTTTGTCACCTGTTCTGTGAAGGACTTCCCCACCCCAAAAGGCAGGACCGTGCTTCCTTTGCTCCCCATCCTGGGGCTTCACCCTATGGAGAGGTCCATTCTGGGGCCTATGTAATATTTACGTTTGCCCCCTCCATTTGTGTCCATAAGTCTCCTAAGAGCATGGACCATGCGTCTTAGCAAGCCCTTAAAAAACAGCGTAAGTAGGCCTGTTATTTACTGAATCTCTCCCTCCCTGTCACCTGCCCTGTGTGTCACACGTCATGTCCAATCCTGGAAGTAATCTGCAAAGCAGAGTAACGGCATCTCACGGAATGAAAACTGAAGCTCAAAGCTAGGCTACAGGTCATCCAGATGGGTTTATGGCAGATCTGGGACCTGGGGCCTGTGCCCTCTACTGCTTCTAATGAGGGACATTGAAGGCGGGGGCCGTGTCTTACATTTGACTCACTGGAAGCAAGTAACATATGATGGCTCAGTAGTCCAGCAATATATATGTATCCCTGAATAATTTGGTGGGATGGTAATCCATCTCACTAAAAGCAGCTTACCAAGTCTCTGTGTGTGAGTGTGTGCTACGTTGCTTCAGTCGTGTCCAACTCTTTGTGACTCTATAGACTGTGGCCCCCCAGGCTCCTCTGTCCATGGGGATTCTCCAGGCAAGAATACTGGAGTGGGTTGCCATGCCCTCCTCCAGAGGATTTTCCCGACCCAGAGATCAAACCCATGTCTCTTAGGTCTCCTGCGTTGGCAGGCAGGTTCTTTACCACTTGCACCACCTGGGAGGCCGCCAGGTCTGTGACTTAATCTCCATCCTCTCTTCTGTACTCCCTGAAAGAGATGCCCCAGGGCGCTTGAAAGACAAAGCAGTTTGCAGGGGTGGGCACATGTATCTACCCTTGACTAATCTGCCCTGGCTGGATCCTCCACAGTCATTTTAAAGTTGTTTGCCAAGTTCATCACACAAGGCCATGTCCCCAGAGACAACAGCTTTGTCCCTGAACAAGGCAAAGAGACAGACAAAATCTCTGGGAACAGGTACTTCTCAGGGAAACACAGGGCTCTTAGGAGACCAGCAGAAAGGTGTACACACCATGGGAATCCTGGAGATCTGGATGGAAAGCCAGGGGCTGTCTGGTCATCTGAGTGTGGCAATTGTATGCATATGGGTGTGTGTGCACAGGTTGGAGGGGGGCACTCTCCAGGGGCATCACAAGGCAGGGAGGACAGTGAGGCTCTGGCAAGTCAGAGCTGGCAAGGGTGGGGATGGTTTGTGCCCCTCAGGACCGGGAGTAGGGGAACCTCTTCTCGGAGGTTCTCAACAGCTCTCCACAAATGTTCAGCCTAAATGGAGCTGGCAGAGAAGTAGGAATGTGGCAGGGAAGATGGAGACCCTAGTTCCCTTTTGCTAGGGAGCGTGAGTGGGGGCCCATAGCAGTTTTATAAGCCCAAGAAAAGAATAAAACGCCAGCACTCTTGTCAGTTTAAAAAATGCATGTGGTTCCTGCTCTGAATTTGCTCGGGTAGAGTAGACCTAGTCCCTCCCTGGAGTTTACATTCTAGTAATGGGAGGCAAACACGGACAGACACCACGGCGGAGGGTGCCGTGGGCTTTGCTGCACACTGGCACACCGTACATTGAGAGCTAAGTGAAACGACATTTAGCTTCCCTGGTGGCTCAATGGTAAAGAATCTGCCTGCCTAATCAGGAGACCCAGGTTCGATCCCTGGATCGGGAAGATGCCCTGGAGAAGGAAATGGCAACCCACTCCAGTATTTTTGCCTGAGAAGTCTCACGGACAGAGGAGCCTGGCAGGCTACAGTCCATGGGGTCAAAAAAGAGTCGGACAGGACTTAGCAACTAAACAAGAAACTATATTCACAGTGTTCTATGCAAATGTGAAGTGCTAATCATGTTCTTACGTTTATACCTAGCACACCAGTACTTAAAAGATAAGTGGAAACCAAACTCGGTCAGGTTGCTATTGGGAAGTTGAAGGCTTCCTGCTGAACAAATAGCATTACTTTTTGCTATTCAGGATTTGGGCCACACAGGACTTTGATCTAAAAATTTTGGTAGATAAAGAATGAATATTTATTGTTTTTATGAGCATTGTTTTGTATGAAACAAATTTGGGGGAGTGGGAAAGAATAAATATTTGGGACAGCAAACATTTAAATGCCAGTAGTTAATTTACTTTCTTACCTTGATTTACAATGATAACTTTGGGTGGAGAGCTGAAAAGAAGGAACACTCTTTGTTCTTGTTTTAGTTAGAATTTCTAACGTCTAAAGGAATGTTTTTATTGCAAGTACATAAAGTAATGAAAAAAAGCCCAAGGATTTAAATGCCGTTAGAGAAGCTTAACCTCCGGGTGTTAAATGAGCAAAAGATATTCTAGCAAATTTCTTTTGAATTGTTTTCTTTTTTTTTTTTCCTTCTTAAATCCCTTCCAACTTCAGACTTTTTTGCTATAAGGAATTGAGGTGAAAGGGAGTGTTAAAAAGGGAGAAACAACAACAAAAGCACCTGAGGCTCCAGGAGAGTAACTCAGGACCCCACAAAGTGAGAACTGACTGATCCCTGGGAGGTTTGGAGTGGAGGAGCCCATAGCTGTCCCATATCTGGGTGAGTCCAGTAGTTCATCTAATAGGCCAGAGATGGCTCTATCTTTCCCCTGCATAGATCCAGTCAGCATGACTGCACAGCCACCAGCTTTGGAGTCTTAGGAACCTGAAATCCTGAAATCATATTTAGAGCTGAGGTGATGTTTAACAAGGGTCACCTAGAGGGAAAGCACCTGATAGGCTCAGGTGGCACAGATACTGGCTGTTCCTGTTTCAACATACCATTTGCCTTGATCAGATGTTATTTTCAGGAAAGAGAATGGTCTTGTATCTGGGACTTGGTCACGCTGAAAAATTGTTCTGAAATTTTAAAACACTCCACAGTTTCATAATCTCTGCAAGTGTTCAAAGGGCAGAAAAATCCCCATAGCTTATGTTTTTCAAGGCTCAGGTTTTTTTCGGATTCATTTTTCCTTATGTTTTGTTTGTTTTGCATCACGATCACAAGCAGTATGGTGTAGCTATGGCAATGCTTACAGAATTTGTGCATCAGGCTTTGTGTGCTTATAGAATTTGTGTATCAGGCTCTGGGCCATGATGCCTTGGGCTGCAGAGTCCCACACTGGGAGCAAGGAGGAAGATGACATCAAAGAACATGAGGACTGAGCACGTTTACTTTTCTGATTCTAATGACTTTGTTTGGAAAAGAGTAAACACAATTACCGTAACGACTGAGCTGAGAGGCTTTGAGGGTTTAACACGGCATTGTTTTCCTAGGGAGAGGGTGGGGACTGCTTAGGATCAGGGACAGGGGCCTGAAGACCCAGGTGGCTTTGTTTGTTTTCACTTTCTTCTCAGAAATGCATTTATGTAGTTACGGAACATTTGATGGAGTTTCACATAAAATTAACTTTGTTTATCTTCCTTATTTAAAATGGACTTATTGTTCATTATAAAATAATTCAAGGGGCCAAAAGAGTAACCTTACAGAGTACTGTCACCAAATCTCTTTCTACATTTGTCTCCCTAGCCAGTTGTTCTCCTACACAGATTTTATATCCATTTATAAATATATAACCTCTCCCCCTAACCCCAAACAACAGCATGTTGTTCAGTTGTTTGCTTTTTTCACTTAATGTATTTTGGAGGTTTTTTCTCTCTCAGTTCTCATAGAATTGCTTCATTCTTTTTATCTGCAGCATAGCATTCCATTATATGTACCCTAGTTTATTTAATCTGTCCTCTATCATAGATATTTAGGTAGCTTCTAGTCTTTTGCTATCACCAACAATGTGGCAGTTAATATTCTCGTAGCTGTGGAATTTTTCGATTGTGAGAATGTGCCTAGAGGATAAATAACTAGAATGCTGCTAAGCTGCTAAGTCACTTCAGTCGTGTCCGACTCTGTGCAACCCCATATACGGCAGCCCACCAGGCTCCTCCGTCTGTGGGATTCTCCAGGCAAGAACACTGGAGTAGGTTGCCATTTCCTTCTCCAATGCATGGAAGTGAAAAGTGGAAGTGAAGTTGCTCAGTCTTGTCCGACCCTCAGCGACCGCATGGACTGCAGCCTTCCAGGCTCCTCCGTCCATGGGATTTTCCAGGCAAGAGTACTGGAGTGGGGTGCCATTGCCTTCTCTGAAATAACTGGAATTGGACTTAACAAGTCAGAATGTGCTTTTGTTTGAAATTGTATTGCCTTGCTTTACATGAATATCATGTATACCCCCTCCAGTTTCTTCATATCCTTTGTAGCATTGTATGATATTAAACTTCTGGATCTCTGCCAGTCTAGAAGGTGGAAATGGAGCCTCGATGCAGTTTAATGTTTACTGCCCTTAAAGATGAACATATTTGCCTCAGTTTAAAGGGTTCTTTCTATTTCCGGTTCTGTGAACTGTTCATTTATATTCTTTTGCCCATTTTTCTATTGAATTTTGTTCTTTTCCTTATTGGTTTGTTACAGCTCTTTATTAATAATGTTCATCTTCTTTCCTGGAATATGAATCACAAACATATTTACCAGTGTGCTGTGTTATTTTACGTTGTTTATCCCTCTCCCTTCACTATGCAGAAAATTTTTGTTTTCATGTAGTCAGATATCCAGCTCTTCATTTTTTATGACATAAAGGTTTTATTTTATACTTAAGGAGACTTTTCCCAAAATACTGTAGTTTATTTTAAAAAAACCTTCCATGTTTTTATTTATTTGTTTATGAATTAATATTTGGTGTATCTGGAATTTATTTTGGTGGAAGGTATAAGGCAGAAAACCAGCCTAACTAGTATTATACATATTGCCATCTGTTTGCCTCAGCATCACTTATTAAATAATATATCTTTCCATTAATGTTTTGACAAGTTACTATTATATGTATTAAATTACTTCAGGAATTTAGTTCTGTTTCTGGATATTCTGTTTTATGTCATTGATCAGTTTTCTAGTCAAAGTCAGTACCACTTTGCTTTTAAAACTGTAGTTTCTTTATGTACTTTTAAATCTTGTAGAGTTGGCTCTCTCCTGTTACTATTTTTTCTCCAGATTTTCATGGCTATTACTGCTTGCTTATGGCTGTTGAAATCAGCTTGTCTAGTTCCCCCACAAAAATAGTTAGCCTTTTGTTGGAAGCACATTACGTTTACAGGTTGATATAGGGAGAATTGAATTTTAGCATATTAAGTCTTTATCTCAGGACATGGTATTTTTTTGCTGTTTTTTTCCAAGTCTTCTTTTATGTCTAGTGGCAGATTCTTTTAATACTCATTCCTGTAAAGAGAATTCCTGCTAATGATTTACTAGCAAGAGGATAAGCTCCCCAGAGAGTTATTCAGACAAAGCACGATTTTGACTTACTTAACATATATAAATATTTCTGATCTTTGAGAATCATCTTCTTCTTTATTTAAATATACACAGCCAGGGATTTTGCATCCGTATGATACTATTAGTAACATAAAAAATGAAAAACATTTGCAAAATCACCCTGCATAGTGGTCCCCTTTGGATATAGTAAGAGGACAGCAAGATAATTTTCTAGTCTCTAGAATTATATTCTCTCTTTCTCTCTCATTTTTATATTTAAATTTTACTTAACTTTTAAAAAAGAAATCTTACATTTTGCAACACTTGTTTATTTTACAGAAAAGCTTCAAAAGTAGTACAGTGTTCTTGTATTCCCTTTACCCAGTTTGCCCTAATATCAATCATTGTAAACAACTATGGCGCATTTGTCAAAATAGAAACTAACATTGGTACGTTACTTGTAACTAAACTCTAGACCCTACTCTTGGGAGAAGGAAATGGCAACCCACTCCGGTGGAGAATCCTGTGGACAGAGGAGCCTGGAGGTCTGCTGTCCACAGGGTCGCAGAGTCGGACTCGACTGAAGCGACTTAGCATGCATGCATTGGAGAAGGAGATAGCAACCCACTCCAGTATTCTTGCCTGGAGAATCCTGTGGACAGAGGAGCCTGGTGGGCTGCTGTCCATAGGGTCGCACAGAGTCGGACACGACTGAAGCGACTTAGCAGCAGCTGCAGCAGCAGCAGCAGACTTTACTCAACTCTCACTAGTGTTTCCATTCATGTCATTTTTCTGTTCTGGGATCCCATCAGGAAACCACGTCATGCTTAGTAGTATTGCTCTTTGGTTAACCCGCAGAGGGAGGCAGCAACCTTGCTCTTCACAGTCTCGGGTTAACCATGCAGGCTCTTGTATGGCTGGAGGGAAACCCTTATGACCACAGAATCAGATCATGTGATCACATGACTCATGCTCTTTCTGTCCTACCTGTGCCTTGCTGTATTTGCACCGTTCCATTAGTCTCACCTAACTGTGTGTGTATGTATCTGTGTGTTTTTAATATGAAGGCAAACCAACATTTCTTTGGGCCTTTGTTAATGTCTCGCCTTCACATGCTGTTGATAACGCTGTTGTACATATTTTGATGAAACTATTGCTTGTTAAATCAATAAATGGGTTCATTTTCTTACTGTCCGCATTTGCGTAACCTACAAAGATAAGCAGGATGGGCTTTTTTTTTCCCCGCCGGTGGTTAAAGGTACGAGGTCTTACAAATCCGGGTTCAAACCTAGCTCAGAGACTTAGCAACTGTGTGATCTTCAGCAAGTTAATGTCTCTGAGCTTCAATTATATAGAACAGAGTGATCACAGAAACTTCCAGAGATAATGTATGCATAGCTCTCAATACAATAAAATTTCTAATAAAAGGTAGCTTGTATCCCTGGCCAGCTCCCGTTCTCCCTGATCTCACATAAGCTTTATACCCAGCACATCGCTTGAGGCCACAGCTTGGTATTAGCACTTACGTGGTGCGCCGTGAAGGGAAAGGTCTGGGGAGAAGCCTCAGTGATCGGGGTTCTGTGAGGTACCGGCGCCACATACTGTTCCACCTCCTCGCCTTTCCGTGCATTGCTATTCGATTCTGTGCGCAGCTCGGTTTTCCCGGGTGTGGCAGTGGGAAGGGCGGACTTGGCTCAGGTGCGCCAGGCGGGTGGAGGAGTGTGGGGCAGGGAGGGTCTCCTCCCTTCTCTCAGGCGGCTCCGTGTGCGGCTGCAGCGTGGGAGTGTCTGCCCGGATGGGCACTGCCAAGAGGCCGGGGCCGAGCTCACTGGCCTGGCTCTGGGCGAGCCTCTGGCTCGCTGCTCTGTGTCTGGGGAGCCCTTAAGGAGCTCCCACAAAGGCAACCGTGGGCCCTTCTGGGTGCCACTTCCAGGCTCTGCTGCCAAAGGGGAATTTTCTAGTTCACCTGGGAACATTCAGAAAGAGCCAGAGAACAGGAGAAGAGGGCAGGGGCAGGCTCCTTGATCTGCTCCACAGATCCTCCTGAGCTACAGGGGGAAATTCTAGCTCAGGGTGTTTCTGGAGATTTATTGTAATTAACCTTTTTCAGTCAATGGTGTTACCTCAGCAAAACTTGATCCATTTTTCAGTATGGAAAAAAGTATTGATTTTACATAGTAAGGCCTTCCATCTCAGCTCACTTTTTTTTTTTTTGAACCTGGAGGTGATGCTAATGATTCCTTCTTCTTTTTTAAATTTCATTTTTTTCTACTGTAGTTATAAAATCCTGCTATATATATAAACTGTTATTATTAATGTTATTTCAGGTTTTCAATGGAAGAATATTAATGAGGAAAATAGAAACTTAAGTTATTTAGTTGCTCTTTTTTCTAATGATATATCCTTAATAATGTATGGAAATAGCTCATAGATAAACACAGTCTTCCTCAAACCTGTTTGTTGTTGTTTAGTCACTAAGTCATGTCCAATTCTTTGTGACCCCATGGACTATAGCCTGCCTGGGTCTTCTGTCCATGGGATTCTCCAGGCAAGAATACTGGAGTGGGTTGCCATGCCCTCCTCCAGGGGATCTTCCTGACCCAGGGATTGAACCTAGGTCTCCTGCACTGGCAGGCAGATTCTTTACCACTGAGCCACCAGGGAAGCCCTTCAAGCCTATTTAGCAACAAAATAATCCCCAATCTCAGTAATAAATAATCCATGCAAATAAATATCTGCAGGATTCTCGTCCATATGCTTACTGTTCTGTTTTGGAGTCAGGGGACCCAGGAAGGCAAAAGGATAATTTTTAGTATAATATGTCTTTGGGTAATATATTCATACATTTTTTTTTGTCTTTGCTATGGTATATTTAGTATAGCACTAAATATATATGGTATATTTAGTTGAGGACTGCTTTATGTTTTGACTGCTTCTCTACAAAGCTAGTGTATGGATCTTTGTATCTTTGAATATGAATGTAAATTATCATTACAGTATTATGGGAAAGAAAGAAGTCTGATACATACATTTCTCTCACTACTTTCTTTTTCTTTTTCCAGGAGAACTAGTTTGGCTATTAAGGGAACCTCTCAACCCAGAGCAGAGCAAGAGAAAGTAAGGTTTCCGAGAAAAGAGCTGTTTACCATCAAAGCAAACTGGGTCCCACACAGACATGGTATATTATACACGAAGACAGAGGTAAATGCCCATGGTTTTTACAAGTAATTTGCTGCGCTTATATAAATGCAGAAGAGCCTTCAGAATCCTTACTGATCATACTGTTTGCTTTTTTATTGTTAAAAAGGGCATCAAATAATCAAATGTAATTTTAAAAATCAATTGTCTGGATTCTGTACCCTCCTCATCCCCAGAGACTGATGCTTCTGTGTATCTACATTTATCTATCAGGGAGGAATGATTCGTTCCATGGGATAATGCGAATTTGGTGACGCCACATGACGAACATTTACTAACCTTTTATTTATCAAAGTGTCTTTCTCTGCTCAGTTTTAACAAGCTGGAATTTCACTCGGAGTTATACATTTCTTGGGTTAATCTATATTTTATAAATACGTGAAATTATTAATTCATTCTGTCTGTAGCGTGCGTGGCCCCTGAAGCTTATGGCAGTGCTGTTATCTGTTGTAGGGATGCAAACATGCTCTTTGATGTGTTATTCTTGGGGACTGGGAAGGATAAAGACGGAATACTCACTGGGCCCAGCTCTCCAGATGGGCTGAAAATGCAGCAGTGAGTTATGTGCATTTCCTGAGAGCAGGGTCGTAACTTCCCCATCAGGACCATGTTGGAGATAACAGGACACTTCCGGGAGGAGCAGCCCCAGCCATTCCGGCTCAGTGCCCCTCTAGGATGGGGCATGGCACCCCGCCCGCCAGTCCTCAGACTCCCCTTCCTGCACATGCATGCTTCAGTAAGCTGCTCCCGCATTTGCTGTGTGGAATGAGTTACACCATCCAGGAAAAATGCCCCGTGGGAATAATGAAAATAATAATCATGTACAGTGCCAGCATATGTCACATCCTGTTCTAAGTGCTTTATTCCTGTTGATTCGTTTAATCCTCACAAGAGCCTTGTAAGATAAGCTTTTCAGCGTCCTCAGTTACAGATGGGGAAACTGAGGCCCGGGGGGCTACCTGTGTATCCCTCTTATTCTCTGCTCCCCCTCTGTTTTAGTGAATCGATTTATGCTTAGAATGGAGACTCATTTGTGTGTGTGTGTTTTTTTTTTTTCCCCTTTGAGACTTTATTCTTTAATTTATTAACTCATTCTTTCAGTCAATGTGTTGAGAAACACTATGAGCCAGGCACTACGGGAGGCTTTAGGATTCCGCCAAGACCAAGACAGGCATATTGGTGACCCCACCAAGCTTATGCTCTGTTGGGAAAGACAGACTTTAAACAGATAATTACGACAGACAGCAGAGATGGTGGGGAAGAGCTAGATGCTGTAGGAGAGCAGAGTGGGAGAATGTAATCTGGTCTGGGCATCAGAGTGTTCCCCAGGTGGAGTGAGAGCTAGCCAAGAGAAGAGAAAAGAGGAAACAGTCCAGGCAGAGGGAACTCCAAGGTCGAGGCAGGCAGGAGGTCTATGGATAAAGAGAAAGTGCTGCTTGGAGAACTCACAAACAAAGGTCAAGTCTGGAGTATGGCCTGGGGTGGGGGTGTGGGGAGGGAGACAGTGGAGAGCAGGCTGGGGTAGAAGGCTGAGAGCTTGGTCAGCAATTGACGATTTGTCATTTAAACTCAGGGAGAGGGCTTTCAAAAGATAATCATGGAAGTGATGTGACCTAACTCACACCTTCACAAAGATCTGCCCACGGCTGTGTGGAGAGTGCCCTGAAGTGGGGTCACCGCTGGGGCACGGGAGGCCAGTTAGATGGCTGTTGCAGTTATCTCCCACCCTTGGGACGCTGACAAGTCCTCTCTTCAGCCAGCAGACACTCGGCAGGGTGAGAAACCTTCAAAGCCCCTGCATTCCGCCAAAGGCCAGGGAATACCAGTGTGCTTGGTTGATGTGGCTGGGTCAGACTGATGCAGGGTTCCCACAGCTGGTGTGCTTAGTGGAGGAGCGCTGCAGAGACAGAGAGCCCAGAGATATGAACTCTGGATGTCTGTTCATTGTTGGTTCATTCAATCAATAAACATGTTGGCACTCAGTTTTTTGTCCAATTAATTGACAGCTACCATTTCAAGCGTGTTTCACCAGGCACCATTCGAGGCCTTGAAGTGGATCGTCTCATTTATTTTTCATCACAGCCCTCTGAAGTGAGTGCTTTATTTATTCCCCAGTTTCCAGTTCAGGAATCTAGGCGAAGAGCTTAAATTACTTACCTAGGCCATACAAGTAGTGACAGGAGAGGAGCCAGGATTCCCCTAAATGAATGAATGAGCACAATCACCACCTCCCCTCACTTGCCTCTAATGATGTGTGAGCATGCTACCTGACTGTGAACTTCCCACCAACAGTGGGAGATCGCCACTGTCTTTATGTGGATTAAGCTACTGTGTGGGGCTCACACAGTCTATCACCTGTGGCTTTGATGCTAGAATAGAGGAAAGAAAATGCAGCCATGACCTTTCTGTGTCATGGGCAACATGTTGCACGTGCTCAGCTATTAAAACAAGTATCTGATAAGAAAGTTTCTGTAGGGAAAATGAATATGCAAAAAAAGTCCAGACTCATAGGAGAAGACCCTGATGCTGGGAAAGATTGAGGGTAAGAGGAGAAAGGGGTGGCAGAGGATGAGATGGTTAGATGGCATCACTGATTCAGTGGACATGAGTTTGAGCAAGCACCAGGAGACAATAAAGGACAGGGAAGTCTGCTGCTGCTGCTGCTAAGTCGCTTCAGTCGTGTCTGACTCTGTGCGACCCCATAGACGGCAGCCCACCAGGCTCCCCATCCCTGGGATTCTCCAGGCAAGAACACTGGGGTGAGTTGCCATGTCCTTCTCCAATGCATGAAAGTGAAAAGTGAAAGTGAAGTCACTCAGTTGTGTCCGACTCCTAGCAACCCCATGGACTGCAGCCCACCAGGCTCCTCCGTCCATGGGATTTTCCAGGCAAGAGTACTGGAGTGGGGTGCCATCGCCTTCTCCAACAGGGAAGTCTGGCATGCTGCAATTCATTGGGTCACAAAGAGTCAGACATGACTTAGCGACTGAACAACAACGATTTTTTTTTTTTTTTTTAGCTTTTTTGTTTTCCTTTTTGGCCATGCCATGAGGCATGTGAGATCTTATTTCCCCAACCAGGAGTTGAACCTGTGCCCTCTGCAGTGGAAGTACAGAGTCTTAACCATTGGGACAGCCAGGGAAGTCTAGGCAATACTCATTTTTAAGGCATTTATAGTTAAGTTGAAACACTTTCATGCCCACAGAAGATGATAATATACTAAAAACCACCAGAATAGTATTATAACTTTTGGTTGTCTTAGAAATTTTTCCCTTTGTGGGCCTCTTTCTCCATTAAAGAAATATTAAAAAATATATATCCTGCAAACATAGGGAACAAAGAGGAATATAATCCAGGCTGGATTCATTATTATATCTTTATTATTATTATTTTTCTTTTTTTGGTTGCACTGCTTGGCATGTGAAATCTTGTTTCCCCAACCAGGCATCAAACCTATGCCACTTACATGGGATACATGGAGTCTTAACTACTGGACCACCAGGGAAGTCCCTTTTTACATAAACGTGTGTGGGCCTCTCGGAGAAGGCGATGGCACCCCACTCCAGTACTCTTGCCTGGAAAATCCCATGGACCTAGGAGCCTGGTGGGCTGCAGTCCATGGGGTTGCTACAAGTCGGACACGATCGAGCGACTTCACTTTCACTTTTCACTTTCATGCATTGGAGAAGGAAATGGCAACCCACTCCAGAGTTCTTGCCTGGAGAATCCCAGGGACGGGGGAGCCTGGTGGGCTGCTTTCTATGGGGTCGCACAGAGTCGGACACGACTAAAGTGACTTAGCAGCAGCAGCAGCATAGCTGTAAGGGACTCAAAGTGAGCCCCAAAGATGATGCTGAGTGGTCAGTTTCCAGGACAAGGCAGAGATGGGAAGGGCAGCTGAATAAAGTCTAGAGTGAAGTGGGGAGGGAGGCAGGTACATAGTGAGAGAGCCTGAGGATTCTCTTTTATCTGATGCCGATGTGGAGTTGGGGAGGAGGTTGCTTAAAGGCACCTAGCAGAGTGGGCGAGACCGATGTGGGCCAATGTGGCTAGGGAAGGGCCCAGGGGAAAGGTGGGACCCTGGCCCAGACCCTGAGAGCCGGAGAGTAGGGCCAGGGAGGCAGACACCACGGCGGGTATAGGGCAGGACTGTGCAAGGCAATCTGGAAAGGCACATTAGATCAGGAGGACACGGCGATAGCACGAATTGGAGTGTTCTCCATTCAGGGACCATTTTGCAAAAACAAAAACTGCTAAATGCTGAAAGCCATTTCCAGTCTCCTTTTGATCATATCTAGTCTGCAAAACACACAGCTGAGCCCAGAATCAGAGGAGTGAGCAGTTCACTGCAAAGTTACATAGCAAAAGACACCAGCACAGAGAGGAGTAAAGGACTAGGGTCATGGAGATGAACTACTGTAGCGAGTGACAGGATGCAGTCCTCATGTGAAAAGGACTATGCCAGTGGTTGCGGGGAGCATAGGTCTGGGGAGCAAGAGTGGGATGAGAGCGGATGGGCAGGAGCCTGTGCCAGAGTCCAGACTGGAAGTGACAGTGGCTTGGAGTCGGCTGGTCCCAGTAGAGATAGTGAGAAAGGCTGAGTTCTGAGTATATTTTGAGGGTAGCGCTGACAGGTACTTGCTGATGGCTAAGATGCATGATATGAAGGGTAGGAAGGAGTGAAAGATGGCTCCTAGGTTTTTGGCCTGAGCAAGTGGATATCACGTCCTCCGAGGCCCCAGTAGTCCAAGAAGTGGTGGGTGGCATGCGGATCCCACGGGCGTGTTCCCTTTTTGATCACTCAAGGAGCTGCACGGCGTGCATTTGTCTGTGTGGCTTTCTGTGTGCATGTTGGCTCTTATTTCTAAAACTCGGAAAAAACTGATAGCAAAGTGCTCAATAAACTCTGAGAGCCAGCCTCACTACTCCCTCTGATTCAGTCCCCTGTGACTCTTCTTTCAGTATCTGTTGAATTTTTCCTTTCTACCTCCCTTGCTTGCTCTTCAGCTCAGACCTCTTGCCTGGACAATTACAATAGCACGAGCTTATCCCCCTGCCTCTGGGTCCCCTGTCTGTTCTTACACTGTGGCAGAAAAACTTTTACAAAGTACAAACACGATCATGGCTCTTTCCTACCAAAAAGTACTTCCCCACAGACTCGAGGTCAAACCCTGCTGTTCGTGTCGTAAACCCCTCTCAGGTGTGGCTTCTTGTGCCGAATCTTGTGCTGCTCGCTCCTCAGGCAGCGCAGCTGTTTCTTATGCAACACCCTGGGCTCACACGGCCCTTGCTCTGTCTAGAGCACCCTTGTCCCCGGGTGGTCCTGGATAAGATTCCCCTCAGTTACCCGCTCCTCTGTGATGCTCTTCCAGTGTTCTCCATTCTTTTCCGCCAGCCCTTGGCTTTACACTTCCTTTCACGTATTATTACAAATAGCATACTGCATTGTAATTAATTTTTAAGCAAAGTTTATTTGCTTCTTCCTAGCAAGGAGACCTGAATAAAGTGAAACAACTAGCCATTTGAATATGATTATACAAAAAAGTAATAGAAAGAAGGAAAAAACATCCTAGATCTCACCACTGAAAAATCTTTCCTTTTAATTTTTTTTCAAGGCTTATTTTAAAAATATAGTTGGAAACATACTGATAACATTTAAATTCTGTGTCTTGCTTCTTCATGTAATATTATAACATAATGACTCTCGATATTTAAAAGTGTTTCATATATTTTTATGGAAAACCCTATTTCCATGCTATCTCTTAGCATCTTAACTTCCTGACCTGTTCAGTTCAGTTCAGTTGCTCAGTCATGTCCGACTCTTTGCGACCCCATGAATTGCAGCACGCCAGGCCTCCCTGTCCATCACCAACTCCCGGAGTTCAGTCAAACTCAGGTCCATCGAGTTGGTGATGCCATCCAGCCATCTCATCCTCTGTCATCCCCTTCTCCTCCTGCCCCCAATCCCTCCCAGCATCAGAGTCTTTTCCAATGAGTCAGCTCTTTGCATGAGGTGGCCAAAGTACTGGAGTTTCAGCTTTAGCATCATTCCTCCCAAAGAAATCCCAGGGTTGATCTCCTTCAGAATGGACTGGTTAGATCTCCTTGCAGTCCAAGGGACTCTCAAGAGTCTTCTCCAACACCACAATTCAAAAGCATCAAATCTTTGGTGCTCAGCTTTCTTCACAGTCCAACTCTCACATCCATACATGACCACTGGAAAAACCATAACCTTGACTAGACGGACCTTAGCTGGCAAAGTAATGTCTCTGCTTTTGAATATGCTATCTAGGTAGCTTTTATCTAACATGTGTTGTCTTTCCATAGATGTATTATTGGATTTACTGTTTTTCATTGATTTATATAAGATTTTTCTATATAAAAAATATAAACCATTTTCAGTTTTAAAGTATCATTTAAGACTGAATTAGGCTGAAAGGAACAGAAAAGCAGGTGTATTTTTTTGGCTCCTTATTAAGGTATAATTGACAAATAGAATGGCATACATTTAGAGTGTGCCATATGATGATTTGATATATGATACATTGTGAAATCATTACCACAGCTAAGTTAAATAACACTTCCATCGTCTCACATCGTGACTCTTTTTGATGGGAACACTGAAGACCTACTCTCAGAAAATTTCAAGTATATATAAATGTTTTAGTTTTCCATTATTGCTGCAATAAATTATTACAAACTTAGTTGCTTGAGCAATGCAAGTGTTTTCTCTTATAGTTATGGAGGTCACAGGTCCAAAATGGGCCTCACTGGGCTACAGTCAAGGTGCTAGCAGGACTTGTTCCCTTCTCGAGGCCCTAGCGTAGCATGCATGCTCAGTCATGCCTAACTCGTTGCAACCCCAATGACAGCAGCACACCAGCCTCCTCTGCCAATGGGATTGTCCAAGCAAGAATACTGGAGTGGGTTGCCACCCCTCTTCCAGGGGATCGTCCTGACCCAGGGCGTGAACCCACATCCCCAGCGTCTCCTACACTGCGTGCTGATTGTTTACTGCTGAACCACCAGGAGGCCCTAGGGGAGAGGATTTTTTCCTGTCTGGTCTAGCTTCTAGAGCCTGCCCGTTTTCCTTGGCTGAGACCTTTTCCTCTATCTTCAAAGCCAGTGATGGCAGGTTCAGCCATTCTCAGGTAGTATAACTCCCATTTCTGCCTCCATCATCACGTCTCCTGCTCTGGCTCTGATAGCTTGTCTGCTTTTAAAGACTCTCGTGTTCACATTGGGCCCACCTGTGTAATCCAGACTACTCTCCCTGTTTTAAGGTTAGCAGAATTGCAGCCTTCATTCCATCTGTACCCTCAATTCCTCTTTGTCATGTAACATAACATAACCACCGTTGCAAAGAATTAGAATATGAACATCTTTCGGGGGCTAGTGTTACATGCCACTCAGGCATATAAATGAGTTAGATGTTGCCTGTCTTATGAAAAAATAAATCTAAGGGTATCAGTCCAGGACTGGTATGACAACTAATCATGCCATTTGGTATTCAGTTTCTTCTCATCTTTCTGCTTCGTCGTCCTTAGTGTATGGACTTTCGACAATGGACTTACTGCCTCACGGTTGCCAGATGGCTGCTGAACCTCTGGGCATTTCTTCTCTGCTTCAGGAAGGAAAAAGGTGCCATTATAAAGGGTAAAAGAGCAAAAGGTAGAAGCGAATGTGTTAGGTCAGATTCCCCAGAAGCAGACCCTGGTCTATGCACGTGTTAGTGATTTACTGAGTGAGTGGTTCTAGGAGAAAGCTGTAAGTGGACGGAATGAGAGAAGCAGCCCAGAGAAGACTATACAGCCAAGCAAGGGAGTGCTTCAACCTGAGTTTAAGGGGGACACAGCATGAGCTACACAAGTCTGTTTCATTTCCATCTCCAAGCAAGTAGCAGACCCCTGCTCCAGCCACTGGGGGAGGCATGGGGATGTGAACACCGTGCTGTCGCCGCAGCGGCTCTAGTCGCCCAAAGAGAGCTGTTTGAAGAAAGTAACAGGTGCCAGCTGTTAGAACTGGGATGCACAGACACGAGGCCAGGGTGCCCGGAACAGATAAAGAGTTTCTGAGAGCTCTGGGCCGAGCACCAAGCACTAGCTGGGATTTGTCTCTTCTGTGATGCCTCTCTGGACGCCCTCGGTTGGCAATCTCCAATACATTCCTTCTGTCCAGACTTATCACCTCCCCACCCCTCACTGCAAAGATGTCTAGAGCAGGATTTTTAGCTGGATGCATTGTTACTTCAACAAAATTAGAGTTCTGTTAGTAAGTAAAAAGGAGAGAATGGATATGGGATAGGCAACCGTCAGAGTCTGCTAAAATGTATATCTCATTTGTTTACTTTAACTTTTAGTCATTTTTCTTAAATGGATGATTAAAAATTTACACTGTAGATATTTTCTTTTGTAATCTTTATCACTATTGAAAAATTAAAATACCCTCCTTAAACAGATCTGATAAATATCAATTTATATTTTATCTGTATTTTCTAGTCTATAAAAATATTTAGCTCTTTATATCCTATTTTGAAGAATAATTTCAAGTATTACCACAGACGATTATCTATACAAAAACACAGTTATTTGGTGGGCCATGTATTTCATTTCACTGGTCTGTTTATTCCCTCTTCGGTGCCATGTTTTAAAAAATTGTGTGCTTTTATACCATATTTTAATTTTAATAGGCAAATGCCCATCTTTATTTCTCTTCTTTTAAATTAGTAGTGGGTTTCATGAAATTACTTTCAACATCCATTATTGTGACATTGATGCTTTTGAACTGTGGTATTGGAGAAGACTTTTGAGAGTCCCTTGGACTGCAAGGAGATCCAATTGGTCCATTCTAAAGGAGATCAGCCCTGGGTGTTCATTGGAAGGACTGATGCTAAAGCTGAAACTCCAGTACTTTGGCCACCTCATGCAAAGAGCTGACTCATTGGAAAAGACTCTGATGCTGGGAGGGATTGGGGGCAGGAGGAGAAGGGGATGACAGAGGACGAGATGGCTGGATGGCGTCACCGACTCGATGGACGTGAGTCTGAGTGAACTCCGGGAGTTGGTGATGGACAGGGAGGCCTGGCATGCTGCGATTCATGGGGTCGCAAAGAGTCGGACACAACTGAGTGACTGAACTGAGCTGATTATGACATTATAATTTTTCTAACTGATCAATTCACATGTATATTATTAATTAACTCTGCACTTAACATCAATGAGCTTCACTTTGCTCTGAAAAAGATGGTGTTCAATTAGGTGACTATTAGGCTCCCACTCAGGTCTAACATTTTAACATTACGTTTTACTGTGTTCCAAACACTGCGCTAAGCATTTTATGTGCATTGTTTTCTTATATCTTCACAACAGTCCTGCAGAGTAGGATTATTATCATTATCTTCAGTCCACAAAAGAGCATTTGCAGATCAGGGAGCTGCATTAGAATCCAAGCCTGGTTGACTTAAAGTCCAGGTCTCTCAACTAAAGCATTCACAGTAGCACTAGTCATTTGTATTAACTGCCTCCCTTATGGGTAATTCATTAGGCATCTTAGGAGAATATGAATGAGGTTTACTCAACTGAATGCATTAACACCTTCTTGGGACTTCCCTGGTGGCCCCATGGTTAAGAATTCGCCTACTAATGCCAGGTTCCTGGTCTGGGAAATAAGATCCCACCTGCCTCGGGGCAACTACACCCCCATGCCACAGCTCTGGAAGCCAGTGCTCCAGAGCCTGAGAGCCAGGACTAGAGGAGCCACCACCATGAGAAGCCTGCGCTCCACAACGGGAGAGTGGCCCCGGTCCCCACACCCAGAGAAGCCCTGTGCGCAGCAGGAAAGACTCAGCACAGCTGAAAAATAAAAATAAAACAGCAGCAGCAACAAAGCACCTTCTTAACTCAAGGGAAGAAAACAAATGTAAAGAACTTGCTACATGTTCATGCATCCCCAAATTCAACCCATGCTTTATTATGTGAACCAAGAAAGAGAAATCTGCAAGGATGGAAAAAGGAAGGTACCCACCAGACCACCTATTTTTGTAATATACTAATTAAAAGTAATAAATGCTAACAGATATTAGCGTAATATCTACATTTCATTAGCTAGGAAAAAAGCACACAATTCCAGAAATGGCACCTTTAGCTCTAGAACGCACTGACAGTGAAACAGCGATCACTACGTCCAACAAGTAAAGCAGATCTTTCTGCTGATGCTTTCAGGGTAATGGTAATTAAATAAATTTTTGGTTACTCCTGTCCTGTGTCCTGCACTAAGTTGATTAACCTGTTTAATGAGTATATGAGAATGACCAAAGCTGACCTCACATCAAAGAGCCCCATTGTTGCTGTGTGCTGACCTGAATTCTAACTGTGCCCTTGGTTCTTTAATTGCTCCACAGATGTGCTGGAGACTAGAGTAGGTATTTTAAGTGGCAATGAATCTGTTTTCCCAGATGTGTTCAGTTACTCAACATACGATTTTAGATGCTGGTCTGCATACCCAGGCTCTGAACATTCCCCCTCTTTGGGAAGATTCAAAGGTTACCCACCTTTGATACATCTCATTGGTAATCAGTCTTATTTCTATGGTAAAACTTAACTACGTATTATTGAACATCACCAAAGAGTTTAGAAAAGAAAGTCTGTAAATTAAGTCAATAGTGAGTAAAACAAAATTCAGGCTTTAGGAATCCCTTGGGGCTTCCAAGGGGGTCGTTAGAAGCAGATAAGGCTTTCTTAGAGCATTGTCATCAAGGGCCAACTGTTACTTCAAGCTACAAGTGCTCAAAAGGAAGCTGGTTCTTAAGTGACAACATTGATTAAAAAACAAAAAACAAACCCCTAAAACTCAATAACATTTGTTGTAGTCTTCTTTCCAATTCCTCTGGAACGTGTTTTTGTAAGCAAGGTGGAGAGGGTGTTATTGCTGTTTGCCGTGGAATGATGACATCCTGATCTCATTCTTCATTCTGGCACTTTTTTTTTTTTTAAAACACTTCAAGTTCATATACTTTTGTTGTTTAAGCCTTAAAAAAATAAGCTGGCTTAAGATCTTTTTGTGACAGGTTTATTTTTTTGGTGGGCAGGGGGACATGTATAAATAAGGATAAATAAAGCAACTAGGCCCCCTTTACTGTAGTCACGCCTGCGCCCATTCCTGGAGTGGAAAGGACCCACTGTGTAGAACGGGGCTCAAATGACTTGTGTCCTCCAATCTGCATCTTATCACCTGTGACAGCATCCCCCGACGTAAATGTGAAGTGGCACCCACCCCAGGCTGGGTGGGTTGGGAGGGGTGGGAGCAGTAGGAAAGGCCACGGGGATGGAGGGAATGTATGGGACCAGCAGCGGACAACAGGGCAAACAGCCTTTCTGCAGGAGCCTGGTGATCCCAGCAGTCCTAGCTTCTCAAACTGCTGTCTGTCGCTGCTTTTCCATCCCTGCCACCTGTCTTGGTCACTTAGATTCTGGTCCTAACGCGATATACTGTGACCTTGAGATAGTCATGTACCTTCTTTGGGCCTCTGCTTCTTCATCTGTAAAATGAAGGTGTCCGACATTATCTCCAAAGTTTGTTCCAGTAAATGAGTCGTCTGCTATCTTGCGGTCATCTTATCAGAGTATTTCAGTAAGAAGGTGAGTAAACTATTTCCCAAAGTCTCTCTCTCTCTCTTTTTGTTTTTTGAGATGTCTTTGGATTTTATTTCTTGTTCCCTCACAAGCATGTTTTAAAAATGCACAGTTTATTGGTTGTAGGTAGTTTTATAAAGAGACAAAGTGGCTGGACTCCAGATAGCCTGAAGATGATGTCGGGGCTCCCCCCTCAACCTCCCAGTTTTCTGAAGAGAAGGATCTAGAGTGCGCATGTTGGTCCATTATCACAGCCAGGAAAGGGCCACGTAAGGAGAGTCAGGGAAGTGGGGAGAGCCAGACTGTTTGTGCCGTTGGCCAGAGCGTTGCTAGTGACCCTGCCCCTGAATAGAAAGCGTTCGGTCGTCTTATTGTTCGAGGAAGATAGCTAGCACGTCAGCTGGACCGCTCCACGCAGTAGTCTGCAGGAGGCCGAGGGATTTTTATTTCTCTAGGTGTCTGGCTGCCACTAATCCCACGTCTAAGTGGGTCGTATTATGCTTCTTCACTCTGTCTACTTGTGTACCCCGCAGTGAAACCTGTAGATGCTGGCGGCAGCAGCTAATGCTCAGAAACACTTCCGGAAAGGCAGCCTCTGAAGCACCTTCCTTAGGGTTGCTCTGGTGGGGAGCTGTCCTGGGAAAGGAGGTTAGCATGTGGGGGAGCGGGAGTGATGGAGCGAGAGCCAGGGCTGACGGGGCAGAAGGGAGGAGAGTCCACCGAGGCTCGTAAGATGCAGGTCTGTCTCCGGAAGCAGCCTTCCCAGAAATTACCTGCCTGTGAGTCGTTCTTTTTCTCTGTTATCAGCATCTCTTCTACATTTTTTTTCCCCAGATCCCTATGTCAGAGACCCTCTGATTCACATTTTGGTTCCTATCTAACTAGAGGGACGAGGGGTATCAGGATTCTGACAAGACACCAGGAGTCTGGTCCATGGGTTTCCCTGTGCCCGGCGCAGAGTGAAGACCTGCCCTGTCCAGGGACCACTGCCCTCCCCCAGCAATCCTCCTCAAAAGATTTCTCTAACCATGGAACTTAGAGTAAAGAGGTGGAGGTGAGGTTTCTGGTCTTAACCCAGAAAGAAAGTTCAGGAAAACTGCTGCCTAGACCTGAGCTGTGACAGGAAGGGCTTACAACTCGGGTCAGTAGGAGTAGTTGAGCATCAGACTCACAAAACACTGGTTTTAGAACCAGACTCAGATGTTGCATGGCCTCAGTTATTGTTACTATGCTGTACTGCTGCTGCTGCTGCTGCTAAGTCGCTTCAGTCGTGTCCGACTCTGTGCGACCCCAGAGACGGCAGCCCACCAGGCTCCCCCATCCCTGGGATTCTCCAGGCAAGAACACTGGAGTGGGTTGCCATTTCCTTCTCCAATGCATGAAAGTGAAAAGTGAAAGTGAGGTTGCTCAGTCGTCTCTGACCCTTCGCGACCCCATGGACTGCAGTGCACCAGGCTCCTCCGTCCATGGGATTTTCCAGGCAAGAGTACTGGAGTGGGGCGCCATTGCCTTCTCCGACTATGCTGTACTAACTGTAGGTAAAGGGGACAAGTAACTATGGTACTTCAACTATAGTTAATTATTTCCCTTCATGTGGGGAAGATGGTTCAGGGGTGGCTGATTGTGAGACCTTCAGAACAGACTTCGAAATCAGTTCGTGACCTCACGGCTAGCCTTGGTCCCACTCACACTCACTCTGTGAACTCAGTTAAGCTCCTTCTCTCTCAGCTCCCAGTTCCTCACCTGGAACTTGCTCATAATAACATTAGTTCTAGGGAATGTCCTCTTTGAAGATTCAGGATGAGGATCTTGGTGAATGTACATCATAAAGGGCTACATACATTTCATTCTTTTGCCACAGTCATAGCAAATGTGCAGCAGCTCTGTTATGTACTTTTTTTTTTTTTTGTATTAGATTCATTCTGAGTTCCATTTATTGTCCCTGGTTTTGTTCTCTTATTTCTTTTCATTTCCAATTTATAGATCTGCAAAATATATAAACTATTCTGGGTACAAGGTAGGGTGTGTGTAAGTAATTGAATACATTTAAATTATAATTTTGCTAGTAGAGTGATAAAAGAATCCAAAAGATAGGCTAACTCCAACCTCCAGGGTCAGCTCTGCTAGTTTATTCCAGCTTCCATCACTGACTTATGTCAAGTACCATCTGTGGCCCCTTACTTGCTACAACTTTCAAGGGGAGGTGATACTTGATCAATGTGTACCCGCTTGACACAGTCAGTCACGTTACTCCCCTTACATAGCCCAGGAATGGAGAGATTTGGGCTTCAGGCCATGTACATCAAGGGCCAGCAGCTTGGTGAGCTCTTTCCCCGATGCCACCACAGGCTATCTTCTTGTGGAGACATCTCCCAATTCACAAACCTAGAAATGGTAGGAAAAGTCCATTCCTTCCATAAATAGTTCATGCTCCCCTACCACTCCCCAGGCACTGTGGCAGGCACTCTGGGTACTGCAGGAATAGATAGGAGGTGGCCCCTGCGCTCTGGAGGTGCATGGCCAGTGGAGAAGCCGTTGTGTGGGTAACTCGGGTGCTTGATGGAGCAGGGAGGTGTGGGAGGGTGCTTCAGTGTGCTGACCCTGGAGCTGGCTGCCCTGTCTTCTCCCAGCCTGGTGACCTCGTGCACCAGTCTCTCAAGCCCCCTGGCTCTTATCTACAAAGTGAGAGTAAGAATGCACTTACTAATAAGGTCGTTTTGCGTGTAAAACATGCAAAATAGCGTCTGGCACCACAGAAAGCTCTTGACGGAGCTGGTGGGGATGTTGGTGGGGGTGCTAGCCTTGCACCATAGGGCTGGGAGGCAGGCTTGCCAGTGTCACCCGGGAGAGTGGGAAGGGCGCTGCGGAACTCGGCTTGCTTGGCAGAGGGGAGAGAGTGCCCTTCAGTCGGAGGCTCGGCACCGTGGGTGCAGTTAGAGCAGAGAGAAGGATGTTCTGAGAGCTCCTGAACTGTTAGCTTGGTGCCAGAGCGAACACAAACACGAGGTGCTTCCATCTCAAGAGCATTGTGTTAGTAACCACGGAAGGAAATTGGCCAGGCTGGAAAAATATGGTTTGTGAACAAATGCTTTTGTCAGATAGACATGAGCAGTGCCCACAGTGGTGGGCAGGTTGATAACAAGCACTTAGCTTGTTAATACCAGGTGGGGAAAAACTCGTCAAGCAAAGAAAGCATGTAATGATTGATTACATTCAGATAAATCTGAATGATTTATACAGGTTGATACCGTGGCCTGAATATGGCAAATTATTTTTCGGTCCTTCACTTTCTTTAAAAAATAATTGCAAGCTGATTCACCAGCCAGGATCAAATGATACCAGTTTGGACACAAACCCTGATAAAATCCCTGGCATTTTAAAATCTTTCTCATTCCCAGAAAACTATTCCTTTAAAAAGTGAGGGACAAGAATTGCTGTGTCTCCAGAATGCCAGAAATTTCTAAAAATAAAACCAATGACAGGTAGTGAGAAAAAGCCCCATTTAACTTTAGCTTGTACGTAAATAAGCTCATTTATATATAATCCAGTGTATTCTGTTTGAAAACATTGAATTCCCAAACAGAATAATCAGTTTAAAATTAATGTGGTTTATTAACAATTAAAAGTGATAACACAAGCTGAAGAAGATTGGAGGTGAAGTGTTGAGTTTCCTTTGATAGGTAGAGTAATTACAAAGTGTGCTTTTGAAGTTCAAGAAGACAGCCTTAGGACACAACATTTTTAAAGTAAAAATTGGCTTGCACTCTGTTCAAGTGATTTATTTTGCACTAAGAAATGGGTGTGAGACATGATGTGATTTAAAATTTCATCCCTTGATGGAACTGCTTGAGGGTGACATGGTTTTTTTCTTTTTTCTTTTCTCAGCTTACTCAGCCTGTGAAGTTTCCTATCTAAAAGCTCATCTTCTGAAGTTCCTTAGGAATTTGAGGAAACCCAATCTTTTGCTATGTAAACAAACGGGACTAAGTATGTTGCTTTCCCTCTGACACCCAGGAGCCAAGGAGGGTCAGAGCTGCCGTAAGCAGAACCTAGTGCTGACCAGGGCAAAGTCAGCCCAGCCATTCTTGTTTCGTTGTCTCTTAAGTGATTAAGGAGAGTTTCACCTTTACCTTTAAAAATGCTTTTTCTCTCTTTAAGGTTTGAGAGGTATGGGATGAATAGAAGAGGGCAGGCAGGATATACTTGAAGAGGGAAGTTAAAAGGAACTGGGATTTAGTTAAAACTGGCTACAGCAACAAGGGAGGGGGTAATTGAGAGAAAAGAAAGGGAAGAATAGTTTAGAAAAAAGGTTCATGGCGACATAGTTCACCTGCTTCTGCTCTGTTTTCTACAGGGAAAAGAAATACATTTAACAGATTTAAATTTTTTTCTATAGTCTATTTATGATGAGGAAAAATACTTGAGAAAACCTATCTATCATGGTATATCAATAAGTGCTTGGAAACTGGCCTTTTGGAGGAGGCGAGGGCAGGCCCTGGTTTGTCGTGGTTGTTAGTTTCTTGCTGTAAACACTTCCGCTCCGGTGGATTCTGCAGTGTGTTGTCTCGGGACGTGAAGCTGGAAAGAGATGAGCAGTAATGCACTGTTCATTTATCCACCACACAGATGTGATAAATGGAAATAACCCCAAGAACATAGGTAATAGTAAAACATAGTTTTAAAAAAATGAAAAGGGAAGTGATGGAGTTTTTTTTCTAAGTTTTGAGTACTTATCTTTTTTTTTTTTTTAATTTTTTTATTTTTTTTTAAAAATCTTTAATTCTTACATGCGTTCCCAAACATGACCCCCCCTCCCACCTCCCTCCCCACAACATCTCTCTGGGTCATCCCCATGCACCAGCCCGAGTACTTATCTTTTAAAATAAGTAATTAAATTGTAAGTTTATATAAATTAATTTTTAATAATGACTGCTTTTATCATCCAGCTCACAACTTGTCCTGAAAATTTGACTCTCAACAACCGGTTCAGACTGGTTCTAGCACACTGCTAAATACATGTATGACATTGATGGAAAGAGGTTTGGAAGGTGACACCCAAAATTATTGACTGTGGTAATCACTTCTTGGTGGGGAGAGTTATGGTGTGTGGAGGGAGGCCCTCATGTTTTACTCTGTACACTTCTCTTTTGTAAATGCTGGTAGTATAATAAGAGTGAATAGATAATGGCTTTCGTAAAATATCTGTTTTTTTTTTTTTTTAATCAATACCTTTCCCCTTCTTTCAGCTGAGCCCAAGTCCCTGAGGTAGTAATGGCTGAATGGAGGGAGTATGGACTAAGCACTAAAAAGTTGGTTTTTAATTCTGGTTTGGCCCCTGGCAGTCCGGGTAACCGAGTACAAGTTACTTAACCTCTCTAAGCCTTGCAGTCTTTGCTAAATGAAGATATTTGAATTTTATCTCTAAGATTCTATGCAGTTCTAACCTTTACATATTGAGTGCACTCTTTGCAGGAGACCACGTCCACACAGACTCTGTGAAGTCCCAACTCCTCCCATTTATTACTTACCTTATTTTCTAAGTTTTCAAAAGACTATGGACTTGAAACTCACTGTCACTGTTGGTAATCATAAAACTTGGCTGGGTTGAGAAAATTGAGGTTTGGAAGCTAGCTGAAGGAAGGTCCAAGAGATGGTCTCTGTTTAGCTCTGTTTCTCGCAGAGAGCCTGTTGGTTTACTGGATTGTGGGTGGTGTGTACCACTAGAGGCTTGGACCCTGGGCCCCGGAGGAGCCCTCCCCATGCTGCCTGGCTCCCATTCTTCTGGAATGTATTGGCTTGCATTTTATGCTGAGCTGACTCTAGGAGTTTGGTTTTCAATCAAAATAATAGCATTAATTTTTATTGTTTTTATTTTTGAACTAAAATATCAGATACTTGTGGGAAATTTAGTAAATATAGATGAGCAATAAAACAAAAAGGAAGATTACTGATTTTAAAGTGGAGAACTTTCCATTTTTGCTGTTACTGTGTTTTATATATATGTTTATGAAGTTATGGATATTTGAAGTAACATCAGCCTTCTTGAGGGCTTCCCAGGTGGCTCAGTGGTAAAAAACAAAAACAAAAACCACGAAGGAGATGTAAGAGACCTGGGTTGTATCCCTGGGTCAGAAGATCCCCTGGAGAATGAAATGGCAACCCACTCCAGTATTCTTGCCTAGAGAATCTCATGGATAGAAGAGCCTGGCAGGCTATGGTTCATGGGTTTGCAAAGAGTTGGGCATGACTGAAGTGATTTAGCACACACCCACGCATTTGAACTGTGGTGTTGGAGAAGGCTCTTGAGAGTCCCTTGGACTGCAAGGAGATCCAACCAGTCCATCCTAAAGGAAATCAATCCTGAATATTCGATGGAAGGACTGATGGTGAAGCTGAAACTCCAATACTTTGGCCACCTGATGCAAGGAACTGACTCATTTGGAAAGACCTGAATGCTGGGAAAAATTGAAGGCAGGAGGAGAAGGGGATGACAGAGGATGAGATGGCTGGATGGCATCACCGACTCAATGGACCTGGGTTTGCGTAAATTCCAGGAATTGGCGATGGACAGGGAGGCCTGGCGTGCTGTAGTCCATGGGGTTGCAAAGAGCCAGACACAGCTGAGCAACTGAACTGAACTGAACTGAATGCATCCTTCTTGAAAGTGAGGTCCAATGCAGATGCAGGGCATGGGCCCTGGAGCCAGGCTCCCCAGGCTGGAATCCCTGTTCCACCCCACGCAGCCCGTGCAGTTTACTCTGCTCCTCTGTGCCTTGCTGTGCTCATCTGTAAAAAGAGGGAGATAGAATTGCCTTATAGGTTTGTTGTGAGGATCGAGTTAACACATATGAAACCCTCACAAAACAGTGTCCGGCAGACCATTCAATAAATGATGGCTTTTAACTTCATTCTGTCATATATCATGTACTGTAGTTTATTAAGATCTTACTGTTGGACATTTAAATGGCTTCTAATTTTTCACAGTTGATAAGAAATCTTATAACTTTACACATATCCTCAGGATAAATTCTTGGGTCTGGAATCACTGAGATGTTTACAACATTTGGGGGTTTTAAACATCTATCAGGTGGCACTAGTGGTTAAGAACCCGCCTGCCAGTTCAGGAGATGTAAGAAACATGGGTTCAATCCCTGGGTCAGAAAGAGGCCCTGGAGAGTAAATGGCAACCTACTCCAGTATTCTGGCCTGGAGAATCCCATGGGAAGTAGAGATTGGTGGGTTACAATTCATGGAGCACAAAGAGTTTGACATGACTGAAATGATTTAGCATGCATGCATGAAAGTGAAAGTCCTCCTTATACTTAGGTAAAGACCATCCATGTCAATGTATGGACACATTCCATCTCTCCCTCATGGCAGTGCTGGTGACTAGGCTGGGCTTTCACATTCCTTATTAAAATGGGAACTATAGTCTATTTCCATAATATATACAAATCTGTGGTCTTCATCTTAAATGCAAAGTAAATGCCCTGAGATACTATTAAGCTATGAAAAATTGATTAAATTGAAGGCAATCATTCTCCAGAAATAAATCCACCTGGTTGTGCCTACGCATGGAAATACACCATAGGAAGGGCAGAAGGGAGCTTGTTATCCCTATTTGCACTCAGGATGATTTGAAAATTACAGTTCATCAGGCTTGTATATTAATGATTTCAGGGGAAAGTCTAGAATAGTCACTTGAAGGACTATTGGAAACAGTAGAGGGTGAATCTCTATTTCTTTACAAAAACCCTGAAAAGCCTCCTAAGTAGGTTAACTTGAATGGGGATTTTTGAAAGGGGCTCAGATATGCAGATTTTATCAAGATTGTGTTATTGTTGTTTAGTCACTAAGTCGTGTCCAACCCTTTGCGGGCCCATGGACTGTAGCCCACTAGATTCCTCTGTCCATGGGATTTCCCAGGCAAGAATACTGGAGTGGGCTGCCATTTCCTTCTTCAGGTAATCTTCCTGACTCCGGGATCCAAACCCACATCTCCTGCATTGGCAGGCAGTTTCTTTACTGCTGAGCCACCAGGAAATCCCCTCATGAAGCTCACTTAATCAAAAAATAGACTTTTTTTTTTTTGCTGAGCATCCTTTGGGTCTAGTGTCCCATGAGAAAGTTTGGGGAAAGATGTTGTAATCTACAGTATTAGATACTCAGAATACCCGTTATGTACCAGGCGTTATGACCAGTGCTGGGAACATAGGGCTTGTAAGACCAATGTGCAGACCCTCATCTCATGGAGCTTATGTCTTTGTCTGGACACGTGGCCTATGAGGAAATGATCCCCGATTCTTCAGCTGTTCCAGGAAGGACCCTATCAGACCTGACATCAACCCTAGTGCACAAGTCTCCTGTAGGTTAAAGAATTATAGAAATGAGACCATGTGTCCAAACAGTCTGTGCTTTGGCTGGAGAAAGGGAAATGCTAAGAAAAGTCACATCTATCTTGCCAGATAACCACGTCAAAACCAGAAGAAAGAGAATCCTTTCATGTGGGGTAGGCAGTTTGGCAAAAAAGCAATGCCTCTGAAGTTGATAGAAATAAAAGGTGGCCAATCTCCCCTTCCTGCTGCTAATGTTTTCCCTGATAGCCAAAGACATCCTGATGGAAGACTTTGAATGTGGGAAGATGCAAACAACTAAAACGCTCTGCCCTATAAAGTTAAAAAGACAACCGGGAAAACCCATCCCTGAGGTTCTTATCTCTGGTTGGTTCCACTTTGCTGAAGAGAAGTTTTAGTCTTTCGTGGGCCTAATAAAGAAGCCAGCTTGGCTGTCTTGCACAGGATTGTTGATTCCTTGGTTTGCCTCACCTTGCGTCTCACTGGTCAAGCTGGTGGGGCCAGCTGGAGCACATATAGCCAGCTCCTAACCAATCCAGCTGCAGGCTGTCTAGAGTAGGTGTCCTGTTCTGGGGAGGTGCTCACTGGCGAAATGGAGGAAGTGATTCTCCAAGAGGATCACTGGGGGACAGTCAGAAGGTGAAGGGCGATCCTTTATCTTCCACTTGACATCAGTCAACACACTTGTATTGAACATCATACATCACATTACATTGTATGTAATGTGTAGAGGAAGGGGGTTTCCCACATCACTAAGGTGGGTCAGGTATCTTGACAGTAGAAATGTAATTCAAATTGGGAAGTAGATATTTTCCCGAGTTTGGAATTGGGCATGGACCTGGAAATTGTTATGTTTATTCCAATTTCCAGTCTCTGTGTTTTCAGCCTCTTACCCACAATGCCTTTGCATTCAGAGGCCCAGCCATGAACGTGTGCCTGCTTAGTTGCCAAGTCGTGACTGACTCTTTGTGCCCCATTGACAGTAGCCCTCCAGACTCTTCTGTCCATGAAATTTCCCAGGCAGATATATTGGAGTGGGTTGCCATTTCCTCCTCCAGGGGCTCTTCCCAACCCAGGGATGGAACCCTTATCTCCTGCGCCTCCTGCTCTGGCAGGCGAATTCTTTACCGCTGAGCCACCTGGGAAACCCAGCCCAGCCATACCCAACTCTTAAATCAGTTCTGATCAGAGCAGTGAGCAGGTTTAATACCTTCGGCTTATGAGGTAGTGGGGCATGACTTAATCCTATTACTGCAAACTGTTTTGGGGATGAGCAGGGACCTGCCCATTCAGTGGTGGTGGTTGTTCCGTCGCTCAGTCATGTCCGACACCACGGACTGCAGCATGCCAGGCTTCAGTAGTAGCTTTCCCTTAATATTGTCCTATTGATTTCCACCTCATTCCACCTTGATGTTTAAATTCCCTTGACATTTCTTCTTATAGATTCCTTTGGGGTCTACAGAAGATACTGCTTAACTTTGTAGGAGTTAGTCTAAAGGCAAGTCAATTTCCTCAGCTAAACTCACACTCAGCCCAAGCAATATTAATCCAAGTAATACGAAAATTTTCATTAAAGGTCATATGTGACCACATGGAAACTTGTAAATGGCAGTGGTCAGTAATGCTTGGTCAGGGTCCAGTCTGTGTAGGTTCAAATCTTGAATCTGCTAGTTACCAGCTTTATAATCTTTGGCAAATCACTTAATCTCACTGGATCTCAGTTTTCTCATCTATAAAATAGATATGCAAACATAGAGTTATTATGAGGATTCACTGAATGATAAAATCTTAGGCATACATTTCACATAGTAAGTGATCAAAAAGGTAACTATTGTTATTATTGTTATTTTCTTCGTTAACTGTATTACAGGTGTGGGAAGTGCTTTTCTGGGCTACTAAATTCACACTGGCATTTTATAGTTGCAAAGAGTTCAAGTTTGACCCTGGAAATGTTCACCTCCCAAATCTGCTGTAATAACTTTGAAATTAGAATTTAAATTATGGTTCACTGTTATTTTTGAGTGCACAGTGGAGATTATCACCACTGCGTACCAAGTCTATCACCGCTCCATTAAGCAGAGGTTCGGGGTAAGGAAACAGGCACTCTCTCACCTCGTTTACCCACTGGAGCACCCCCTGGCTAAGTACCCCTCCCCACCTTTGAACACCAAGCTTTGAACTGTTGCCTAAGACTCTCACACCTTTTCTTTAAGAAGGCTTCTTAATTTGACTATTACCCTCAGGGAAATCTACTTGCCAAAAATTCCAACAGTAACTGTGGGCTGAGATCCTAAGGGTAAATTGGTATTGGATTTCTGGGCAATTTGCCCTAAATGCTAATGTATAAAAATACACCTGGATAAGGATATTTTTCTTCTGAATCATAGATTCATGGTTTAATTTTTACTGACAGGAAGAGAAATGCTAGTTTTCTTTCATTCTTTTTTTCAGCTAAGTGCATTAAATAGGGTCTGTCAGCTAACAACATGCAGGTAGGGATGTTCACCCTTCCATCTGCTGAAGCACCTAGCCTAGTGCCATGAACACATAGACACTCCCGGTGACGTGGTGGACTGCAAAGGGGATGTGTGCTAGAGGCATACAGTTGGGTTCAAATTTGAGCTCTGCCAATTATTTACTAGTGTTGGGATCTCAAGTAAGTGTTTAATTCTCTGAGAACCTGTTCTGAAGAAAATAGTGTAGGTTAAGTGCCTGGCACATCCTCTTCCGTTGCTGTATGTTATATGATTGAACCCAGAATTCCTTCCCAACTCCAGGGACTCTCCAGGACTCTTGAGGAACTTATTTTGCAGTACTTAATTTTATACACTTTCCCCAAAACCACTGTCATTCGAAAATAATTTATTCTGCATAAACTAATTTTCTTAATCATGGAGGTTAATCACATTTGCTGTTTTCCTTCTCAGTTAAAAAAAAAAAAACTAATGATTATACCTTTATAAAAATTAGCCATCATTTTTCTAGTAGAATATAAATTATTCTTAGATCGGTTTTATGAAATCATGAAATCCTTAGGACAGACATTAATGCTTTCTTTTGGAAAAAGTTCTTACTTCATACTTCTTACCTTGAAAATTTTCAATTCATAAGCAAACAGTGTATTCTAAAGGAAAAAGGACCACGGCCCCAGAATCCCACATACAGCGAGAGTATTAGTCACTCAACTCATGTCTGACTCTTCGTGACCCCATGGACTGTAACCTCCAAGGCCAATCAGAGAGATGATTTCCATTTCTCTGATTATTAGTGATTTTGATCATCTTTTCATGTGCTTGTTGACCATCTGTATATCTTCTTTGGAAAAATGTCTATTCAGATTATCTGCTAATTTTTTTTAAGCTGTATTGTTCATGTTTTTGATTTTGAGTTGTATTTAGCTCTTAATATATTTTGAATATTACCCCTTTATCTGATATATGATATGCAAATATTTTCTCCCACTCGGTAGGTTGCCTTTTCATTTTGTTAATGGTTTCCTTCGTTGTGCACTAGTTTGATGTAGCCCCAGTTGTTTATTATTGCTTCTGTTGCCTTTGCTTTTGGTGTCAAATCTAAAAATTCATTGCCCAGACTAATGGCAAGGAACTTATTGCTTATGTTTTCTTCTAGGCATTTTCAATCTTTTAAAAATACTTTTCAGAAAGAAAAATGTAAGCCCATATTTTGAAAGCTACTTATTACTAACTTCTCTTTGCCTCATTTGGGGTACAAAAAGAGAAGTTTCTCTGTAGTCTGTTTATGGTGGTTTGGTGATTTAGTCGCTAAGTCGTGTCCAACTCTTGCAACCCTGTGGACTGTAACCTGCCAGCCTCCTCTGCCCATGGGATTCTCCAGGCAAGAATACTGGAGTGGGTTGCCATTTCCTTCTTCAGGGGATCTTCCCAACTCAGGAATTGAACCTGGGTCTCCTGCATTGCAGGCAGATTCTTGACCAGCTGAACTATGAGGGAAGTCCCTATTTATCTGTTTATGGAGGTACACGTATTGAAGGGCTTCCCTGGTGGCTCACATGGTAAAGAATCTGCCTGTAGTGCGGGAGAGCTGGGTTCGATCCCTGAGTTGGGAAGATCCCCTGGAGGAGGACATGGCAACCTACTCCAGCATTCTTGCTTGAAGAATCCCCATGGGCAGAGGAGCCTGGTGGGCTATAGTCCATGGGGTCTCACAGAGTCGGACTTGGCTGAGTGACCAAGCACAGCACACAGCACAGCACACATACTGAAAAAGGAAGCAAATAGAAATTTTAAACAAAAGTGTTTCTAACTACAGTTTCCTTCAATGCAGACAGAAAGTGGTTCAGGCAGCGTAGCCATATTTCTTAAGGCCTGTGGTCATAATCTATGTGTCTCATCTCAGTCATATGAGATGTTCCATTTCCAGGACAGAAGTGATGTTAACAAACTGGAAGTTTTCCTGATCATCCTCTCTAACACTAGATACCTGGATTTGGAGCAAGTCAGGAGGGTCTGTCTGGCTTCTTCATTCCCGTCCACTTGGTGACACAAACTGAGTGTCTGGCCCAGCAGTTGTTTCCAACAGCTATGTGCTCAGGTTCCCTATGTCTGTAATGAAATCTGGGCCCAGCACCCGCGTCTTCCATGTTTCCATGATTTGCACAGCCTGCTTTCTCTGTCTGTACGCACTCTCCCCTTCCCTCTAACCTGGCTACTACTATTTCTTTTTCAGTCTTCGGTTCAGATGCAGCCGGCTATGGGAAGCTGGCCTAGCTGACCTTGCAAGCCTTGGCTGGTACCTGTCTTTGCATTTATCATAGCATGAATCCTGTTGTTTGTTTCTTGTTTGTGCTCTGATCTGACTTCTCTATGAGGCTAGAGCTGCTTGAGACCAGGTTGGCAGCCAGCCCAGGCTCTGACATATGGTCAGTCCATCAATCAACATTCAGCAAATACTTTCTGGGTCATTTCATTAATTTTCGAGTGAGCAGGGATACTTCTTTTCCTGAGAGTGGAGTGAAGTGGGAGAGGAGGCATGATGATAGAGCTGATCGGAGAGATCAGGACAGAAGCGGAAGTGGTACGTGCTCACAGGCACCTGCTTTCTCAGCAGAAGAGGAAGTTAAGCCACCTGCTGAGAGCAGGGGAGGCAGGAATCTGGCAGGACCCTTGAGGAAAGGCATAAAGGATTGGAACAGCTGTTATGGAGAACGGAAATGGAGTAGGTGAGAAACCCTTGAGGGGCAAGCAAAGGATGGAGCTCATAAATTTATAATGGAGCCCAGCAACATGAATATGCAATTTTCTCCAGAAAGACTTAGCAGAACTGAACTAGAAACAGACAAACATTTCTGTTTATTCATGCCTTCTATGTGCCAGAAGAAGGCTATGCTACGTGGTTAAGATGCCTGTTCTCTAGTCCTTATAATAAGGCCTGTGATGTAGGAATCATTATTTACATCATATGGATAGAGAAACCAGGGATTGTAGAGGTTAAATGCTTAATAAAGCCACACAGCTGGCAATTGGCAGAAGCAAATGCAAACTGCAGGCTGACTCCAAAGCCCAGAACCTTGTCTGGGGCCGCATCATTCCACTGATCCTTCTGTGGGTCCGGTTGGATTGAACTTAGCTGGGGATGGTCATGGTAAAGATCACGAAAGGGCAAAGGAGACTAGAAGCAAGGGTACTGGCCTCTGTGCTGTAACTGCGGGCCCCAGGTAAGCTAGTATCTGAGTCCAGATGTGCTTTCAGACCTCTAAGTGGTGCGGAACTGAAGGTGTCAGTAATATCAAAGAACAGATTTTTAAAAAGTAAAGGAATAGCAGACGGACATAGATCAGAAGATGCAGTTTGTGTTTATGAGTTCAGGGCGACCCAGTTCCATGTGGTGATAAAGCTAAGGTATAGCTGTGGGAATGGATGTGAATGGTCGTGAACAAACCAGAATGAAGGAGGTCATAGAAGTACAAGATCCTCCTGTATTATTCCTCAGAAAGTTAATGTCTAGCGTATTTTAGATGTCTAACATCCACAGAGTCAATGAATAAATAAAAGGATAAACACAAAGAGAAACTATAAAGTACTGAAGTTTTTTTCCTTGTGTGGTGTGTGAGCATGTATGATTCTTTTGTAATCCCAATATACCCTTAATCTAGTAAAATAGATGGCGAGAGAAGAGGGAATTTGTCATCTAAATTGAAGACAAAGTGCTCCCTTGAAGTGACTCTCTGGTTGTGGAGAGTAGAATCATAGAGGCTTAAATATTTGGAAGACAGGCCTGTTTGATTGCAAAAGAAAAGAAAGTTCAGTGAAAATGACATTATTGTTACTATGGCGGAGAGGAATGGTGGTAAAATTTAGAAATCTCTATATAATTTGTTGTTCATTCCTGTGCTATACATGAACTAACACTCATGAAGGCCTTCAGAAAATGTCAGATGAACACTCTGTGTTTCTAGTATTGTATCAGGGACCCAGGCTCAGTCAACACTTTCACTCTTTGAAACTTGTAATCTAGACTCTTGAGAGTCCCTTGGACTGCAAGGAGATCCAACCAATCAATCCTAAAGGAAATCAGTCCTGAATATTAATTGGAAGGGCTGATGTTGAAGCTGAAACTCCAATGCTTTGGCCACCTGATGCGAAGAGCTAACTCATTTGAAAAGACCCTGAGGCTGGGAAAGATTGAAGGTGGGAGGAGAGGGGACGACAGAGGATGAGATGGTTGGATGGCATCACTGACTCAATGGATATGAGTTTGAGTAAACTCTGGGAGTTGGTGATGGACAGAGAGGCCTGGTGTGCTGCAGACCATGGGGTCGCAAAGAGTCGGACATGACTTAGCGACTGAACTGAACTGAGGCATAGAGCCTCATTTAAGCTAAGTCATGATTACCCTTTTCAAATGGAGTATAAAACAGAACACTGATTCAAGAATTAGTGTATTGTCTTCTTCTGCTGATGTCTGATTGTTAGGTATAATATATATGCGTGTCAAATGATGAGAGATGAAGCAGCATGATGTAATCTTGTTGTGTTTCAAAGAGTGAAGCCTCCAGGGTATTGGTAAACACACCGCTAGACAGAGCCTCACAATACACTTCTGTGTTTTATGGTTTTGTCAAAATCAAAGGAAACGTATTTACTTTGGAACAAATAATTGTGGGAAATTTCTATAGTGTCCCTGTGGCTTGTTTTTCATGGTAACTAGAATTCCCTTTGGTGTGTGAATAACATTGTATAAGTAAGCAGTGTTGGACAAAGAACAAGATGTATTCCAGTCTTAATTACAGTGTAGAGGAGTTTTACCCTAGGCTTCTTACTTCATTTGTCAGGAAAGAGCCGTGGAAAGGTGCATTGTTGTTCCACAGCTATCAGATTTAAAGTTCTTAGCTGGATATACTCCTGGTGAAATATAAGAGAAAGGCAATTTCTTAATCCGGATACTTAGATCATTAGAACGAAAAGACAGCCCTGGCTCGCTGCATTTTGCCACCTTTGTGATTTTGCAGTAAAAAGGATAACTTCTATGCATCTTGGCTACTTGGCTCTGGCATTTTCTAGGTACTTGCAAACAGCATTCCACTCTTTTTTGCTCAACTGTGTGATGGTGAATAGTCATTGTGATGAGCTCCTTTTACTTCAGAATATGCTCACAAAAGGAGCACTCTAAGAAATAAAATCTAGGAATCAAGAATTTTTATCATTCTCAAAATCATACTTTCCTCCAATCTTGCTTCTAAAATAATTAAAATCTAACATTTTTTTTGTTTTTTGAAAACAACAGAAGCGCTATTACTCTGTTGATACTCTCAGATATCACCCTGAATAGCAAGAAGTGTAAAGCAAAAGGCAGAAGTAGAAATGTCCTTAGTTATCTGAAAGTGGGGAGATCAGGCAGAGAGGCCACACCCTGGGTTTTCTGAAGGCTCAGTTGATTCTTATACTATGATTGAATGTCATTATCCTAATTATAAGGCATTTATTTTGTGAAACTACCAAGCATGGGGTTAATTGATGACACTAATAGAGATATGTCAAGGGAGAAATAACGCAACTCTTTGCAAGGCAAGAGTGCTTTAGAACAGATTGTCAGCAGAATTCCAGTGAAAGTGAGTCACAGTAAAGGTGTGGACAGAACCAACAACGTCCCCCCCCCCCCCCCCCACCGCCCCCGCTGCTGCTGCTGAGTCGCTTCAGTCGTGTCTGACTCTGTATGACCCCATAGATGGCAGCCCACCCGGCTTCCCTGTCCCTGGGATTCTCCAGGCAAGAACACTAGAGTGGGTTGCCATTTCCTTCTCCAATGCATGAAAGTGAAAAGTGAAAGTGAAGTTGCTCAGTCGTGTCTGACTTTTCACAACCCCATGGACTGCAGCCTTCCAGGCTCCTCCATCCATGGAATTTTCCAGGCAAGAGTACTGGAGTGGAGTGCCATTGCCTTCTCCAGCAACCCCCCACCTAAAATGCAGGAAAACATGATGTTAATATTGAAGTTTGTTCTGCCATAGTTAAAAGGGCATGTCATTGTCCTTGACTGCAAGGACTGGGGATTATAAACACAACTTCATTAAAGACATGTTTTCCCCAATTTTTTTATTCTTCTCTTCAGAATAGTGGAAAAATTAGTTAAATTGATTCATTGCTATTCCTAGGAACTCCTTTATAAATGAAGAGCACTGTATGAACCGTGAGACCCAATATGGTTCATTTCATACTAAGCAGAAAAGTTACAGATTATAAAATCAAGATGGATCTATAAAACACCAAATATTGTCATTACATTCTGAAAATTAGAGTATTTTAGGGAAGAGGAAAAGGCCCACGTGATTTGTAATTTACATCCTGAAGTTTCTTCCTCTTTCAGAAAAACAATTAAGAACATTTTTTTCCTTTTAAATCAACAATACACAACCATGAGAATTGGGTGGTGTTTAATTCCTGTGAGAATCTCACTGAATAGGCCTAACTCTATTCTATTTTAACCTTGGTTTCAAGGGATTCCTCTAGCATCCTGTACTTTCCTCGGTGATCTGTGTTAAAGCACTGTTATTAGAGCCGCTTGGCTGGAAGCTGGATTGCAAAGGCATAAGATATGAGTGGGTGGTCAGGAAGTGGGAATCAGTGAGTCTGTTTCTTTCAAGAAGTTGGCAGTGACGAGAAGAAAAGAGAAAGGACAGGAGCTTGGGGGATATTATGTCAGGGGAATGCTCTTTGGGGATAGGAAGAGAGATTTCAGCTTGCTTATAGGCTGAGGCGGAAGGACAGTGGAGAGGGTGAAAGGGAAGAATAAAGTCATCTGACAATTATCTTGGTACTTGAGGAGGATGAAGTGGATAGAATCAAGGTCACAGGTATAGCAATTAGCCTTGGAGAGCAGAGAGCCCTTCTCTGTACTGGGAAGGAAAGGAGGAGAAAATGGGTGGAAATGTAAAACTATTTTGAGGAGGAATGCGGCGGGGGAGGGGGACAGCTCGCAGAGTCAGACACCACTGAAAGAACCTAGCATGCACGCATGCACGGGGAAGTTGACAGGGCTTCCCAGGTGGTGTTAGTAGTAAAGAAGCCGTCTGTTGGTGCAAGAGACGTTTGATCCCTGGGCCGGGAAGATTTCCCTGGAGGAGGGCATGGCAGTCCCCTCCAGTATTCTTGTCTGAGAATCCCATGGACAGAGGAGCCTGATGGGCTACAGTCCATAGGGTCATGAAGAGTTGGACACGACTGAGTGACTAAGCATGCATCCACGTGGCCTCAGCTGAGGCAAAGTGGTAGGAGGATTTGAAGAAAGGGAATGATGTGGAATTGGTTTGTAGGGAATATGATTGGGTTTCACTGAACAAAAGTACTGTTAGAGTAAGAAAAGGGGCTAGGTGAGATTGGATATATAGATTACAGTGGGATTATTCCATTTTAAAATTATTTTAAATGCCTCCATTAATCAAGGGACAGCTAGTACCTTGGAAGGAGAAAATGTGAATAGGGATATTTTGAAGACCCAGGTTAGGGATTCTTACAGTAAATTAAGACTAGAGAACATGGGCTGGTAGAATTAGTGGTATAGTTAGAGACTGTAAGACTTAAAAGGGATCAGTGAGTAATGAGAATAGGGAATGTTTTAGGAATCGAAGGAAAATGAGGGCAAAGAGCAGTTTTAGCGGGGATTGGAGGTTATCATCAAAGAGGGGAGTTTCAGAGTTTAAGATCTTGGAGGTGAGCAGCTTTAAGTTATGAATAACCAGATCTAAAGTGGGGGTCTGTTTCAGAGAAGGGGAAGTAAGAGGTGGAGGTGATTAAGAACATGTAAGATAAGGGGCTTGGGAGGGCTGACACCATGGACATTGAGGTGCCTACAGGGTCTGAGCTTTCACTGCACCAGTACTGAGCTCTGTGTCAGCACTGTTCCCTTCTCACTACATGTCTGCCTTCCCACTAAACTAATTCGTACAGCTAGGATAAGGTCTTATATACCTTTGTATTCCCAGTGCCTGATGCCAGGTTTCATGCACCTATTAATGGAGTGTAATTATTAAGTATAGGAGTAAGAACAAATTTTGAACTAGGTGTAATTTATGAAAAAGGTACAAAACAGAGATGCAACAATATGGAGACGGGTGATATATGTGATTTCAGAGGTAAGTAGATATTGGGAGACAACTGAAGAAGTAGGTTTGTGATCAGAGTATGCTCATCTCTAAGGTGATGGGTTAAAAATGAGTGGTCTCTATTAGAATGGGTTGTAAGGGAAATGGTATCTACAGGGACAAGCCAGTACGGAGGAGAAAGGACAAAGAGGATGTTTGTTTATATTAAGACAGAGGTTCCCCAGGACATAGTGGAGGTGGGAGGTGCAGGAATTCATGATGCAGGGATGGAAGGAGCTGAGCCAAATCAGAAGGAGGGTGTGGGAAGTGATGCCAGAGGAAGAGGATGGAAATTTCCATTTAGGGCAATATTCCAGTGATAGGAAGGAGACTGGGAAGCAGGCTGTTTGTTGGAATAATCATAGCTAACATTTCCTGAAGCCTTATGATGTGCTAGGTATTATACTAAAGTGTTATAGTCTACTATAATTTTATGAATTTTCTCATTAAGCCATGTGAGATGAAAAAAAAATACCATTTCTGTTTTCTAGAAGGCAAAGTAGCTTCCTCAAGGCCATACTTTAGCAGGCCTAGGATTCACTCCTCAGAGCCTGTCCTCCGAACTGTTACACACCCAGTCTCCAAAATAAACCCCCAAGTTCCAACACATAATGTTGCTTTTTCACAGGCACTTGCCACACGTCATCCAAGGGAGAAAGTTCTAAGGAGATGTCAGGCCCTGTGTTGTTTGAGGTGGTAATCAGAAGGACATTCATTTTTGTTTAGCCTGGGGTGGGTGATCTTCAAAGCTCCACAGTGAATCACTGCCCTGAAAAGCACCTCAAAGACTGAGACAATTGCAACATGTATAGATTATTGATTTGTTTCTTTTTTTCCTTTGCTAAGGAAGCCTAGATAATTACGGAAAATACCTCTAATGGAAGGAAAAAATGCCTTGTGTAATAACAGACTAGAAAAGACAAGGGCACTGACTAACTTCCATGAAGAGATTGTTGTCTGGGGTGCATGCATGCATACGTGTGTGCGTGCGTGTGTTGAAGAGTGGGAGAGTTAACAGTCGTGTGTGGAGGTATGTTGCAGAACTAAATGCTTCCCTATGGCAACAACACTGTAGGAAGCACAGACCATATACTCTTAAATTGTGAATGGTGTCACGTGTTTGCCTGGTAGGTGGGCTCAGCAAAGACAGAGGGGCCTCTGGGTTAGCCTCTGGCATGCAGCAGAGGCAGTCAGACTCACCCTATATGTGGGGGTAGAGTGAGTCAGCGGTGAACAGGGCAGGTGGCAACATGGACTTCAACTGAGCACCAAGAGCTTCCCTGGGGAGCTCAAAAGGTTATCGTCTTGAATGAAGAGGACTTTAGAATTGGGAGAATACTGTCAGGAAGCAGAACACTTGAACGTGGGCTCAGGCATGCTTTCCTCGCACCAGCACTATTTCAGCCACGCAGTGGTCCTCACTTCTGGGTGTGTGCAAAGTGATGTTCACCCTCTGATACCTGAGGCTGCTGGGGGTTGTTTGCTTCAAAAAATGATTCATAACGAACTATATGAGACATTTGTAGTTTCTGTCTTTAGGACATGCTGTGGGGTTTGTAGGAGAAGGCAATGGCAACCCACTCCAATACTCTTGCCTGGAAAATCCCAGGGATGGAGGTGCCTGGTGGGCTGCAGTCCATGGGGTCTCGAAGAATCAGATACAACTGAGCGACTTCACTTTCACTTTTCACTTTCATGCATTGGAGAAGGAAATGGCAACCCACTCCAGTGTTCTTGCCTGGAGAATCCCAGGGACGGCAGAGCCTGGTGGGCTGCCGTCTATGGGGTTGCACAGAGTCGGACACGACTGAAGCGACGCAGGAGCAGCAGCAGCAGTGGGTTTTTTTTAATCCTGTCATACTGGCTTTCACTGAGCTCCAGCGTATCCCAGTGCCAATCAAGGTATTCGTTCCAGTCTAATCTGCTGCAGTGCATCCATCTTGCACACCTCGAAGATCTTCATTTCACAATGATTTGATACAGTGCTGGGTAGTCCATATAAAAATCTAGATCTAGACTCTGCATTTAGCAGGTAAATGTGACTTTGGTAGGTAGATGAATCTCCCTTACTCATCTATAAAATAAGAATAATCAAGCCTGCCTCACAATATTATTGTGAGCTCCCAGTGAGTTTCCACAGGCAGAGTGCACAGTACAGTGCCTGTCACACTCCAATTAATATTACTTGCCCCCCGCCCCCTACTTGGAAGAATCCTAACCAATAGCATCAGCTGGATTTCCCCTTCCACCTCCTACCCCTCGTTGGCTGCTGCTAAATCCTTCCTGCCTCTATTAAGCACAAAGCTATCCGGGCTTATCTTCTTTCTTTCAGGCAACTTTACACAGAGTGAAACTGTGGTAGGTGAAAGTAGTGGCCAAAAGAAGAAAAATCAGCAACAAGAGCAGGATCTAGACTTTTTCTTGTTTGACAGTATGAGTTCTAGCTGTCGTCTTGTCAGTCACCCGAATGAATGGTACCAGCGGTGCCATGGTTGCTCATATGGGGCTATGGCCTCGCCACACACACACACCAAAGATAAAGCTCGAGCAAACAATGAATATTCATTAAACTTTAAATCGTTTAGTTAATTAGCCTGTTAACATTGTGAATTGTAACTTTTCTCAACTATTTAGAGTTATTGCTATTTACCAAGATGTATGCTTTCATTTATTACGTGTTGCTTATATAATTAATTTATTACTTGATAGTAGACCTGATGCTAAGAGCTGACTCATTGGAAAAGACGCTCATGCTGGGAAGGACTGAAGGCAGAAGGAGAAGGGAGCAGCAGAGGATGAAGGTCAGACAGCAAGACTGACTTAATAGATGTGAATTTGAGCAAATTCTGGAAGATAGTAGAGGACAGAGGAGCCTGGCATGTTGCAATCAAGGGGTAGCAGAGAGTCAGACATGACTTAGTGATCGAACAACAACAACAGAGTTGGCCCTTATATATGGGAGCTGCATATATTTAAATTCAAGGAAAATTTATGCTAGTCACTAGGAGTGAGAGGGAATTTATAATTTAGTCAGAAAGATAGACATATAAACTGTTTGTGGAAATCAGTCTGAACATGGTGTCTGACTCTGTGACCCCATGGACTATACAGTCCATGGAAGTGTCCAGGCCAGATTACTGGAGTGGGTAGCTGTTTCCTTCTCCAAGGGATCTTCCTCACCCAGGGATCAAACCCAGGTCTCCTGCATTGCAGGCAGATTCTTTACCAGCTGAACCACCAGAGAAACCCAGTTGTCATCTAGCAGTAATATATATATAGTCTATTGTTTGAACATACATGTAAATTAAAGTAGAGACTTCAAAACTAGACAGACAAGGAGAAGCTGTTATTTTATGTGCTGAATTATAATCTCTTTTCTTGCCTGTCTCCCAAACTGGAAGGTGAGCAGCCAGCATCTTATTCAGCTTGTGTTCCAGACCTTTGCACAGTGCCTGGGTTAAGAGGTGTTCTGTTGAACTGCGTTAGTATTGTAGCTGTGTCCGTGGTTCATTTAACTTCATAAGTACGCACCATATCCATCTCTCCTGACCGCTGGCTGCCTTTCCATCGTTCAGAGGAAACAAGTAGATTTCTTTATCCTGCCTTTTGCTTTTAACATATACTGGGCGTTGGGCCAAGGGACAGCCAGGTGGACAGGCAGACAGGAGCCCAGAAAATTTATCCAAAAGGTCAAGGAAAGGTGGACGGCCTTGGGTTCAGCCGGGCATGAGAAACAAGGTGGGCCCAAGTTTGACAAGCCAAGGGTCTGGGCAGACAGCCAAGGCAGCTCTAGGAACAGAGTCGGAGGAAAGGACGGGGTGGGGGCCGGTGAGTTGTGATTAATTTCCATGCAAAGCTCTAGCCCCGTCAAGAGCTTGCTTCCTTGAGAGGAAGACCCAGTCTTAGGACAGGGGAAATGCAGAGGGCTCTTGAGTGAAACCGGCTAACAGTAGGGTGAAGTTCCAAGGTGGTTCCTTAGCAGGACCTCATTCTATATTTTTCATACTGACAGCCGGATCTCATTCATATGAGCAAAGGATTAGCCTTCACAATACTTCTCTAAATAGGATTTTAATTAATGAATTCACAAGTGTCTGTTTCCTGTTTATGTGCATTAAACAGAGTTTACTCATAAATTATATTTTAAGCCTAAATCCAGTCACACAGCTGGATGCAAAATATATACGCATGTGTCTTTACAGAAACACTTCCTCCCCTCCCGTGCCCACCCCTGCCACACACATACACATACACGCACGCATGCAGAGTTAGAGAGAAAATGTCTCCAATTCATTGGGGTAGGATTTGAAAATGTGGAGCAATACAAACTTATACTTTGAATCTTAACTTACGGAATGAAAATAAAATTCCTATCAGGGACACTGCATCCGCTTGGTCCACACATGTGCTGGGAGGCTCTGGGTCAGATGGAGAAGTTTGTGGGAACTGTTCAGCATTAACCTTTGGAATTTATAGTTCAAATCTCTGAACCTGATATTGCTAAGTCACTTCAGTTGTGTCCAACTCTGTGCGACCCCATAGATGGCAGGCAGCCCACCAGGCTCCCCCGTCCCTGGGATTCTCCAGGCAAGAACACTGGAGTGGGTTGCCATTTCCTTCTCCAATGCATGAAAGTGAAAAGTGAAAGTGAAGTTGCTCAGTCGTGTCTGACTCTTCGCGATCCCATGGACCGAGGCCTACCAGGCTCCTCCATCCATAGGATTTTCCAGGCAAGAGTGCTGGAGTGGGGTCCCCTTAATCAGAGTTTCACACTGTGCTGTGATGGATTGTGGGGTAGGGTGGGGTTTATCCTTCTGCCTTAAACAACTAAAAAGTGTGTGTGTGTGTGGGGGGGGGTGAAAATATATGAAACAATTGTGTTTAGTTATTTTAAAATAGACAGTATAGCACAATAATTTCTGAGAAAAGGGAAACAGATGAAGTGAATCCTGTGACTGGCTCAGCTCATTGTCTGGTGAATGTTTCGAGACTGCAGTGCAACCTCCTGAGATGAGAGGCAAGAGTTTGTAACTCGAGGATGCCAAGGTGGCTAGAATTCATGGTTGAGAGTGCCAGAGAGTAGAGAGCTGCAGAGAGAGAGAGAATGCTCTGGAGATATTCCGAGTACCCTTATGTGTGTGTGTGTGTGTGTGTGTGTGTGTTAGTCTCTCAGTCGTGTTTGACCCTTTGTGACACTGTGGACTGTAGCATAGCAGGCTCCTCTGTCCTTGGAATTCTCCAGGCAAGAATACTGGAGTGGCTTGCCATTCTCTCAAGGATCAAACCTGTGTCTCCTGAATTGCAGGCAGATTCTTTACCATCTGAGCCTCCAGGGAAGCCCACCCTGAAGTCTTAAGCTAAGTACTAATCAGTGCATGTATGTGAGAAAAATCCTGAGGCCAGGGAAAGCATCAGTGGGAAGAAGTAGTTAGGATAATCCCCAGAGCTCATGGAAGAGCTCCCTAGAGCAAGGAATAGTTCATTTTCCCCTATTCAAAGTGGAAAGACCTCTTAATACAGAATGTTCAGTAAGCGCTCAGAAAGGTATTTCCTCTACATGAAATGTTATTGTGGACTCACCTAGCAAATATTAAAAGCAAGCCTTGAAAGGGTCAACCTGTTTCTAAGTAACTTAACTTTCCCAGAACAATGTTCAAGAATATTTAAAGAATATTCAGCCACAAGAATCTGTCACTTCACAGTCAAAGTTCACAATGGCTAGCACTAGTAAAAAATGAGGATGCCTGCAAACAAGGGGGAAGATTCACAATATAATAAGGAGATAAGTCAGTCAATAGACACAGACCCAGAAATGCCGTGGATTGTAAGATTAATAGATAAGGACATTAAAAGAGCTGTTAGAAATATGCTTCATATGTTTAAGAAAATAGGGGAGAACATGACAAGGAGAAATACGGAAAAGATCAAAAAGATCTAAATCAAACTTAAGGGATGAAAAACCAGGGTTTGAGAATAAGTATACCAGATGGGATTAGTAGCAGATTAAGCAATACGGAAGAGAAGATTAGTAAATTTGAAGGCATGGCAATAGAATATATCCAAAATGAAAGACAGAAAGAAAAGAGAGAGATAAGATCAAAACAGAGCATCAGTGAAACTTAGGACAACATTCAAGTTAATCTAAACATATTGATTTATCTAATTAATTAATCTAATAAATTAATAATTAATTAATTAATCTAAATTAATCTAAACATATTGAATTAGTGTTGATAGTAAAAAATTTTCCCACGAGAATGACATTCTAACATGTATACTATCATGTGAATTGAATCGCCAGTCTATGTCTGACGCAGGATGCAGCATGCTTGGGGCCGGTGCATGGGGATGACCCAGAGAGATGTTATGGGGAGGGAGGTGGGAGGGGGTTCATGTTTGGGAATGCATGTAAGAATTAAAGATTTTAAAATTAAAAATAAATTTTAAAAAAAATTTTCCCACAAAGAAAACCTCAGGCCCAGATGGCCTTATTTGTGAATACCTTATTTGTAAATTCTATCAGACATTTAAGGTAAAAACAGTACAAATTCTACACAAACAGCTTAGAAATCTCTCTAGAAGTTAAGCATATACCTTCCACATGACCTTGTCATTTTACTCCCAGGTATTTAACTAAAATAAGAGGAAAGAATATTTCTACATAAATACTTGTATACAAATGTTGTGGCAACTTTACTTCTAAAACTGGAAATAACCCATAAACTCATCAATAGATAGTTAAATTGTTGTGTATTCAGCTAGCAGAACCCTACTACAAAAAGAACAAAGCACTGATATACAGAATGACATGAATAAATCTTAAACTCCTTATGCTTTAAGCTAGGCACAAAAGGAATACATAGAGCATGATTCCTTTCTAGAAAATACAAACAGGTCTATGGTGACAGAAAGCAGGTCAGTGACTGGGGATGGAGATAGGGGGAAGGATGGATTACCAAGGGCCACAGAGAAACTTTTGGGGGGTGATGGAAATGTCTGTTTTCTCAATTGTAGTGACAGTTGTCTGGGGATATACCCATGTCAAAGCTCTCTCCGTTTTCGATGTGCCTTTCTTTTGCCATTGACCTGCTCAACTGATGGGCTTTCCCATTTACCAGGGGCAGGTTTGGATCCAGACTGAATTCTGCGGAGTGGTTCTGCTTAGTGTGTTGTGGTTCTTGGGACACTGGAAACTGACGACAGCTCTGTGTTGGGCATCAGAGCCATAAAGAGGTTGTGACTGCCTCGGGTTTGTGCCTTGGGCTTCTTCCAGAGAAACTCTGTAAGACTGGCAGCCAAAAACTTGAGTCTAGCGGTCATTACTGCGTATTTTTTTGGGAAATGATGGAATGGGCAGGCACCCACCCTTGAATTTTATATAATTCTCTCTTTTGGAGCAAAATTTTCACTCAGTTAAAAACTAACACATAGAGAAACATTTTGCTGTGCAACTTTCTAAAGTAAGTATACAATTTTTTAAATGTTTAAACATAGATGGACATTAATGACCTCAAGTGACCCTTACAAGAAGTCAGCCTTAATCATAAGTGACCAGAAACAGGAAAGAGGTGACTGGTGAAAGTTAATTCCATTTAACTTTTCCGTTTAAGTAATTCTTGTACTTCAGAATGAAATATATTTTATAGTAGAAGAGCTAAGCAAAAAAATCTAAGCAGTTGTATCTGGATACACTGAAGACTGATTTCTGAAGTGGAAAGTCACTAGGACAAAAATCAAGTCCGTAAAATTATCATGACTTCCCCATTAGAACACCCAGTATGGTCCTCCTCAAAGGGTCATCCCTCATCAGAGAGAGGACTTTTTCCTTTTCCTGCTCTCCAGGTCCCACCTTGGTGGCTAGGTTTTGCTCCTCCATCTCTAACTCCTAGTAAGTTTCTTCAGTGCTGGTGGATTCAAGGGGACATTCATGACACTGGGACTTTATTCTGTTGCCTTCCCAGAAAGCTTGTAAGGACAAGCACGAGGGTCTTTTCTGCTAAGCAGTTTTGCTAGCCTGCAACATCCTTCTGTCAAAATAAAGATCTGTCCACTGAGATCTCCTTGTTTCCCTCTCCGTAAGCTGGACTCCCTTCTATTGCTGAGCTACCAGAACACAGCAGGAAGCCTAAGGCTCTTTTATCTCTTTTCTAAAGTAAATTTATAGTATCTACTATTATCTTGGTGGTAAAGAATCCACCTGCCAATGCAGGAGCCACAAGAGATATGGGTTTGATTCCTATTTCGGTAAGATCCCTTTGAGGAGGCAATGGCAACCCATTCCAGTATTTTTGCCTGGAGAATTCCATGAGCAAAGGAACCTGGTGGGCTACATACAGCCCATGGGTTGCAAAGAATCAGACATGACTGAGCAACTGAACATGCACTCATGCTTTATTATCTAAGAAATTATACTTGGTCAAAAAGTTCATTTGGATTTTTCCATGAGATATTAGAGAAAAAACTCGAGTGAACTTTTTCACCAACTCAGTATTTTTTCAAATGGAACCTTTGTTGAATTATAATTCCTAGGTTAGTGTTTTGAAAATAAAGTTGATTAATATATTTTTAAAAATTAAAAAAAGTACTTATATGTGTAAAACTAAAAAAGAATCACTTAAATCCCTAATGTTACTTTTTTGGGGGTATGTTTTGGAAAAAAAGAGTAATTTGCGGGAAGAAAACCTGGGAAAATAACATTTGAGACAGTGCTTAGGATTTAAGAAATGTAAATGATTATTCTTATTTAAGCCAATATTCTATAGTACCAAGTTTTATAACTCCTGTGTTAATTGGCCCTGGTCCTAGGGATGAAAAATTTCTCGAGTATTTGTATATATAAAATGAAATTTTTTTTTTAAATTTAAGCTTTCAGTTAAAGTAAAAATGAGCTTTTAATGTGCAAATTCTCTCCATCTTCTTTCTTTCTGCAGTCTATTAAGCAGGGAACACTCCCTTCTTAAAACTTTTTCGCTTCTGAAGTGAAAAGGTCCTTCCCTTCTGGAGCGGTGAGTCGCTTCTGGCTCTTCCTTTCCCATATAACCCTCTATACTATTCTACAAGTCTGTCCTTGCAAGAGCTCATGGCTGCTAGCTCTCTCTCTAGCTCTAACCTTCCTCCTGACCAAACATCTCAATTTTCAGTTGCCTTTCAATGTCTCTTATGCTATGTCACCATCACTTCAAATCCTGAAGGTACAAGACGTGTCTTTATTTCTAATTGTGTTGTTCCATTGACTTTCCTACTTGACCAGTATTACTGTCAATTTCCCAGCCACTCTGCCAAGAAGTACTGGCGCCTCCCTTTATTTCCCATATCCAACTTTTTAATCAAATAATAGTTTTAGTTTATATGCAGAATTCTCTAAATTATCTTCCTTCATTTTCACGCACAGTGTCACTTGCATAAATTCAGATTCTAATATTCTATTACCTGGATAAATTACAATACTCTCTAACTTTTCCTGCCTGCCAACGTTCTTTATTCAAGGAATCCTTCACTCTGATGCTTGCCTTTTCTTTTTAAATTTTAGCTTGGTTTTGTAGCTCATTCATTTAAAAACTACCATGGCTCATTACTTCTCATGTCTGCAGAATAAAGCCCAACTTCTTTGCTAGTGTTCAAAGCTCTCCCCAGTCTGACAAAGCCTTTAGGGTTTGCTCCCCAACTCCAAACTTTCATGGATCCCTGATGCATTTTGATTACTCACTGTCTTTCCATAGAGCCTTCCTTTTACTTGTGAGTCTTCTTCCATAGCACCTGTTAAAACACAAGCCATTTTTGAAATTGTCTGGAAATGCCCATGTTTTAATGAAGGGTAACTAGGTTTTATCACTTCTTGCTTGCCACTGAGATAGCCATTTGCTTGCCCATCTGTTCTAGTACTCATGCTACAAGATATGTTTGGCTCTACAGCTGGCCTCTATATTCTTAGAAAGCAGAGACTGTCTCACACATCTTTATAACTCTTATAGTGCTTAGCATGCCGCTTGCACAGCAAAGGACAGATCACAGAGCAGAGGAGTGCCGTCAATCCTCTTGTTGCAAAGTGCTTAGACCCTTGTGTAAGTCTGTCTCAGGTACACAGGTAGGGAGTTTGTGGATAAATTCCCTGTATACTAACTGCTTACCACACCAGATTTTGAACACCAGATTTTGAAGTATGTGAACTCTGTCAATAAATACAACAATGTTATTAATATGTTGACAATGATAGTTGGTAGCTCATTTGTGGAGCTATTGGAGTACTTAAAGTCCACCAGCTGCACTGATTCTCATGAGGAAGGAATGAGGAAGAGCATCCTTGTTTTCTAGATGGAGAGGCTAAAGCTAGCATACTGGATCACACAGACAGCAAGTCCCAGAAGTGGGAACCACCATGTCCAGTTTAGGACTGCTGTTTCCATACCTTCATGTTCCCTTTGATGCTACGCTACAATATTTGGGATAGCAAATTGTTTGGGGATAGCAAATTGTTTTGGAATAGTCATCTTAAAATTTCCCTTTGAAGAGTTTTGCATTCCATGAATCCTAGAAGAATAGCCATCTTCTAGGGTTTTCATTTTGTGAATCTGTGTACTTCTGGTTATTCTAATGCTATATTTCTAGATCCCTATCTTCGGTGGTGATGGGTATTATTTAGCCACAAAGCCCTGTATGAAGAAAGGACTTTTTGAATAACAGTCTTCCAAGATTTGAGTTATTTATTGTCTTAGCTTCTTGAGGCCATCAGGGTAAACAGAGAAACCTTTACTTTGTAAGTTCTATTAAAACTCAGTTCTTGGCTTTCTGAATTGCTGAAGCCCTTAATTAAAATGTTCAGAATGGTTAGCAAGAGTTTAAATTATGCCTGTTGTCAACTGAAGAAACCTGTGTACTTTGCACTAGGTTTTAAAATATAACAAAGAGAACGTGCTTTGAAAATAAGCACACTTGAAGCTCGTAGAGTAAACTCATCTCGTTGTTAGTGACAGAAGCCCATCTCAATTGCAGGTATATGAAACTGGGAAGTCCAAGAGCAGAGGACTGTTCAGCCATGCACGGATACAGATAATGTCATCCATCAGGAGTTCGTATTTATCTCTTAGCTTTGCATTCTGCTGCACGGGCGTATTCCCAGTCTGGTTAAGCTTAAGCTGAATGTGGCTGCCATCAACACCAGGCTTCCACCAGGCTTCTACCCTGCCAGGTGAATACACGAACAGAAGGAGAGCATTTCTCTCATAACAGTTCCAGCAAAAGTCTTTGGAATGTATTTTATTGGTCTCGAGCAGGTCACGGGCCCATCCCCAAATCAGTTACTGCGGACAGCAGGATCTAACTGGCCAGGTCTGGATCATATGCCCATCTGTGGACTGAGGTTGGAGTCAACCTAGGCATAGCCTGATGGACTGTGTGAAGGGGAGAGACAGTTTCCCAAGAGAAAATCAGGGAAATGGCAGAAAGGGAAGTGGATTCTGGATATGACAAAACAAAAGAGTTATCTACTCCTATAATGGAAAATATGTTAATTTAGTGAGTTCCTAAATTTTAATAATATTAATAGAATTATATTTTAAAATTAGCATCTTAAGTAAAATTATAAATGTATTTTTAATCTACAGGACAAAAGAAATTTTAAAAATAATGTTAATAAATTGCCTTTAGTTATTAAGACATTCATTCATTCATTCTTGGAACTCCTTTTGAGTGTTTAGCCAGACATTGTCCTAAATGCTCCAAGTCAAAGTCTTTAAGATTAAGTTCACTTCTCTACTTGACATTAATCTCTCCCACATTAAAGCTGTTGAAATAAGAGTTCTACTTGTTAATGGTAATACAAGTTAATTTTTTAAAAATGTATTTGATAAAAAGCATTTTGTAACTTAGTATTTTTCACTGATTCATCCTGGCCTTGCATTTAGTTAAACCTAATTAGTAAGTTGACCAAACAATATATTTCTCTAGGTTATTATGTCAGAGAAGTTCAGGATGACCATATAAAAAGGCCAAAATCCATATATCATTTATCCTTCTTTCATGATGATTAAACTATGGCAGACATGTGGCTGTACCTTCTAACATAACTGATGATGAAGCTCTAGTCTGTGGTGAGTTCCTTTATTTCTGAGCCAGTTATGCCGACACAAAGGCTGTCTTTCTTGTTTCAATTATACTGAATATTTGCATTGCTTATTAAAGGAGGATTATATAACATTTAAACGAAGCCTCCAATCCATAAAATACCTGTTACAGATGAAAGACATATACGTGGATAAGCATAATGCATTCATTTGTAGGCTATGGATCGGCTATCCCTCAAGGAATGTTTCAGACCCACGTAGTGTCCCTGGGTGTCGGGCCGGCTGTGGCATCTGTAGCCGTAGTAGCCAATGTGGCCCAGGAGCCTTCCCGCTGGCTGCACATCTGAACGGCTTCAAGAGTACAAATTTCCCCATCAAAGGTTTGGAATAAATTACACTAAAAAATTGGCTCCAGAAAAAGTTATTTTGGATAGGACAAGATGAAGCTCTCATGAGGTGTGTTAAATGAATCCCTTCTGTGCAGTGGGAGGCTGTGGGTAAGTTGGTGAGGGTGGTTAGAGGCTGTGGGGGAAGTGGGAGACTCGAACCCCACACACGCTTGGATGGACATGCCGAACCTACTGACTGGAAGAGGGTTGTGAAGATTCAGTTTCTTAATAAATGGCTTTATAACTTAATATGAACATATATCTTATGAAATAGTGAGCTTTTTTACTGAGGCTTTGTTTTCCAAAGAATATCTTTTCCCCTTAGTGGAGTGCTGGAGCCAGCTAGTACTAGCATATAAGAGTTGGTTGTTAAGGTTTAGGAATTTTGTGAGCCAGCTGTCAAACAGTCACTATTAAGAATTAAATTATATAGGTCTTCCCTGGTGGCTCAGTGGATAAGAATCTGCCTTCCAATGCAGGGTACACGGGTTCAATCCCCGGCCCAGGAAGATTCCACATTCTGTGGAGCACCTAAGCCCATCCACCACAGCTACTGAGCCCGAGTGCGGCAACTACAGAAGCCCATGTGCCTGGAGCCTGCACCCTGCAACAAGAGAAGCCGCTGCAGTGAGATGCCCGTGCACCACAACGAAGAGCAGACCCACCCACTGCAGCTAGAGGAAGCCTACACACAGCAACAAAGACCCAGGGCAGCCAAAAAATAAATAAAATAAAATAAAAAATTATAATTAAAAAAATTACAAACAAATGTAGCAAATACCCTACACTTACCCCTTTCTGATTATTTGACCACTTTTCAATATACTCTGCTCTTGAGGTCACTTATATTTGTCATACCTGTATGGTGGACAGGTCATATGATGGTGTGTGGCTGTGTGTCTCTTTACAACCCTGCCTTCCGTGACATCACATAAGTCAGCATGATGGTAGTATTTACATCACAGAAACTGACTGCAAATGACGGCTTGATTTGATGTTTTGTTGATTATCTGGACTAGTGATGGAAGTGATGGAGAAAATGTTAATGCATGTTAATTTTAATCAAGTGTCATAGCTGTACTCGTTACACTGTGAATAGCCCCCCAAATTGAGGGAATATTCTTCCAGTGTTCAAACACTGTTGTCTAATTCAGCGAAGAAGTTGCTTATGTCATCAACAAACAAGTGTGGTTCTGATATATGTCTTTGTTGTTTATTACTCCTTAAGACACATGAAAATATTAACCAGCATTCCTATGGGAATTGTACTTCTTTGATAATTGCAACTGCAGGTTGGCTAAGAATACAAGAATTAGATAAAAATCAAGGAAAACATTCTGTGAGAAATCAATTGACTACATAGAATTTATAATATAGATTTATTGGTTATTATTGTTCAGTCACTAAGTCATGTCTGACTCTTTGTGACCCCATGGACTGTAGCATGCCAGACACCTCTGTCCTCCACTGTCTCTCAGAGTTTGCTCAGATTCATGTCCATTGAGTCAGTGATGCTATCTAACCATTTTGTCCTCTGCTTCCCCCTTCTCCTCCTGCCCTCAGTCTTTCCCAGAATCAGGGTCTTTTCCAATGAGCTGGCTCTTCATATCAGGTAGCCAAAGTATTGGAGCTTCAGCTTCAGCATCAACCCTTCCAATGAATATTCAGGGTTGATTTTCTTTAGGATTGACTGATTTGATCTCCTTGCAGTCTAAGGGACTCTCAAGAGTCTTCTCCAGCACCACATTTTGAAAGCATCAATTCCTTGGCTCTCAGCCTTCTTTATAAGTCTCACATCTGTACATGACTATTGAAAAAACCATAACTTTGACTGTATGGACCTTTGTCGGCAAAGCGATGTCTCTGCTTTTTAATACACTGTCTAGTTTTGTCATAGCTTTCTTTCCAAGGAGCAGATGTCTTTTAATTTCATGACTGCAGTTACTGTCCACAGTGATTTTGGAGCCCAAGAAAATAAAATTTGTCACTGCTTCCAAATTCCCCTTCTATTTTGCAGGTTTATCCATTTTATTATATTTATAAACTGTAGCCACACATTCTTTATATCAGTAAAACTTATACTCAGCTTATATTAATACATAGTTTTTTTCTAGAGAAACTTTTTTGAGCACACTGCTGCCCATAGATGAAGTTTTTTCCTACTCCTGCTTGGAATTTCCCCAGAGCCGAAGTTTTCTCTGTGTTAGACACTGGAGGAGGGACTATGGGACAAGTGAGGGACAAAGGTACCTGGCCTGCTTGAGCTGGCTCTTGGGACCTCACAGAGAGAAGAAAGAGACAGTCTTTCTAGGCATTCCTCTGCAGGTCCTAAGGGTGGATCTTATTCATCATAAGACTACATGTGAAAAGCATAAAGATCTATAATTTGGACTGCCTTCTATGGCATTCTTCTACTCTGGTACTCTGGAGCTATAGTCCATCTCCCAGCACTTGCTTCAGGCCCTCTTCAGTTCAATAGCCTATTATCCCTCCTTCTTTTTAGGTACCCCTACCCCTAGGTTAACAATCTATCAGCTCTGGCCCACAGTACGGGAGCCAGACTCTCCCCACCACTCCCACCTCCACCACCCAGGGAAGGCAATGTGGAAGCCTAAAGGTGGGCGTGACGCTTTCAGAGGCAGGGGCTCTTTGAACCCCATTTGATCAATGCCTTCTCCAGGGACAGGAGCCTCAGCGACAATGTCAGGGAAAGGAAGAATGCGGTGGTGGCCACATGGTAGCTGAGAGGTTGGTTTCTGACCCATTTGTGGTCTAAGTATCAAGGTAGAACTTGGTGTTTAGAGGGAAAGTGGACACTATTTTGTATTTCCAGGGTATGTTCCAGCATTCGCAGACTATTGGTCTCGCCCTTATAACAGTTCCTAAGCAGAGATGAGATTGTACAGGGCAGTAGGGAGAGTCTGGAGTCAGGGGACCTGGTTTTACTCCCAGTTCTGCTACTGACGAGTCCTTTGGCCATAGGTTATTTCACTTCCCTGGGGCTCGGTTTTCTCTAAAACGATCTACAGTTTCCAGTAGTAAAGGTCCCTTTGAACTCTGTCATCCTGTGACCTTCTGTCTCTTGTGCTATTGTCAGAGTAAATGAAGCACACATCTTTGGTCAAAAAGTCAAGAGTAGAGTCTAGCATATTGGTCATGTCAGTTCTTTGATTTCCAGGCCTCAAATCCTTTATGGCAGTAGGCATAAATCATAAATAATTCCAGGCTACTACTCCCAGATTTCGTAGAAGGATCAGAGCGCTGACATTCTTTGGCAAATGAAAAAAGAAATTCAATTATCTGGAATGCAAAGAAAAAAGAATATTCTCTCTTGTTGAAAATCTTTCTGAAGGGCAGTAGCAGTTTTTCTGGCTTTCGTAAGAAGAGAGAACATAGCAATATTTCTTCCATTATCACGGCTCTGTTCTGCTTCAGGATTAGGATTCTGAATATGAATGTGTTCAGCGTTGTGTGCTCTGCCTGTAGAAGGTTTAAGAGATTGGCCTGAATGCACACTGCCTTCAGTGTGCATGGGGACATATTTATCAATCATATCTGTGGTCTCTCTGAGTCACTTAGAGTGTATGATTTTCTTATAAAGTGGGATGACCAGAAAGTTATAAAACTTTGAGGGAGTAGTTGTGGTAATGTTCCATTTCATTGATTTCTGATTAATCAAGGCTCTAGATATTTAAAGAATTCAGAAACATAAAACATTTGTAAGATGTGCTGAGTATCAAAGACTACAGTTGTTGTTTAACAAGGCAGTTGCTTATAAGCAAATGTTTTCAGATCCTGAGATGTAAGAAACAATATACCATATCAGTCTGAATCTCCCTGTCCAGAGGCTGCTTCCCTTCTGACATAACGATTTCCCTGGTATGAGACCCTAGGGGTGGTCCTGGTTGCATTTTTAATGTGCCTATTTGAGTATCTTCTCTGTGTTCGCTTTGTACAATGTCACCCTGCACTGAGCTTGAATTCCAGTGTTTAGGTATAAGACATATTTCCCACCTAGACAGTTTCTGAGGTGATAGAAGAGAAAGGAAAGGTGAAAAAGAGGACCAAGAAGAGAAGAAACAGGGAAAGATGTAGAAGAGTGAAAGAGTAGGATTAGACATGAAGAGCTTGTGCTTAATTTTTAACAGGAGGAGAGGATTCAAGCCCCAAGAAGATCAAGAGTGCCCATCCCCTTCGCTTTCGGAGTATCCAAGGTGGAGCTCTTCCTCTCACATAAAAGAGGAATCGCAGGCTCTGGATGTGAAAACTGTGGTATGTAGTTCATCCGCTGGGCTGTTTTGACTCAAGATTTTCCCATTCATTGTCAAGAGTATATCATGAACATTCTACTTATCACAACACTGTTTCAATGATGCAAAGATTCATGTCGAAAGTGAAATAGATTTTAAACCAGAACTACTTGCCTGAAATAATTCACAGTTAAAGTTTCCTGATGACCCTGGGTATTGAGAGCTTTTTGTGAATTCTTAAGTAAGAAATTGGAGAAGGAAATGGCAACCCACTCCAGTACTCCTGCCTGGAAAATCCCATGGACCGAGGAGCCTGGTAGGCGTCCATGGGGTCGCAGAGTCGGACATGGCTGAGCGACTTCACTTTCACTTTAAGTGAGAAATGGAACTAACAGTCTTCATTCCTAGCCAGCCAACCAATTAACCAACCAAAGAAACAATATCTGTCTCCCTCACCTCCACAGTTGCATTCCTGTCAAATGCAAACTATTTTTTCCTTCTGGCTTTGATCTCTTGGTAAGGCAAGTCCTGATTATTTCTGTGTGGCTTACTGATTTCATCAGTTATCCACATAGCTTACTACTTCTCTGGCCTACCTGTTAGCACCTTTGTCAATAATGAGAAAAGAGGGTCTCAAACTAGTTTACTTGGCGATATGTTAACAATTCTTGAACTAGTTTTAATGGAGAGAAGGTTAAAACAAATGGATAAAATGAAGACTTTACATTATTCCTACATTTCATTTGTTTAGATCAGCTCTAACCCATGTTTCTACAGGTATTTGAAAAGTTATTTTCACCTATGCATTTTTAGATTTTAAAAAGTTTTGTTAAATGTCTGACAGCCAACCTTGCAATGTGGTGGTGGTGCTATTGATGCTCTGTGCCTCCTGGCTTCATTCTAGGTAAATAAATCAATAATAACTCTTTGAGCCTTTCATCTTTCTTCCATTTCACTGTGGCAAAGTTTAGGTAGAAATCTATCTATCTATATCATGTGTATTTTTTTTTGTGTAAAGGGTAATGGAATACAGAATGCCATACATGGGTTATTCCCGCTATGAATTAGTCTCTTTTATCTGTCTCTGACCAAAACAGATGTTGGCAGCCTTTCTATTTCAGCTCTCTAAGTCAGACTAAGACTATCAGTTCCGCTTAGGAAAGCTGTAGGGAAATGATTTAACTCTTTCAATAGACCCTTACTAGTTTTTCCCTTGGTTCCTTTTTATTATAAGCTACAAACAAAATTAGAATGCATCTTTATGCAACAATAAAAGAAAAATGGCAATATTAAAAATACATCAATACAACTCTAGAGGGAAGTGAATTTTTATTCAAGGACTTTCAAGAATTCTGACATTGAAAAGACATGTTTGCTTGAGGAGGCAGCTCAATGTGTTTCCAACTTAGAGTCAAGTTCATTTGCATAGAATACGAAAAGAGTGTTTTTGTTTTTTTTTATTCAGAAAAGACTATCTATCAGAGTGTGGCAGAATGCATCTTGCTAGTATTATACTCTTTTCTGTAGAGACTGACCATTTTAAAAAGTTATTCTTTTATTGATGCTACAATAAAGCTCTTGCACCAGGATTTTGCAACAAAATGTAAATTAAAGGAACGTGAGAAGTGGAGGGACTACCAGGGAAAGAAAGGATCAAGGGATGAGAAAGGAAGGGAAGATTATTAGAAAAAAATGTTTAGTAAACACATAGCAGGCCAAGAATTTATCATGGAAAGAAACAATCTCTTTAGATTTTTGATTGTAAAAAAAATTTTGTAAGTTGCCAGATAAAGATTTTAAGCATTTTCCAAATCATGTAAAGAGGAAAAGAATATGACTTCCTAGACTGTAGGTAGTTTCAAATAATTGATCTCGGTTAATACTAACCGTTATCATATGAACTGGGTATTTCTGTCATTACTTTTTCATATAGTAACTATGCCAGGGCACCTAGGCCTTGGACTCCCAGGTAACTGGTTTTGTGAAATAATGTCTCTGCTGGCACTCTGCCTCCCTCCCCTAACCCTTCCAGTTCAGTTCAGTTCAGTCACTCAGTCATGTCCGACTCTTTGCAACCCCATGGATTCCAGGCTTGTCTGTCCATCACCAACTCCCGAAACTTGCTCAAGCTCATGTCCATCGAGTCAGTGATGCCATCCAGCCATCTCATCCTCTGTTGTCCCCTTCTCCTGCCTTCCATCTTTCCCACCATCGGGGTCTTTTCAAATGAGTCAGTTCTTCTCATCAGGTGACCAAAGTATTGGAGCTTCAGCTTTAGCATCAGTCCTTCCAGTGAATATTCAGGACTGATTTCCTTTAGGATGGACTAGTTGGATCTCCTTGGTCTCCAAGGGACTCTCAAGAGTCTTCTCCAACACCACAGTTCAAAAGCAACAATTCTTCAGTGCTCTGTTTTCTTCACAGTCCAACTCTCACATCCATACCTGACTACTGGAAAAACCGTAGCCTTGACTAGATGGACCTTTGTTGACAAAGTAATATCTCTGCTTTTTAATATGCTGTCTAGGTTGGTCATAGCTTTTCTTTTAAGAAGCAAGAGTCTTTTAATTTTATGGCTGCAGTCACCATCTGCAGTGATTTTGGAGCCCCCCAAAATAAAGTCTGTCACTATTTTCATTGTTTCCCCATCTATTTGCCATGAAGCGATGGGACCAGATGGCATGATCTTAGTTTTCTGAATGTTGAGTTCCAAGCCAGCTTTTTCACTCTCCCCTTTCACTTTCATCAAGAGGCTCTGTAGTTTTTATTTGCTTTCTGCCATAAGGGTGGTGTCATCTGCATATCTGAGGTTATTGATATTTCTCCTGGAAATCTTGATTCCAGCTTGTGTTTCATCCAGCCTGGCATTTCACATGATATACACTGCATATAAGTTAAATAAGCAGGGTGAAAATACGGCCTTGACGTACTCCTTTCCCTTCCAGGAATACTGGAAGTGCTGCACAGGAGGAGCCTTGGACTTTCTTGACCAAATCCTTCTAACCAAGTCATCAAACTACAACTAATGATGCATTTAATCACCATTTATTAGTAAATGGCATCTGGAAATTCAAATTCTCCATACTGCTAAGGTGAAAGCTAAGATTTATTGACACACTTACCAAATGCCAGGGTCTATGCTAAACCCTTCACATGACCTAATTTAATCATTTCAACAGCCTATGAGGCAAGTGCTATATTATTTTGTCATTTTCAGAAACGGGCACTATAGAAGTTGTTAGTCATCTGATACCACATAGCCAGAAAGTGGCACATTTTTTTAATTCCAGACTATTCCTAACTATCTCATCCCAAAACGTAGCTCAGTGGGCTGTTGCCCTTCATTCCACTCTTGGTCACAGTCCCCCGCTCTAGTAACCTCATCACAGAACTTTGGGGTGGATCTCTTCCGTCACAGCCCCCATAACTAGTAGGTGTGATGTGTGATACAAGAAACCACAGAGAAGCATTTCCTGCTTGTGAGATCTGATGGCCAACTGGCTTGCTGACCATGGAAGGCCCCAAACAGGAACATCACACAGCAGAGGAAATCGTAGGTGGCAGAAGTGTCCTAACGGGTCTAGGTCACCCGGCGTGCATGATTTCAAAGCCCCCATGCTTCCTCCACACCACAGCAAATTAAGGCTTCAACCAGAAGCCAGATAAGCTCTTCTGATTCCCTTAGAAATGACCTGAAAGCAAAAAATTAGATATCTTTAATGAATAGAGGATGACAGAGGGAGAGAGTAGTGGGTCTTCTAAATTCTCAAGAGTACATCATGTGCTTCTGTGGAGAAGGAAATGGCAACCCACTCCAGTGTTCTTGCCTGGAGAATCCCAGGGACGACGGAGCCTGGTGGGCTGCCGTCTATGGGGTCGCACAGAGTCAGACACGACTGAAGCGACTTAGCAGCAGCATGTGCTTCTGAAGAAGAGGCTGGATCATTCTGTAAGAAGTTACGGCCACATGAGCTGTGGTTAGTACCATGCTAGGGGCTCCAATAATTCTACAGTGATGAGCAGTTATCACATTTTCATTATACTGATTATGTTACATTTTGTATTGGACATTAAAATGTCCCAAAGCAATGAAATTCATTGCAGGATGGCCTTTGAAGTTTATTTGGTACGTAAACACCATTTTAACTGCATCTCAAAGAGGTTGAAGGTATGATATCAGTATCAGGAGGTCATAATTAGGGAAACCAGAGGTAAACATATGTATCCAAAGTGGGAGCTAATTAGTCACAGTGACCCAGATTTGGGGTGGGATAGAATCACATTTCCTAATTCCTAAAATAGATCAGTTCTTCAGCCTCTGTCCATTGTATAGAATGGTCGGGCTGTTTCTTTGGCACAGTGTGTTCTGTGTCTGCTACAGGGCTTTCAGGCAGTGGGAATCTATCCTGTGAGGTGAGAGTCCTGCCCACTCTCTTTTGAGCGAGCCGCGTGTCCCCCACAGCTGTGCTGGCCCTTCAGGCAGTTTGGAGAACATCTGTTCTGCCAGCACACTGGCACACTTCCGTGTCGGGCGTGTCGTCAGAGCAAACTGTTGCACATTTGTCCCTGGATTGTTCTTTGTGTGTAGTCCTCGCTCCTCTGGCTGACAACAAAGAAAGCATCATGTGTCTACAGAAGAGCCGCTTCCCGATGACTATACTAAAATTCAGATTTTTCATTGGCCTTGTGGGTTTTTCTTCCCCCCAGAATTTCTCCCTCTTTTTTCCACAAGTAAGCACGTGTTCCATTCTAGAAGCTGGCAATATAGCAGAGAATGAGATAGACAAGTCCCTGTTCTCATGGAGATTGTGTTCTGGATGTGGGCAAGGGAAATAGGCAATAAACAAAATAATTTTCCAAGCAGACAATACAGGGCATATTCTAGAGAGCACTTGGAGATAGATCTGCTTTAGAGGGTTGGCCGGGGAAGACCAGTGCCTCCGCTGAGACTGGGGTGATTAGACAGAGCAACCAGGAGAAGACGTGGCAGTGCCCAGGGACAATGAGGGGGAATTCAGAGTTCTCAGAGGAGAACAGCCCAGCAGGTTCCTGGGGCAGAAAGGGGCTTGGGCCCCACGGATATGGTGGAGGGGTCGGAAATGAGACCAGAGAGGCAGGCAGGCCACAGATCATGTAGAAAATTGGAACCCCTGACAAGGAGCTTGGATTTTGTTCTAAGCATCTCAAGAAACCATTGAGTACTGCTTTAAGGGCACTGTAACTGTTGCTGTGTGTTAGGGAGACGAGGATGGGAACAGGAAGGCTAGGTGGAAGTTGCTGGGCTAAGACGATGATGGCCTGGACAAAGGTGATACAAGATCCCTGCTGAAGGTACTGAGATGGGAGGAGTGAGGGGGGTCACTCCGGGGCGGGGTGAGGGTGAAATCCACTGCTCTGTTTTGGCAATGACAGTCTGAGATGCCTGTTAGAAATGCAGGTGGAGAGTCAACTTGGAAGTTGCTTATGTGTGCCTGGAGCTCAGGGCTGGACATATAAATTCAGATTCCTCAAAGAATTGGAAGCTACCTCAATCACAGTAGATACAAACACACTTAACAAATCTGGGTAGATTCTGGAAAATAGAGACTTGAGCAATGGCAATTTTAGGAAAGGAGACTGGTTATATTATTGTCATTGCTGTTTATTACATGAACATGCATTTATGTATGAGGCACAGATTATAATAAAATTGAATGAGTCCTAAAACTTGGGCTCAAGGAACTCACAGCCTAGTGGACGGTACACACACGAACAGGCATTTATTTGCAAGCTGCTTCTTTGCGCTGTACTAAGTGTGCGCGTCATTTTCGTGGATGTTGACTGAGGAACAGGTTGTGTGTCTAGTCCTTCAGCTCTCTAGAATCAGCCCCGAGGGCAGTGGAATGACGTGCTGGAGGCAGACCACTCTTGAGACTAACACAGTGTGCTAGAGTGTGGGAGAGGTATCCTTACATGGGACCAAAGGAACCCACTAAGAGATCACAAACCTTTGCCTTGAGGCTGCAGAATGCTTCATAGCGGAGGTGACACTGGGAATACATCTTGAAGGATGAGCAGGAGTTTGCCAGAGGCCTTGGGAAGGCTGTTCCTACCAAAGGAGTTTCCAGAGTGAGGTGTGTCCTGGAGAAGGTCAGCCAAGCACACTTTTTCATCATTGAACACACCACCCAGCTGGACTCACAGATCATCTTTGCTAGGTTTCTCAAGTTGTTGCTCTTTTACTTTTGAAATCTGCCAGTGCCAGATTTTGAGTATTTCACATACGCATTAAAAGTCCCAGATCACTGTATTTATCTGATGTGTGGGGACACAAAACATATTTTCATTTAAAGCTTTGATTGAAGCATATCCTCTTCACACCCTCGTGTCTCCTGTCAGAGACAGAACTCATGAAAACAGTGTATTATTGCAGCATCACTTTAACCTATTTCCTTTTATGTAAAAAAAAAAAATCCAAAATTTTAATTACAGGTAATTACTACAGTGGAAACCTCAGGCTGTTCACCTTCTAACCTAAATCGAGTTCATCTGGGAGTCACTGACTGCATATTGGTGTCTAGTTTGAAATAGATTGGTGCTTTCCACACTTGTTTACCATTGCGTTGGTAACAAAGTGCTCTTCAGTCACTTCTTGGCTGTAGTTTAGAGTCACTGTTTCTTCCCACTACACCTCTTCATACCATTTTCTTCCTCTTCATTTTAATGACTCAATACAGATGCTGAAGACTAGGACAGAGATTACCCCAAACGGGGCTTTCTTTCTTTTTGAAGATTATTCGTCTGTTTTTTATTTTTGCCTGTGCTGGGCCTTTGTGCTGCACGGGCTTTTCCCTAGTTGCAGTATGCAGGATTCTTATGGAGGTGGCTTCTCTCGGGGAGCCTGAGCTCTAGGAATTCGGGCTTCGGCAGGTGCAGTTCCCGGGCTCTGGAGCACAGGCTCCAAAGTTGTGGATCAAGGGCTTAGTTTCTCTGAGGCATGTGGGATCTTCCCAGATCAGGGATCAAACCCGTGTCTTCTGCACTGGCAGACCGATACTTTGCCACTGAGCCACCGGGGAAGCTCCCAGGGACTTTCTTAATACTGATAGTAAAATATTTGCAAACCAGTACCCTGTTCATGTCACTTAGGACGTCCCAGAATTCCTCCAGACTTCCTGAAAATTGTATGAGGAACAACATCACAGCCAACAAATAGACAGGTTAGTTTGTAGGAAAGAACTGATCTTAGTCTAATTAGTCTCTAGAATTTTGTCGGTACATCATAGATTGAATAGTAGTAGTTTCTTGGAGGCAGCAAATAATTTCTCTTCCCCTTCCTAGGTGAGCAGAAGATTAAAGTTCATTTTCTGCTGCCAACTTTAAGCATGCCTCCTGACCATGATTGTGTAAAAACGCTTACTGAAACTATAAATGATTTTCCCTGAGCAAGTTACGCAAACTTACTAATTTCTCAAGCAGCTAAGTGAGGATAATATCTCTTTTATAGAGGTGTGGAGATTAAATCAGAGCACATCCATGAAGAGTCTAGCAAACAGCCTTGCACAGTGAATGTATAGCACATGGTAATTATTGGCCTATTTCCTCTTACCCAGAAGCTGTTTTTATGTGATGTAGGGGTATTTTTATATGATGCTTCAGATTCCAAAATTTTCCAAGTTAAATGATTAATTTCTTACAAGATATCAATATCACCAGCGACCCACTCCATCATTTACTTTAGTGAGCTGAATAACAAACCCAGTGATGATATTTGGAGTTGCACTCAGGCGGTCATCTTTGTACGTGTGTCGTGACCTAATTTGATAGAAATAGAGTTTGGACATACAGTATTCAGATCTGTGCTCTGTTTAAAAATTCAGCAAATTCTTGGGAGATTCACAAGGGTTCTAGGGCAAGATTTTGATGAATCTCCAAAATGGACATGTTTAGATAGCCTCCTGTTTTGCTAGTTATCTGCTTTGTCTGCAAAGCTTCGTACAAGTTAACCAAACTGAATCAAATCTCATTTTATTGCTGTTTTAAATAGAGACTGTTTTTAGGAGTAATTAACCAGCTGTTGTGAACAGATAACTCATTGGAAAAGTCCTTGATGCAGTGAAAGATTGAGGGCAGTAGGAAAAGAGGGCACCAGAGGACGAGATGGCCGGATGGCATCACCAATGCAACGGACATGAACTTGGGCAAACTTCCGGAGATGGTGAGGGACAGAGAGGCCTGATGTGCTGCCGTCCATGGGGTCGCAAAGAGTTGGACAGGAGTGGGCAACTGAACAACAGCAAGAATCAGAGATGCGACTTGCACAAATAGAAGATTCCAGTGCTGGACAGTAAGCAGGGAGACCATGTTTCTCCTTGCCCAGGAAAGACTCTGTTCATGCCTGTGGTCCTGTTGTAATTATTAATAGCACCCGTTTTACTCTCAAAAGTGGTCCCAATATGTCCAGAAATTTGTTGGTCCTAATTTTGACAATATGTTGGACTGCCCTACAGAAGTCCACCGTGTCCCATCATTAGCTACACGGTCTCTCAGGAGCTCCAGCCTTGCAGCAGAACTACAAACGATTACATGGCTTAGACCACTGAGGTTGCTTCCCCGCAGTCTACTACAAACAGCTGAATCTGCAAATGTCAAGGATCTCCAGGATTTAAACGCCCACTGAGCCACATCTGTCTCCCAATAAGCAGCTCCCCATAGGAAGGGATCCTGTAGACTTTCAGCAGACAGACTCCCACTTCGTTCAGAAGATTTCACCAGTGTTTGAGGTTACTTCCTATCACCAAATTTTTATGGCATGAAAACCCAGCCCAAGTAGTTCTTTTTTCTGCCCACAAATATATTCAAGTGTGCTTCTTAAAGCAATGAATATGTAACTCATTAAATGGCTTCAAGAAAAGGGAGATGTAAGGATCTAATTTTATTGACTGACATGGACAGCAGAGACACACAGAGCCTGCTCACATCCTTTGCAAAGTTTGGATTCAGAGACATGTCTTACCGCCACCCCCACAACTCCCATGCCATAAAGAGAGACGCCATCACACATGTTTATTGACTGGTAGACGGCAAAGATCTGTCTGCCATATGCATGCAAGTAAAACAACATGGATCTTGACAGGAGATGTTTCTTGTGAGATACATTTATGAGAAGTTTCTGTATCCAGGGCTGGTGTGGTCACCTTGTTGATATCAAATCAGCCAGCCTGAAGAACTCCACGGTCATCCTGTATGCACCTTACCCTCTAGAAAGGACTATGTTCACACCAACTCACTCTCTCAAACAACAGCAAAATCAGGCCAGTCCCAAAGGACAAGATTCCCATTCCTGCCTGATAAGTAATGGTATACTCAGCATCTCACCTCAATTTCATGCACTTTAATTTAATCCCTGAACTTCTTTGTCCTGATGGAGATAGAGCAGGTGCTTATAGTTAACATAAAACTAACAACACAGCAACCATAGCAAACACATAACACTTGCTATGTGCTGACACTGGGCTCAAGCATTTTACATATAATAACGAAGATGACCCTCATGAAAATGATGAGGTAGGGACCATTACTGTTATTTTACAGGCAAGGAAACTGAGGCTCAGAGTCTGTGCCTGCACCGCTTGCTGCCCTGCCTCCTCCACTGGCAATGTTCTAGAAGGCAGGCAGGGAACTGCAGCTCACAAGAAACATCTCCTGTCAGGTTTGGTGTGGTTCCACTCTTACGGAGCATACGGTCTGACAGACCCTTGTCACGCGCCCGTCAATAGCCATCGCTTCCCCTTAGCGCTCTCAGTCTTCTCTTGAAGCACAGTTCAGTTCAGTTCAGTCCAGTCGCTCAGTCGTGACCAACTATTTGCAACCCCATGAATCACATCACGCCAGGCCTCCCTGTCCATCACCATCTCCTGGAGTTCACTCAAACTCACGTTCATCGAGTTGGTGATGCCGTCTAGCCATCTCATCCTCGGTCGTCCCCTTCTCCTCCTGCCCCCAATCCCTCCCAGCATCAGAGTCTTTTCCACTGAGTCAGCTCTTCGCATGAGGTGGCCAAAGAACTGGAGCTTCAGCTTTAGCATCATTCCTTCCAAAGAAATCCCAGGGCTGATCTCCTTCGGAATGGACTGGTGGATCTCCTTGCAGTCCAAGGGACTCTCAAGAGTCTTCTCCAACACCACAGTTCAAAAGCATCAATTCTTCGGTGCTCAGCCTTCTTCACAGTCCAACTCTCACATCCATACATGACCACAGGAAAAACCATAGCCTTGACTAGACGAACCTTAGTTGGCAAAGTAATGTCTCTGCTTTTGAATATACTATCTAGGTTGGTCATAACTTTTCTTCCAAGGAGAAAGCATCTTTAAATTTCATGGCTGCAGTCACCATCTGCAGTGATTTTGGAGCCCCCCAAAATAAAGTCTGACACTGTTTCCACTGTTTCCCCATCTATTTCCCATGCAGTGATGGGACTGGATGCCATGATTTTCGTTTTCTGAATGTTGAGCTTTTAAGCTGACTTTTTCGCTCTCCTCTTTCACTTTCATCAAGAGGCTTTTTAGTTCCTCTTCACTTTCTGCCATAAGGGTGGTGTCACCTGCATATCTGAAGTTATTGATATTTCTCCCAGGAATCTTGATTCCAGGTTGTGTTTCTTCCAGTCCAGCGTTTCTCATGATGTACTCTGCATAGAATTTAAATAAGCAGGGTGACAATATACAGGCTTGAGGTACTCCTTTTCCTATTTGGAACCAGTCTGTTGTTCCATGTCCAGTTCTAACTGTTGCTTCCTGACCTGCATACAGATTTCTCAAGAGGCAGGTTAGGTGGTCTGGTATTCTCATCTCTTTCAGAATTTTCCACAGTTTATTGTGATCCACATAGTCAAAGTCTTTGGCATAGTCAATAAAGCAGAAATAGATGTTTTTCTGGAACTCCCTTGCTTTTTCCATGATCCAGCGGATGTTGGCAATTTGATCTCTGGTTCCTCTGCCTTTTCTAAAACCAGCTTGAACATCTGGAAGTTCACGGTTCACGTATTGCTGAAGCCTGGCTTGGAG